>NC_058086.1:162496092-162806039 GCF_014858855.1 Bufo gargarizans
ATTAATGCCTCCATTAGTGCTCCCCAAAATGAATATTGTCCCTCACTAGTGCCCCAGTAATTATATACCTTCATTACTGCCCCCCAGAATTAATAATGCCCCCAATTAGTGCTCCCCCAGTAAGTATTAATGCACTCCATTAGGTCTGCCCCCCAGTAATATTAATTCCTCCAGTAGTGCCCTAATGCCCCCTTTTTCTGCTTGTGCAAAAAAATAAAAATCATCACCTCATTAATTTGATCCCGCTGCGGTAAACATTTCCCTGCTCACTGGATGTGCAGGGCAGGATCGTGGTCCACCATAATGACGTTTCGCAGGTCCTTCTGCTCCGTCGTACTGCGAAACGTCAGCACACTGGTGCGCTGGTCCTGTTCTGCAAATCCATTGAGCGGCAAGTGGTTTCCGCGGCGCGATCAATGGATGAGGTGAAGTTGTGTTTTTAACATAAGCAGAAAGAGGGGCGAAAGAGCAACTGATGCTGTACTAATGAGCGCTCTAGATTAGAACGCGCTTCATTAGTAATAGTGTGCACATTAGAAAATACTGGCAATTATTATTGCTGGTAGAAAAAAATATATCATCAGCGGCAGCAGGTGAGCGCATGGGGAGGAAAGTCCTACAACTGTACTGAAAGGAAATGTAAACTCCAAGTACAGCTAAGGACCTTTGATGAAGTCATCAATTGGAGGAGCCAGAACAGAAGAACTCTACAGCCAGCACTAGTGCAGGGAAATGTGAGTCTTTACTAAAGAGAAGTATATGTGTGTATATGTGTAGCAGTGCTGTATGTGTGTATATGTGTGTAGCAGCGATGTATATGTGTACCAGAACTGTATGTGTGTTTCAGGACTGTGTATGTAGCAGAACTGTATGGGTGTACATTACCTGCTATGTGACAACACTTTGTAACAAGGATGCGCCACCATTTCTGATAAGTCTTTTTAGTAAGTACTTATATTTCTCATAAAATAGCGTGTCTTTTCATAACTGTGTTGTCCCTCAGTTAATACTCTTAAAAAGGTATATATTGACAATTGCGTGTAACTAGTTTGAGGTGTGGCATTATTATGATTGATAATGCCGTGTGTCTCTGTGTGATCTTTCTGTAACATGATCATACTGACATAAAGATGTCAGTATGATTCCATTACTGAAAGGCCAGGCAGAGGCACACAGTATTATCAATCATGATTGATAACGCCTTGCTCTTACCAAGTCCAGAATGCACGATCCCGCTCTCACACTAAGTGAGATTACCGCAAGGGATGCGCTTGTGTGAAGAGCCCTAATACATCTATACAAAGGTGCAGAATACACAAAATACATTGTTACAGGGTTTAAAAGAAGTTTAATTTAATTGAACTAAAACCCTAAAATGTACAGGTACAAGCTCTGCATTGTAACTGTATGGAACTACAAGGTCCAGCTTGTCTACTAGATGTTGGGATTTATTTTTCCACAAATTCCCCGGTGGTCCATTTTCCTAATCTACAGTCCACATTACAGTTGATCTAAGTTCTTCCAGTCTTAGTATTTTTAGGTGTCCAGTCTTGATTTTCTTCAATCCAAGACAACATCACAAAGTGGCAGTATGATGAATTTGAGGAGATTAGTTACTGGTGAATTACACATGCCTATGGAGCGCAGATGTTCACTTATATTTGCTGCCGACAGTCTAGGTCTTCAAGGATTTTACTAGCTGGAGTCATTGGTGTTTTTTTGTCTTCATTGTCAAGCATGCATTCATTCTTGAAGATCTTGTTTTACTTCAGTCCAGTGCCAATCATAGGTGTTGCAGGTGTTCTTAGGTGTTATTCGGAAAAGATCTGACCTCCTCCACCCTTTTCTGCACCTATTTGCTCTCATCTAGGACAGTACTGTCATGGACAACATTAAATATTATTACTGGTAATGTTAAAAAACTATGTACAGAGTATGACTTTGTACATAGTGAGTGACATTAAAATGGTCTCAGGCATGTGGTAAAAAAAAAAAAAACAGCCACCTCCACCCTTTAATAGCGGGCCATTCTTGACTTTCTCCAATCCAAGATAGCATCACAAGGTGTCACTGTCATGAATTTGAAGAGGTCAGTTATCAGTGAATTACACATGCCTGTGATTAGAAAGGAGAAAAGATATTATGTTGCTTATACTTACTTATGGATGTGCTAATCTTCTCGTTTCTACTTGCTGGAATTATTGGTGTCCTCTGTTGACAGGTGTTAGTCTGAAAAAAAAAAAAAACACCCCTTAATAGCCAGCCATTCCACACCTATTTTCCCTCACCTAGGACAGGAATGTCATGGACAAGAGGATATCCTATTACCGTAAATTGAACAAAAAATTACTATATACAGAGTATAACACTGTATATAGTGGGTCATATTTAAAATGATCACAGGCATGTGGTTAAAAAAAAACAACCACCTCCACCCTTTAATAGCGGGCCATTCTTGACTTTCTCCAATCCAAGATAGCATCACAATGTGACGCTGTCGTGAATTTGAGGAGATTGGTTACTGGTGAATTTAACATGCCTGTGAATAGAAGGAGAAAAGATGTTATGTTGCTTATACTTACTTATGGATGTTCTGGTCTTCTGCTTTCTACTTGCTGGGTTCATTGGTGTCCTCTGTTGACAGGTGTTAGTCTGAAAAAAAAAAAAAGATCCGGCCTCCTCCACCCCTTAATAGCCGGCCATTCCGCGCCTATTTCCCCTCACCTAGGACAATGTTGTCATGGACAAGAGGAAATCTTATTACCGGTAACTTTAAAAAAAAAAGACTATATACAGAGTATAACTCTGTATATAGTGGGTCATATTTAAAATGATCACAGGCATGTGGTTAAAAAATGCCAACCCCCTCCACCCTTTAATAGCGGGCCATTCTTGACTTTCTCCAATCCAAGATAGCATCACAATGTGACGCTATCGTGAATTTGAGGAGATCGGTTACCGGTGAATTCAACATGCCTGTAAATAGAAAGAAAAGATATTATGTTGCATATACTTACTTATGGATGTTCTGGTCTTCTGCTTTCTACTTGCTGGGTTCATTAGTGTCCTCTGTTGACAGGTGTTAGTCTGAAAAAAATAAATAAAAGAAGATTCGGCCTTCTCCACCCCTTGATAGCCAGCCATTCCACACCTATTTCCCCTCACCTAGGACAGCAATGTCATGGACAAGAGGAAATCCTACTACCGGTAATTGAGCAAAAAATGACTATATACAGAGTATAACTCTGTATATAGTGGGTCATATTTAAAATGATCACAGGCATGTGGTTAAAAATTCCAACCAATCCACCCTTTAATAGTGGGCATATTGTGATCCAATCCAAGATAGCATCACAATATGACGCTGTTGTGAATTTGAGGAGATCGGATACCGGTGAATTCAACAAGCCTGTGAATAGAAAGGAGAAAAGATATTCTGTTGCATATTCTTACTTATGGATGTTCTGGTCTTCTGCTTTCTACTTGCTGGGTTCATTGGTGTCCTCTGTTGACAGGTGTTAGTCTTAAAAAAAAAAAAAGAAGATTTGGCCTTCTCCACCCCTTAATAGCCAGCCATTCCACACCAATTTCCCCTCACCTAGGACAGCAATGTCATGGACAAGAGGAAATCCTATTACCGGTAATTGAACAAAAAATGACTATATACAGAGTATAACTCTGTATATAGTGGGTCATATTTAAAATGATCACAGGCATCACAATGTGACGCTGTCATGAATTTGAGGAGATCGGTTACCGGTGAATTCAACATGCCTGTGAATAGAAAAGAGAAAAGATGTTATGTTGCTTATACTTACTTATGGATGTTCTGGTCTTCAACTTGCTGGATTCAATGGTGTCCTCTGTTGACAGGTGTTAGTCTGAAAAAAAAAAAAAAGATCCGGCCTCCTCCACCCCTTAATAGCCGGCCATTCCGCGCCTATTTCCCCTCACCTAGGACAATGCTGTCATGGACAAGAGGAAATCTTATTACCGGTAACTTTCAAAAATGACTATATACAGAGTATAACTCTGTATATAGTGGGTCAAATGTTAAATAATCGTAGGCATGTGGTTAAAAAAAAAAAAAAAATCCGGCCTCCTCCACCCCTTAATAGCCGGGTTGTCTTGATTTTCTCCAACCCAAGACAGCATCACAAGGTGGCGCTATCATAAATTTGAGAAGATCAGTTGCCGGTGAATTACAAATACCTACGATTAGAAATGAGCGCAGATGTTCTTGCGCTCATACTTACGGCCAACTGTGCAGGTTTTAAGGCATCCATCGGTGTTCGTTATCTTCACTGTCAAGCATCCATTTTGATATTGGTCTTTATACTGTGGCCTATATCACATAATAAATCTGTACAAAGACCATATGATCTGGTATGATATACATAGACTGTATGCTACAAATGAACATAAGAGATTTTACACAAAATTGAAGCTTCACATTTGTGAACCTTAAATATTGAATCATTATGAAGTTCATACAACTGTATAGGAAAACAATTCTTATTCCTAGCTATATACCTGTGTCCGTTCTTCTTTCCATCCGTTGATCTTCTCCAGGAGTCCAGGAGGACATCTTGCTCTGGTGACATTAGAGCTGGTGGAGGGTTTACTAGGTGTCAAATGAAAACCCTCTGAAAATGGCCTGATGTTTCAGTGGTAGACGTCGCTTTTTGGCCTCTGCTGCCTCCATTCTGTCCAGGTTGAAACAACTGGCACAGTTTTGAGGTATAGATGGCTATAAGAAAAAGCAATAGACAAAAATGATAAAGTAGTTATTACAGGTGATCACAAACATGATAGGAATCTCAGACAAAGTTGTCATCTTTGGACAACCTCTATTTAAGTGCTCCAAAAAGAATATTTGAAAATCATTAAAGGGGTTGTCTCACTTGGCACAATGATAGTTATATTCAATATAAGCCCATAATAAACAACTTACTAATATACTTCATGTTTCAAAGCTGGCTCCTCTCCTAGATAATCCTCATCTTGCTTTAAAGCATGCCCGTTGTCGGGGGTTACGGCCACCTCTGCAATGTAGCAGCCATAGCTTCCTCTGCTCATTGGTGGCAGGGATCAGGGGAGCGAGCTCTCATACCTGCACATGCGCACTAGCTCCCTCCTGCCCCGGCCACCTCCTATGTACTGTGTTGAACAACTCCCTCCAATGTCAGAAGCCTTGGAGCTGTTCAACAGTGGCGTTGCTAGGGCTGGTGTCACCCGCTGCGATAGAAAATGTAGTCACCCCCCCAAGCATGCAATTTTTGTTGTGTTAAAACTGGAAAGGTCATTGTATATTTTAGTTTCTTTTGATTGGGTGACTAAAATAATAGATAACAGAGGTGCAGTAGACATTTCTTATCTAGATTTTAGTAAGGCTTCTGACACTGTCCACATAGAAGACTTATCAATAAACTGCAGTCTTTGAGCTTGGACTCCCATATTGTTGAGTGGATTAGGCAGTGGCTGAGGGACAGACAACAGAGGGTTGTAGTCAATGGGGTATATTCAGAGCAAGGTCTTTACCAGTGGGGTACCTCAGTAATCTGTACTGGGACCTATTCTGGGGGGGGGGGGTGTTGCTGGTGGATGATGGGGGTGCTACTGCTGTAGGGGGGCATCCATTAGCTCAGCAAACTCCCCCAAAGCTTAGAGCTTCAGCACCCCCTTTCCCCCCCTGCCGACAGCAGCTCACCTAGGTCAGGTGCACCCCACTTTCGCTAGCTGGCTGACCGAGACACCAAATGCTGTTCTATTACTTCTGATGACCGCTTCTTTGTGTGGTCATCGTGTTCTGACCTGTGCGGACGAGTCACGTAGAGGACGTCCATCAAGCTCCGCCCTGCTGCAGTGGCGCCGCAGACGTCCTTTCACGTCCTTCACTGAGCCTGCCGACTGACCCAAGCACCAACGGGGGTGGTGGGTTTGGATAGTAAACAGACCGCTGACGTGGGGGGGGGGGCTAAGCAGACAGATCGCCGATGGGGGGGCGTCTAGGGGTTGGGGGTACTAGCAGCCAGATCGCTTACCGGGGGAAGGTGTTAGTGGTGTTGGGTCCGGTGGGTGACGGCACTCACCCTATCAGATTGGTGTCACCCACACCCCCTCGCAACGCCACTTCTGTTCAACACAAGAAAAAGCAGCTCCAGGCATGGGGGGGACTAACCTATTATATCTGCAGGATCTAGGCTGTCATCTGGAGCTAGAAGACAGCTGTTTAGGGCTGTTCGGCCTGCTTTTAACTTAGTAATATAGTGTGCCCTTTCATTCGCAGCCAGGGGAGCGAGCAGGGCACAGACAAGCTGTAGGCGTGATTACAGCGCTGCCTATGTCATCAATCAGGTAAAGTGTGACCACCCCCAGAATGAACTGAAAGTGCACAGCTAAAGATCCACGCTGTGCTCAAATTGCAAGGTGAGAAAACCCCTTTAAGGATATATGTGACAGGACAGGACCTTGAGCACTGCCGAGAACCTGACATATTAATTTAGTAGTGTTTGGCCATCCATTATACCCTCAGTAGTCATATGTAGTTTAGTTTGTAGTGCTCTTGCCCACTAAATCCTATGTCTATGCCCCCTCCTCAGCACCTGCCCACATGTCCCCTTTTTTAGCCTCTGATACTAAGATTAATATATAGTATATAAAGTGTATTTATAGCAGGGTAGACTTTCTGTTCATGTACTTACTACAGGGATGTGTGGTGGAGTCATCCTAAGGGCTTCCACCGAGACCCAGTCAATATGCTGGAAGAAATGATGGCCTCGGATGTTACCGTGGACTCCTAAGCGGTTGGCAGGATCTCTCTGGAGGAGCTGAAAATGGAAATGTAATTGTAAATGACCACAGTTTCCTCTGACCACAATGACCAGACAGATCCCAGAAATACTTTTTCAGGGACTAGTTGTTAAATGAAATCAGTAATCTGGATTCTTTGGGAGACATCTCCACTCTTCTTTTCTGACAATTTTGAGAAATGTGCCCCAATGTTTATTCTATCTGAATGTTGGACTTATGCTGTAGTGTCAGCAATGGGAGATTTTAGAAATCTATGGCTGCTTCTTGCATAAATCAGAGGGGGTGCACTAAGGGGCTTATTTATTAAGATAGACAATTTACCCGCCGGTCTAAGGCTACTTTCACACTTGCGGCAGTGTGATCCGGCAAGCAGTTCCGTCTTCGGAACCGCCTGCCGGATCCGCCGATCTGGATGTGACTGAAAGCATTTGTGAGACGCATCCGGATCCGTCTCACAAATGCATTGCGAGAACGGATCCGTCTCTCCGCTTGTCATGCGGACAGACGGATCCGTCTTGTATCTTTTTTCAAACTTTTACCTGTCTGCGCATGCGCAGACCGGAAGGACAAGTCTTCAGTTTTTTTCGTTGGAGATAAAACCGTAGCATGGTATGGATTTCTCTTTTGCCTGATCAGTCAAAATGACTGAACTGAAGACATCCTGATGCATTCTGAACGGATTACTCTCCATTCAGAATGCATGGGGATATGCCTGATCATTTCTTTTCCGATATAGAGCCCCTGTGACGGAACTCTATGCCGGAAAAGAAAAACGCTAGTGTGAAATTACCCTTAGGGCTCCTTCACACTTGCGGCAGAACGGATCTGGCAGGCTGGTCTCCCTGTCGGATCCGTCCTTCCGCTGTTTCGCCGTATCACCGGACCGCCGCTCCGTCCCCATTGACTATAATGGGGACGGGGGCTGAGCTCCGGCGCAGCACGACGGTGCACAGAGAAAGCCACCGGACTAAAAAGTCGGACATGCAAGACTTTTTAGTCCGGCGGCTTTCGCCGTGCACCGCCGTGCTGTGCCGTGCTGCGCCGGAGCTCAGCCCCCGTCCCCATTATAGTCAATGGGGACGGAGCGGCGGTCCGGCGGCTCAGCGAAACAGCGGAAGGACGGATCTGACAGGGAGACCAGCCTGCTGGATCCGTCCTGCCGCAAGTGTGAAGGAGCCCTCAATTGTGTCTTCAGTGCTGTGGAAGTGCAGGCATCTACATAACTTTGGCACTTCCTCCAGCAGGACGTGCGACAATCTTAAATCTACAGCAGCTGGCATAGATTTAAGTAATTTTTTGCGCCAAAAAGTGGTGTACAAAATAAATGAAATGGGCCTGCTACCCCCTTTTTTAGACCTGTTAGCAAAGTAGCGCAAGTGGGGTCACAGATTTTGTCTCAAAATGCCTTGCACCAAAATCTGCAAGAGTGAGGTTTCCTCTGTCACTACAAAAGTGTCATATATCAGCTAATAAATGAGCCCCTAGGTATGTATAGTAAATGTGTCCTCAGTACATTCACTTCCTGACTCTCATTCAAATTATCCATTATGTCAGTTTTCTTAAATATTCTACGATGGGAGAACCACTATAATGTTCCCCTTCTTGCTTATAAAAGTGGTAGTTCGTGCTGCTATTTAACCAGGCTCCGGGGCAAGTTAGACATTTTGTTACTGCTGAGACTGGCTCTGGTCAGGTTGTGGCTCCAGGGGTGGCTACTCTGCATGTCCTCTTGTGGAGACCAATATTGTAGCCTTGAATACTACATCAGCACTCGTTGTACTATCAGCACCTCCGAGGGGCAACCTAAGTTCCAAACACTACAATGGCAAGTACCATATTTTTCGCCCCATAAGACGCACATAGGTTTTTGAGGAGGAAAATAAGGAAAAAATATTTTTAACCAAAAGGTGTACTTTTGGTGGGTTTTAAACTAATGGTGGTCTGTGGATGACACTATTATGGGGGATCTTTGGATGACGCACTGTTATGGCGGATCTGTGGATGGCACTGTTATGGGAGATCTGTGGATGGCACTGTTATGGGGGATCTGTGGATGGCACTGTTATGGTGGCATCTGTGGATGACACTGTTATGGGGGCATCTGTGGATGACACTCTTATGGGGGTGGATCAGTGGATGACACTGCTATGGAGGGATCTGCGGGTGGCACATATATAGCATCTTATGCTATATATGTGTCATCCACAGATCCTCCCCCATAACAGTGTCCCTGTGTAGTGACCCCCCAATACAGGGGATGGGGGCCGACAACTGGTGCTAAAATCGTGGCGGGGCCTCTGGGATCTGTAGACAATCCATATGTAAAGTGTAGAAATCCTCTGCGTAGGGCAATCCACCTAGTACTCACTATGATACTCCCATACTAGCAGGCAGGCTGGCCGCTCACTCACTTCGCCATGCACATGCTCCTCCCACTTGAAGCAGAGGGAGAATGCGCCTGACGAAGTGAGTGACCGGCCAGCCTGCCTGCTAGTACGGGAGCTTCATAGTGAGTACTAGGTGGATTGCTCTACGCAGAGGATTTCTACACTTTACATATGGATTGCCTACACTTTACATATGAATACTGCTGTGTGCGGGGCCCGCCGCGATTCCAGCAGTTGCCGGCCTCCAACCCCTCCTCGCTGATACATTGCAGTCACCACTGTGCAGCATTGCGGCCCGCGATGTATCAGTGTTAGCAGAGTACAAATGGCAGCATTCGCCCCATAAGACGCACTGCCATTTCCCCCCCGAAAAATATGGTATTTGTAAAGTAGTTTATGGCGCACTAGGGGGTATTGTAGGGGGAAATGTCTTCCTATCACAGTTTGTCATATAACACTATATAAAATACAGTTGTGCCATGCAGTAACATACTGACCTCTTTAATGATGTCTTCAGCGCTGGAGCGTGCTGTATCACATTGTGTAGGATGGTCAGTACACTCACTGGTAATCATTTTATTTAGGATGACACCAAATGAATACCAGTCCACTCCAGCGCCATACTCCTCCTTAGCCAACATCTGCCAGAAAGGAGAGAAGAGTTATTACACAGCTCATACTGTGAAACCCACATTGTAATTGCTGAGGCTTTGGCCATTGCCAACATAGTGTATAATGAGTAGCACGAGGTGTTTAGCTGAATGATGTTCTCCCTCCACCCAGCTGCAGACAAACTGCAACCACAAAGTCATCTGCTGCTGTAGGGACAGACATTGCCTTAGGCTCCATTCACATGTCTGCAAATGGGTCCGCATCCATTGCGCAATATCGGGAAAGGGTGCGGACCCATTCATTCTCTGTGGGGCTGAAAGATGTGGAGAGCACACTATGTGCTCTCCGCATCCGCATTTCCGGAGCGCGGCCACAAAATTCTGGGCTTCGGCCCTGAACTTCCAGGCTGCGGCTCCGCAAAAAAAAAGAACATGTCCTATTCTTGATCCCAAAGATCCTTTTCTCACCTCAGGAGCCACATAGCCTTCTGTTCCAGCATATTCGGTGGCTGTCCGGTCTCCAAACATGTTCTCAAGTGCGAGACCGAAATCCGTGATCTTAATATGACCATTATCAGCCACCAGGATGTTCTCTGGCTTGAGGTCTCGGTGGATGATGCCCTTAGAATGTAGGAATTGGATGCCACACACGAGTTCGGCGGCATAGAATCTGTCAGAAAAGAAAATAAGTGACTATAATATGGGGATAACACAAGAGACTCACAAATAACAGGTAACATGTTCTTCTTATCACTAACACCTGATGGGCCATGTCTGGAGCTGAATGGTGGCTCAAAATCACACACAAAATCACATATTAACACTAATATCACAACACATTGAGGAGATCTGGTTTCCAGTTTTTCATTTAAAGGGATCGTCCCATCTGGACATTTATGGTATGTCAATAGGATCCGCAATAAATGTCCAGTAGGTGTGGATTCTCCTTCTAGCATTGGCTCCTTTTTCAATAATAGGGCCCTGCTATGAAGGAAGAGTACACTGCTCCGTTCACGGCTATGGGACTTTCAAAAATTGTCAAGGGAGAGCGCTCGCCTATGTTTCGAGGTCTCATAGCAGGGACAGAGGTGGGACTTGCACCTATTGAACATTAATGGCTTAATCTATCGATATGTAATAAATGCTCAGATGCGAATATCCCTTTAATATTAGGAATACCATGGCAGGGCTCATGGGAGAGCAGGTCTCATGAGCGTGATGTGGATAAGGCCAGACACTGTATATAATATTTCATGTCATTTTCTGACGGTTTGGCTGAGGTTTTTATTTAGCCTTACCTTGCACTGGGGATGTCAAGCTGCCCCTTCATCTCTAGGAATTGATCAAAGTCCCCGCAGCTCATGTATTCCAGCCCAAGTAGAACAAGCATCTGTGACATAGAAGACACCATTACCAAACCATCTACACATCATATACTATACAGAATACAGCAGTGGCTTCTCTCATCCTTAAAGGGATCTTCCAGTTTCAATAAGTAAAGGTTATTCTTTATACTATATTTAGGGAAACCTGTTGGGTCATTTGATAAAAGTATTCTATACTGTACCTTGGTCTGAAATGCAAAGGGTGCGTGGACGAGGAAGGGGCTCCCAGATGCCAGCCGTAACACCCGGTGCTCCACCAACACATCCGCCTCATCACAGTCGGCAAGCATGGCTTTTTTCTTGATGACTTTGACAGCATACTTCTGATGGTTTGAAGTATCCTCTGCCAAGACGACCTTACCAAAGCTCCCCAGCCCGAGCACATGGTGGAATATTAATCTCTTCCTGATGTTATCGGAGAGTGTGCTTCTAGAGCAGGTTGGCCGAACACCACTGTCCTCGACTAGGGCGAAAATAATAGAAAGACATGAGAAGACATTTAAAGGGGTATTTTTCCATCTAAGGCGTTTATAGCATATGTATTTTCTTGCTGCTTTCTGTAACTCCCATAGACTTCAGTAGAGAGGGCTACATACAAGCACAGCTTCCTTACAGTAGAAGTGTATAGAGAATGCGGCAGCAGGCAGTCAGCAATTGCCAGTCAGCAGGCAGAGGTGGCACCCACAGCTGTATGGCATTTATGACATTTTCTGTGAACAGGAATATGTTTAACATCTACTTAAACGGATTAACCACTGGAAACATCACACGCATGATATTAGTGATAAATAGTATCAAACCATTAGCACCAATGTCCGATGGTTTAATAGGAATCATTCATGTGTACAGGCAGGTCCGCAAACCCGTCTACCAGTGACGGCCACTAATGGAGGGTTTCGTCCGTCAGCGGCCTCAATTCATTTACTCTGGAGGATGGAGGATGTTGATGGAGGGAATACTCCATCAGCGGCCATCAGCAGAGCACAGCTCCGGCAGGCAGTATAACGGACCTGGGTGTAAACATGAATTATTCTTAGTAAACCATTGGACATTGTTGCTGATAGGTTAATAATGATTATTATTAGTGGCATGCGTGTGCTGTTCCCACCATGAGCAGAGCATTATATATAGCGGTCAACTTGTTAAAGAGGCCTTTCTGTTTCATGATATTGAAGATCTCTCCTCAGGAAACGTCATCAATATTTGATCGGCGAGGGTGCAACTCCTGTCACCCCCATTCACCAGGCGTTGACCGGCATGTCATCTACATTGTAGCAGTGATACAGGGTAATTACAGCATCTTGTCCCATTCATTAGGAGGGAGATGTACCCCGTAACACTGAGAAAATACTTAGCAAGTGATTATTCTCAGTGATTACATTTTCATAGGGATCTTACTGTCACCGATCACTCTTGTAGTCAGTTACTTCTGCTTTGCCACCACTGACTGACTGAAGTATAGCGCTCCCTCACTTTATAAAAAGTTCTTCAGCAGCAACAGCAGGTACGGGGCGGCTTTAATACATTGGTGGGCCCAGTGCAAAGTTTCTTGAGTAGGCATCCCCCCCCCCCCCCCCCGACTCTCCATCTGTCTGGCCTGTGTACTTCAGTTTTCTTTAGGAGTGTGGAACAGCGCAGTAGACGACCCTATCCCATACAACAGAATCCAGCACATCTAAATAA
The DNA here is from genome assembly GCF_014858855.1 of Bufo gargarizans. Lineage (NCBI taxonomy): Eukaryota > Metazoa > Chordata > Amphibia > Anura > Bufonidae > Bufo > Bufo gargarizans. The sequence goes on from NC_058086.1 coordinate 162,508,972, forward strand.
ATACAGACTCAGACCAGATCCCAAAATAAATACAGACCCCACACCAGGTGCCTTAAAAGGGTGTCCCACCATTACATGTCACACTCATTTTATTAATTGACAAAGTGAAGCCTATGTGCGATTACCATGCTGCTTATCCACTGAAGTTATGACATTTGCTTATACAGAGATCCCTCAAACTACAGTATTAGGGCTCGTTCACGCGAAAGTATTTTGCGTTCCGCATATGGGCCGTTTTCTGCATTCCACATACGGTCCGAATAAGGAAGCATTCATTTCAATGGGTCCGCAAAAGATGCGGACAGCACTCTGTGTGCTGTCCGCATCCGTTGCTCTGTCCCGTTGCCCCTTTTTGCGGATAAGAATAGGCATTTCTATAATAGGCCTCCATGTCCAATGCTGTTTATTGTGCCTATGTCTCTAAGGCTTATTGCACACGAACGTGTGCGCTCCATGGCCGTATTGCGGATCCGCAATACACGGGCACAGTTCCATGTGCATTCCGCATCACGGATGCGGACCCATTCACTTCCATGGGTCCGCAAATCCGGTGATGCGGAATGGTGCGGAACGGAAACACGGAACGGAACCCTACGGAAGCACTACAGAGTGCTTCCGTGGGGTTTTGTCCCGTACTTCCGTTCCGCAAAAAGATAGAACATGTCCTATCGTTTTGCGGAACGGCTGGATTAAGACCAGAATGCGACATTCCCTGTGGAAAAGACATGCGGATGTTGAAAGCACACAGATAGTGCAGATCCGCGTTTTCAAGCCCCCCAAAAATACAGTCATGTGCATGAGCCCTATTAGGGGCCATTAACATAGCGGGTTTTACCTCAGAATTTTGGTGTGGACAGCCTCACCGAAATTTCTCCACCCTATCCTTTCTACCTTTCATTCATTTCAATGGGAGGCAGCATTGAGGATCACAGAGCAGCAGCTCTGAAAAGTCACGGGATCCTCACCGCTGCCCCCCATTGACATGAATAGGAGGCAGAAAGGATGCAGAAACTGGCTGTAAATTCCGCTGTAAAATCCAACATGTGAATGTAATACTGCACTCCCATAACAGTGACATCCACAGTGCAATCCATAGAGTGCCCCACAGTGCAATCCATAGAGCGCCCCACAGTGCCATCCACAGTGCCCCCCAGTGCCAAGTATCCCCCCAGTGCCATCCACAATGTGCCCCACAGAGTGCTGCAAAGTGCTAGTCAGAGAGCCCCACAGTATCATCTTCAGTGCTATCCAGAGTGCCTTACAATGCCATCTTCAGTGCCATCCACAGTGCCATCCAACATGTGCCCTACAATGCCATCTACAGTGCCCCACAGTGTCACCCATAGTGTGCCCTACAGTGCCATCCATAGTGCTCCACAATGTCATCCACAGTGCCATCCACTGTGCTCCCCAAAAGTTCCATCCACAGTATGACCCACAGTGCTCCCTCAGAAGGCCATGCACTGTGCTCCCCACAGTGCCATCAACAGTATGTCCCACAGTGCCATCCAAAGTGTTTACCTTATTGCCTTCCAGAGTTCCCCACAGTGCCATCTATAGTGCCCCACAGTGCCATCCACTGTGCTCCCCAAAAGTTCCATCCACAGTATGACCCACAGTGCTCCCTCAGAAGGCCATGCACTGTGCTCCCCACAGTGCCATCAACAGTATGTCCCACAGTGCCATCCAAAGTGTTTCCCTTACTGCCTTCCAGAGTTCCCCACAGTGCCATCTATAGTGCCCCACAGTGCCATCCACTGTGTCCCCCATAGTGCCTTCCACAATTTGCCCCAGTTTCATCCACAATTCCATTCACAGTATTCCCCACAGTGCCAACCAAAGAGTAACCCACAGTGCCATCCACAGTGTATCCCACAGTGCCATCCACAGTGTCCCCCTGAATGCCATCCACAGTGCCATCTATAGAGCCCCACAGTGCCATCCACAGTGTGTCCCACAGTACCCCCATTTCCATCCACAGTGCCCTCCACAATGCCATCCAGAGTGCCCCACAGTGCCATCCACCATCCCCCCCACAGTGCCTGTCCACAGTGCCTTCATCAATGAGCCCCACATTGCCATCCACAGTGCCCCCCCTGCATTGCCATCCATTGTGTGCCCCACAGTGCTATGCAGAGTGCCCCACAGCATGGTGACAGCACAGAGGCTGATCACTATGTGTTGACTTTCAGCTTGGACCCGCCTACAACTTGGGGCTTCTTTTAGTTTTTCCAGGACCACTGTTAGTTGCCAGTCCGCCCTTGTGTGCATGAGTGAGAAAAGTATTGGTGCTACATATCAGCGTGTGCGCCGACAAGACTACTGGCTTCCCCGGCACATGCGCAATAGTGTACGGGGGCCGGGAATAAAGAAGGCCGGCAGGAGGAGGTGACGTCAGTGATGACGCGCTGTCTCCTCTTTCACAGAGGAAGAGAAGAAGACGGGCTATCCTTCCTTCCACAGGCAATTTTCAAGAAAGATTTCTAACTTTGGGCTGGAAAACCCCTTTAAGGAAAACAGACAGGAATAGATGCTGGAAGCTGGAAATCACTCTCTATGGTGAGGACATGAGCTTCTTCAGGGTCTTGCATAGTACATAGATGTACCAGACAAGGGGGCAGTACAGAACTTGTAGTACTCCAGAGGAGCTACTAGACAACCGATAAAGGTATTTTACCAGAGAAATAGCCATACTAATTGTTTGGATCTGAGTCTGCAGCATTGGATGTTGAGTCTGGTTTCAACTTACAATGGCCCAGAAAAGACCATTGTATGTGGAAAATACTGTATCCTGAGGCCATTGTATCTTGAGGGATCATTGTATAGTATGGCGCCACCTGGTGCTTAAATCAGCACTTTCATGTACTGAGCTAAGTGCTGCTGGTCGCACGTTCTTCACTGTGATCACTGCAGAGGAGCTAATAAAAAATGGCTTCTTCCATGCAGAAGGTTGTATCTAATTGTCTGCTCTGCAGGGAACAGAGGATCATTATGCAGAGCAGAGTGACTGAGCATGTGTGACCAGCAGCACTCAGCTCAGCAGATGGATCTGCACATTGCTATATAATTTGAACACCAGGTGGCACCATACTTTCTAAGTAAATGGCATAACTCTTAACTGAATCGTTTATTTGTCTGGTTGTTTCATTTTGGTGACCTATTCTGGAGATAGTTCATCCATTTTAAAATCTCAGAAAAATTCCCATTTACCATGTAAAATATGTAAACAATAATAAAATAAACATAATTGTTTTATTCCACACAGTGAACATGAAAAAAAAGCTGCCAGAATTGCTGGTTTTTGGTTACTCACCTCCCAAAAATGATTAAGAGGTGATCAAAAAAATCATACTTACCCCAGAATGGAACCAATAAAAACTAGCACGCAGACTGGAAAAAGCACGTCCTTCCACAGCTCCATGGATGGTGAAATAACAAAGTTATGGGTCTTAGAACACAGTGACAAAGTTTTTTTTTAAAGCTTTTTATTTAATAAAACATTAAAACTCCACATTTGGTATCACTGTAATTGGACTGGTCGCAGAATACAGATAACGTCCGGGGCGGTGTGCGAGGACAGCAGGGCGGTAATTCAGCCTCCGGCCCTGCATTCCTGCACAGCCCTGCAGACATCTGTGTCTTTGGGGATTATTGTACATCACGGTTCAAACCGCAAAACAAAACCGCGATGTACAATGACCCCCTAGGCCTTGTGTAGATACCACAGTATGGAGGACGTTTGGGATGGAAAGTCAGAAACTCCACAGAGAGAAGATGATGGAAACCTTTGTATTCCTTCTGTATGTTGGGTCTATTCGGATTTAACTTACAAATACTAAACTAAATACACACGTGTGAAAGTGACTCTTCAAAAAGAAGTTCTGCAGCAGCTGAAGTATCATAAAGAATAATGTTCTCAAATCCACAATGCCGCACCTTTTCCGCGGTGTTTTTTGTACGCAGCTTGCGGAGGAGAATTCTGAATTTCTCACTCACTTTGCTGGTTCTGTACAACGTTGCGGATTTGTCACACGAAAATCTGCGAGATCCAATCCAGATGTAATCAGTAAAAGCAGAGCCCCCTTTACCTGTCCAGGTATCTGACAGGTGAATAGCGGTGTATTGAGGAGCAGAACATGTCCAGTATTACTGCCTGCAGCAGATCCCCCATGTCTGCAGCGTCTGACCAGAAGCAGATTTCTATCTGGGGAGTTGTTTTTTTCCCCAGTAAACTTTATTAACAACATGACAACTTCACCTAAAGACAAGCATCCATATGAATACACATAGTGATGTAGTAACTGTAATATCCAGATACAATGGTGATTCTACCACTAGTCCTATGTACTGATCACCTGGATGTGTCCTGTGCTCTGACCCAAATTGCACAGGGCTGTTACATGGGCCATACCATTCTACTGCATATAGGGCTCAACCGCCTGATGTTAGAAAGGTATGTAGACATGTGCTTGGTGTGCAGCCTTGTATGTTGATATGGACATGATGGGGGATATTTATCAAACTGGTGTAAAGTAGAACTGGCCTTGTTGCCCATAGCAACCAATCAGATTCCACCTTCAATTTTCCAAAAGAGTTGTCAAAAATAAAAGGTGGAATCTGATTGGTTGCTATGGGCAACAAGGCCAGTTCTACTTTACACTAGTTTGATAAATCTCCCCCGATGACTTCTAATCACTTACAATAGGGGGCAAATTGTCCCATGTCTCAGAATCACTCCCGTGCATGCAGGGTTGTTACTGTGTTGTACTATACACAATACCGGCTGCTGTTTGTGACAGCCTGAATTCTCTCCATGCACAGGCTCTGCTGACAACTCATACAGGACACTTTAATAACATTAAAGGAAATAATTGCTGAACATGGAACTGTATAAGGCCCAATTCACACCTCCCTGCCCTAGACCAGTATCTAAATACCCTGACCAAGGCAGAAAGACCTGTTGGCGCTCCCAGGATACATACCCGCTAGTACCCCTCCCCCGCCCCTAGTAACACCCCAGCTATAAATGTGGAATCCCCTTCTTCTGCTTGTCTCAGGTCTTAGCTCTACAGAACAGATTAATGTGAAGTCAGGGCTCATTCAGACGGCCGTATCCTATCCGCAAAAATGCGGATCCGTTTTTTGTGGATAAGGTGCTAACCCATTCACTTCTATGGGACCCTTTTCTATTCCACGGTTCCACAAAACAAATGAAACATGTCCTATACTTGTCCGTGAAAATCAGTACAGGGCCCCATTGAAGTCTATGTGTCCGCAAAAATACTGAATGCTATCCGTTATTTTGCGGATCCGCAAAAAAAAGTGATAGCATTCAGTATTTTTGCAGACAGAATACGGCCGTCTGACTGAGCCCTTAATAGCAATGTGTTCAGGATGTGTAGCTTCTGTATTCCTGTATGTGTGCATCTACCTGAGACTCTCTGGTCCTCCGGCTTGTCTTCTGCCTTCAGGACGTCGTCATCTTTCTTGATCGGTGACTTCTTTGCCTTGTTTGAAGAGATCAGGTTGAGTTTCCTCTTCTTGGCACATTTTGACTTCGTAGTCAGATCCTCCTCCTCTGGAACGATCTGTTGTTTAGGAGACATCTTCTCAGAGGAGCTGGGGGTTGTCTTCTTCTTCCTCTTCTTGCTCCTCTTGGGTGTCTCCTCTTCTCCATCTGGTGAGGTCAGGATGGTACGTTGCTTCTTCCATCGTTTCCTCCCAATGATCCTCTCCTCTTCTTCCTCCATCACGTTCTGCTCATCAGCCGATGAGTCAGAAATCTGTATCCTCTTCTTTCTTCCTCTCTTCCTCGCAATCTTCTCTTTCTCCATTTTTGCGCTTTCCTCGGGGTAAGCAGAAATGTCCACCGTCGCCAGTCAACTCCAACTGCCACTTCTAACTGCCACCTATCATTAGACACACAGTTGCCGTGGCGACACACTTGTGATGTGCCCAGTGACTGACCAATAGCGTTCAGCCTTATGTGCCAGCTTTTTTTTTTTTTTTAAACTTTGTATGAAAATACATTTCTGATATGAATTATAATGGATTTAATTTTCCATTTTTACTTTGATCTCTATGAAACACATTGAAGACTTTTATCAAAAAAAGGTTACACAAAGGTGTAGTAATAATTTTCATTTTAAAAATGGCAGGAGAAACAAGCACCAAATTTATGGAAGAGCTCTGTTTTTATGATAAATCTCTGCATCTTCTACTATTCCTCCTAGAAATTTATGAATAGATTGGCAGCTGGGTGTTACCATTACTCTTGTCAAAGGGCTGAGTCCCTACATCGCCTGATCCTTTGGACAAGGGGAATGGTAACAAGACTTGTCAGTTACGGTTGAGCTGCACAGAAACTTTTGGTAGCACTATTGATTGATTTTATCACATTTTATCTGCAGTCCACAAGATTTCATACAATGCAATGTATTTCTTCAGACTGTCGCCAAAGTGTGATAGATAAAATCAATTAGATGCATGACAAAAATTCTCCCTGTTGTGCTGCCTTATTCTTACATGTTCTAGAGTAATAGCATCAGAACACAGGGACAGGCCTAGTGGTTGCATTTTTTTATGCCATAATTTTGCACCAAAATGTAAAATTTTTAACATAATATGTTACATCTTTGAATGCACCCCATTTCCTTTTAAGTCATATCTCTTCCTTGATAAGTCACTCCCCATTAGTAAACTTGGTGTAGAGGATTTTTATAAAACTCAGTGCTGCAAAAATGAGTGCGCCAAATTTTGGCAAGTTCAACAAGTATGGGCCTAATCATTGTTATCTCACAGAAAATGCAGGTATTTCCTATAACAGACAGGGATGGCAGGAGAGATGACAGCTCCTCTATAAGTCCAGTGACTCACCCGTGATATCTTCTCATAGTAGAGGCTCTTTTTCCTTTTCTTCTGCATCCAGCCCACACCACTATGACAGCTGCTCTTGATCTGCAGCCATGCCCAGCCTCCATAGTAACACTATTCAAACCCCAGATCAGTCCCCTAAATACAGTATATATAGTGTCCAGACTCATACTTTAATTCTGATCCAAGATCAGGTTCCTTAACACCTTAAGGACACATGACGTACCGGTACGTCATGTGTTGTTCCGATCACTGCCGCCCGGCCGGCTGTGATTGGAATAAAGTGCCTGCTCAAATCATTGAGCAGGCACCTCGGCTAAATGCGCGGGGGGGGGTCCCGTGACCCCCCCATGTCTGCGATCGCAACAAACCGCAGGTCAATTCAGACCTGCGGTTTGTTGCGCTTTCTGCAGTTTCTGATTATCGCCGCGTCCGTATCTACCGGCTCTATAATAATATCACATGACCTAACCCCTCAGGTGACCACCGTAAAAAATAAAAACGGTGTAAAAAAAGCAATTTTTTGTCATCTTACGTCACAAAAAGTGTAATAGCAAGCGAGTCATATGCACCCCAAAATAGTGCCAATCAAACAGTCATCTCGTCCCGTAAAAAATGAGACCCTACTTAAGATAATCGCCCCAAAAACTGAAAAAACTATGGCTCTTAGACTATGGAGACACTAAAACTTTTTTTTGTTTTAAAAATGAAATAAAATCTTTTTTTATACATATTAGGTATCGCCGTGTCCGTGACAACCTGCTCTATGAAATTACCACATGATCTAACCTGTCAGATGAATGTTGTAAAAAACAAAAAAAACTGTGCCAAAAAAGCTATTTCTTGTTACCTTGCCGCACAAAAAGTGTAATATAGAGAAACCAAAAATCATATGTACCCTAAACTAGTACCAACAAAACTGCCACCCTATCCCGTAGTTTCTAAAATGGGGTCACTTTTCCGGAGTTTCTACTCTAGGGGTGCATCAGGGGGGCTTCAAATGGGACATGGTTTTAAAAAAAACAGTCCAGTAAAACCTGCCTTCCAAAAACCGTATGGCATTCCTTTCCTTCTGCGCCCTGCCGTGTGCCCGTACAGCAGTTTACAACCACATATGGGGTGTTTCTGTAAACTACAGAATCAGGTCCATAAATAATGAGTTTTGTTTGGCTGTTAACCCTTGCTTTGTAACTGGAAGAAAAATATTAAAATGGAAAATCTGCCAAAAAAGTGAAATTTTGAAATTGTATCTTTATTTTCCATTAAATCTTGTGCAACACCTAAAGAGTTAAACACGTTTGTAAAATCAGTTTTGAATACCTTGAGGGGTTTAGTTTCTTAGATGGGGTAACTTTTATGGAGTTTCTACTCTAGGGGTGCATCAGGGGGCTTCAAATGGGACATGGTGTCAAAAAACCAGTCCAGCAAAATCTGCCTTCCATAAACCAAACGGCGCACCTTTCACTCTACGCCCCGCTGTGTGGCCGTACAGTAGTTTATGGCCACATATGGGGTGTTTCAGTAAACGGCAGAGTCAGGGCAATAAAGATACAGTCTTGTTTGGCTGTTAACCCTTGCTTTGTTACTGGAAAAAATAGGTTAAAATGGAAAATTAGGCAAAAAAATGAAATTCTCAAATTTTATCCCCATTTGCCATTAACTCTTGTGCAACACCTAAAGGGTTAACGAAGTTAGTAAAATCAGTTTTGAATACCTTGAAGGGTGTAGTTTATAGAATGGGGTCATTTGTGGGTGGTTTCTTTTATGTAAGCCTCGCAAAGTGACTTCAGAGCTGTAGTGGTCCCTAAAAATTTCAAGATTTGATAATTCAAACATGAAGTAGACATATGGGGAATGTAAAGTCATCACAATTTTTGGGGTATTACTATGTATTACAGAAGTAGAGAAACTGAAACTTTGAAATTTGCAAATTTTTCTAAATTTTGGGTAAATTAGGTATTTTTTAATGCAAAAAAATAATAATTTTGGACTTCTTTTTACCAGTGTCATGAAGTACAATATGTGATGAAAAAACAATCTCAGAATGGCCTGCATAAGTCAAAGCGTTTTAAAGTTACCACCACTTAAAGGGCTTCTGTCACCCCACTAAAGTGATTTATTTTTTTTGGGCTAGTGAAATTAGTTATATTGCGATATATGACAATATAATTGTGTTACTTACTTTGATCCAGCAGTTTCTGCAAAAAACAAAGTTTTAATATATGTAAATTCGGTCTCTACCAGCAAGTAGGGCGGCTACTTGCAGGTAGCTGCTGCAGAAATCCGCCCCCTCGTCGTGTTGATTGACAGGGCCAGCCGGGATCTCCTCCTCCGGCCAGCCCTGTCGGCATTTAAAAAATCGCGCGCCTGTGTTGATTCGGCGCAGGCGCTCTGAGATGAGGAGGCTCGTCTCCTCAGAACTCCCTCAGTGCGCCTGCGCCGATGACATCACCGAAATAGAAGACGTCATCGGCGCAGGCGCACTGAGGGAGTTCTGAGGAGACGAGCCTCCTCATCTCAGAGCGCCTGCGCCGAATCAACACAGGCACGCGATTTTTGAAATGCCGACAGGGCTGGCCGGAGGAGGAGATCCCGGCTGGCCCTGTCAATCAACACGACGAGGGGGCGAATTTCTGCAGCAGCTACCAGCAAGTAGCCGCCCTACTTGCTGGTAGAGACCGAATTTACATATATTAAAACTTTGTTTTTTGCAGAAACTGCTGGATCAAAGTAAGTAACACAATTATATTGTCATATATCGCAATATAACTAATTTCACTAGCCCCAAAAAAAAAATATCACTTTAGTGGGGTGACAGAAGCCCTTTAAAGTGACACTGCAGATTTGCAAGAAATGGCCTGGTCCTTAAGGTGAAATAAGGCTTAAGGGGTTAATTACAGACTATAGACTAGTTTTGTGATAGCTAACCTCTGGCACTCTAGCTTTGGTAAAACTACAACTCCCAAAATGCACACTTGCTTGGCAGTTCTCAGAACTCCATAGAAATTAATGGAGCATGCTGGGAGTCGTAGTTTCACCACAGATGGAGTGCCGGAGGTTAACCATCACTGGACTAGTCTTTAATAATCCCCTGAATTGTAGACACCCCAAACCATAGTAAAATAAAATTCAGATCTCACACCTATCCTCCACAGACTTAGGCCTCTTTCACACGAACGTAAGGCTCTGTGCTGCGGGTCGCAAATTGCAGTCCGCAATGTACGGGCACCGACCGTGGGGAAGCTGCATGCGGATCTTAGACCTATTCACTTGAATTGGGTTCACGATCCGTCCGTTCCGCAAAAATATAGAACAAATTCTATCTTTTTGCGGAACAGAAGCACGGAACACTCCGTAGTGCTTCTGTGGGGTTCCGTTCCCTGCTTCCGTTCCGCACTGTATCTCCGGATTTGCAGACCCATTCAAGTGAATGGGTCCGCATCCGTGATGCGGAATGCACATGGCTGGTGACCCATGTATTGCAGAACCGCCATATGTGGGCCGCAGCACGGGCATGGAGCTCTTACGTTCATGTGAAAAAGGCCTTAGGGCTGTATTATACTGACAGATTGTCTACCAGATCATCGCTAATAAGCGTTCATAGTAACACTTGTTAGCAATGATCTGACAGTGTAATACTGCCGCCGATTACCTGATGAACGAGCAAACGCTTGTTCATCGGGCAATCCAGATTTTTAGGCATACTTAAAAATCATTATTTGCCGGTGGCAGATCATGCTGTGTAATCATGTTCTGCTGCCGGCAAACATCTAGTCAGTATGGGGACAAGCGATGGGATAACAATCGCTCCTCCCCAAACTCTGGAAGAGATCGCTGCGTGTAATAGCAGCAGTGTTCTCCGCTGACAAGACGGCAATTGCCTGGAAAGAACGCTTCCCTCCTGACAATCGTCTGCCTGATCTTTTAATGCAGTGGTTCTCAACCTTTCTAAAGCCGTGACCCCTTAATATAGTTCCTCATGTTGTGGTGACCCCCAACCATTACATTTTTTTCCTTGCTACGTCATAACTAATTTTGCTACTGTTATGAATTGTAATGTAAATATCTGATATGCAGGATGTATTTTTATTGCTACAAATTGAACATAATTAAAGCAGAGTAATGAATCACAAAGACAAAATGTTGGGTACCCCTCAAATAAATAAATCAGTGGTGCTCAGGGTACCCCCAAATAAATAAATCAGAAGTGCTCAGGGTCCCCCAAATAAATAAATCAGCGGTGCTTCATGTCCCCCTAAATAAATTAAGCCTTGCTCAGCCAAATAATTAAAATAAAATTAGCCAGGCTCAATTAAATCATTTGTGGCAGTGGTGCTGGCAAGCGCCCGACTGTATAGGGAGGGTGCTTAGGGACTGATGGTCCCCCCCCCCCCATTCCCCCTTTAGGTCATTCTGGGATCTGGCCCCGTCATGTGAGGTTTAAGTAGGTGGTAGATTAGGTCGGCCGTTAAGGGGTTAATTCTCTGGTGGAACCTCCTTAGACAGGATGGGGGGCGGTTCAGGAATCCTGAAGGTACATATACCCCTCCCCTCATTCCAGCACTTCCTCTTGCAAGTGGAAGCAAAAATTGGAGAGGTATGCTCCCTCTTTGCTCTGTCCACTCCAAGCTTCCGCAGGAGTTGCGGCCTCATGGCCTCCTGGCGAGTTTGCATGTGGAGGGTGAGGGTTGGCCGGCTCATTTGTGAGCGTTACCGGCCTTCCCTGGCACCCTTCCCCCCCCTGTTCCTATTCACGATACTGGCCGGGAGCTGCCGCATCATGCGAGCAGCCCCGGCTCTTAAGCAATGGGGCCGGCGGTCACCTCCGCCCCGCCCCCTCCCCGCTCCCTGCTCTCCGCTCCATTTTACTGACATTGCCGGGAGCTGCCGCATCATGCGAGCAGCCCCGGCTCTTAAGCAATGGGGCCGGCGGTCACCTCCGCCCCGCCCCCTCCCCGCTCCCTGCTCTCCGCTCCATTTTACTGACATTGCCGGGAGCTGCCGCATCATGCGAGCAGCCCCGGCTCTTAAGCAATGGGGCCGGCGGTCACCCCCGCCCCGCCCCCTCCCCGCTCCATTTTACTGGACCTGCCGGGAGCTGCCGCATCATGCGAGCAGCTCCGGCGCTTAAGCAATGGTGCCGGCGGTAACTCCCGCCCCCCCCCTTCTCCCCGCCCCGCTCCGCTCTATTTGTCAGGCATTGCCAGGAGCTGCCGCACCATGCGAGCAGCCTCACCGCCTAAGAGAGGGTCCTGCGATCCCCACGGCAGCCCCCCCCTCTTCATTACAGCCCTTATCTTACCTGCGTCCCTCTATTGAATGACCCGCAAGGACGCGCAGCGCCGCTCCGTGGCCTTGCTCCTTCCCACGGCGCCTGTGTGGCTGGCAATTATGCTCGGCAGTGGGGGCATGTGGAAGTTTTTCACCCCAACGTCAGAGCTTCCCCTACCGCCCCCCCCCCCCTTTTATCCCTCCTACTAGCAGTACTCATGGGGTTCTGTGTTCTTGCTGCTTTTATGTGACCTCTTCCTCCCCCCCTCCAGGGACCGTCTCCGGCTCCACTGTGGCCCTAGCTCCGCCCTCTTATTGTAGCCATGTGGGGTTTTTACTGTGCAGCTTCTATCTCTGCTGCCACCTACTGTGCCACACATATAATTTTGCCTGCACAGCGGATTACTGGTGCCCTGTTAATTAATCCGTGCCCTCCTAACCATGGGGCACTATGGGTCTCAGTTGCTTGTTTGCATCTCCCTCCCTCCCCTCCCAATTTAGGAGCAGGGGTTGCTTTGTGTTTTTTCCTCCTTCTCGCAAGGCCAGAGTGGGTCCCGCAAGTGCCGGGCCCGTCGCCACTTCTGGTGGAAGTAGGCGCCCCAGTTCCTCCAGGCGGCGCTCACCATCGTCTTTTCATGGTATGTCGGGTGCGTCTGAGGAGTCTGGTCTGATGTTGCTTTAGAAACCGTAAGAGGCAGGTGCCTACCATCCATTCAGCCTGGTCACTGTAGTGGCCCTTTGGGTTGCAGTTCCTGTACCTGCTACTTTGGTGGCGCCGTCCCAGATTACACTACGCCTGGTGAGTACCGATGCACCGGGGCTGGGGAAATGGGTGGTTCTTGTATAGTGGTATAGTACTTGCTATGGCACTCTTGATACGTGCACCCTAATAAAAAAAAATATATAAATACTTCTAAAGTTTTTTGGGTTCCTTACTCTTAAATTTCTTTTAGCCTGCTGCTTTATTGAGGGTGGATGCCTTGCCTCTCATGTGAAAGGTTGTGAGTTCGGATCTCTGGAGAAACTTTAATACAGTATACAAAAAAAAAAATAGATAAATAAATAAATAATTTATAATAATAATTTTTAAATTACAGATAGTGTACATTTTGTTCATTGTGAAGGCAGCTGGTGTGGTCTTGTGGTTTAATGCTTTTAAGGGACAGGGTTGTGGGTTCATATCCCTGTTGGAACTTTAGTGTGTATCTCGTACGCTATATGCTCAGGTTTTATTTTGTGATATATAGTGTCGCCGTATGTTTGTACCAGGCGGCTCTTATGGCTGTGTGAGTATATGCTTTAGGCAAGCTGGTAGCTCGAACGTCCAGGCTTTCTGAGTTTAAACCCCTTTTAGCCTTAAAAAAAAAAAAAAAAAATTTTTTTTAGAAATAATAATATAAAATGAAAATATATAGAAATATCAAATAAAATGTTCACTTGTTTTCACAAAAGTTCACCAGCTGTTTTACTTGTTATATATGGTGAGTTGTTCTATACTGTGGTGTTTCCGGGTATTTGTTAGGCTCACGATCCATGGGGTTTTATTTTGTAGGAGTATGGCGAGTTACGGCTTTGGCCATTGGTATAGTGTCCCTCCTTGAATATAGCTTCCACTGGTTCATTCCTTGTAGTAGGGTATAAAAAAAAAAAGAAGGGAAATAAAGATAATATATATATACGAAATGAGTAAATATAAATAGAGTATGGTATAGATATACAAGTAATGACATAATATGCCGTGGTTATTTCTCATATTCCGTAATAATATAATAAACTTAGTAGAGTATGGGTAGTGGTATATTCGGGTTCTTTCCTGTGTAAAGTGGTACTTCCTGTTGGGCTCCTACCTTTGGCACTATGCCGTGGTATGAGATAAAAATGATAAGAAAGTAATTGTAATCGTTTACTTTGTTCTATTTGTGCTTTCAATACTGTCATATATGGCGGGATTTTATTCATCATACGGGGCCGGACATAAAAAAAAAAAGAGAAATAAGGAACATGTAAAGATATCCCTCTTGTGTAGTGTTGCCGTACTTGCTTCTAGTATACAAGGTTGGGGTTTGAATCCTGGCAGAAACATTCAGTAATAGAGATATCTTTGTATATAAAATTTTTCTAGGCCCTGGGCTATGTTTCGGCGGCTGTGAGTTTGTACTCCCTCACTAATTTTTCTTGTTTGTATTTCAATTGCCTCGTGTCCAGTGTTGCAGGAGTTGCAGTTCGGTGGGTTTCAGTGGGGACTAATCCAGGGGGTATTTCCGCGATGTGTGCGGTACAAGAGGCTTTATTCTAGTGCAGCTGGGTTGTTTGGCTCGGCGGTATTGGGCGCAGCGGTTGCAGGGTTTGTACGTGGCTCCGCTGCCTCTAGTTGGGTGTATATTTCAGGATCCGTGTCTCAGGTGTACCGGAAGTTAAGACAGAAGCGGATATCCGGGTCCGTTCGTTTGTCGCTCAGGGTAGAGCTTTAAGAAGATGCGAGCACATTTCATGTGATTTCACTGTAACCTGCAGCCTTTCTATCCCCGTTCTTATCGGTTGGAGCGGATCAGACACACCGATTGGTCCTCTTATGGGTCTTCAAAAGGCCGTCATTCTGACCCTCCAAAATATAATTTTTATGCATCGTTCCATTGTACGGTAGGCGTTGCGGTTGTAATGAGTGAGTATTTACTTTGGTAAGTCATGTTTCGTCCCCTTCGCCTTCTGTTTTGGCTTATTGATATTTCATCCAAGGTGTTTGTCTCTTCATTCTAGGCCGCACTGTGTTTGGGTTTTATCCCTGGTTTTTATGGGGCAATAGTTTTATTGGGCTTTGGGCCCGTCTATACATTACGAACCAGTGAATTTAGGTGGTGTGTACCTCCTCTTCCGCCCGGTTTCTATCCGGCGGTTAGTTGGTTATTCGGTTATGACTTTACTATGGTGGGGCTTCAATTCCTTTTCCTCAGCATGGTTTTCCTCTGTGGTTTTCATTTCAAAAATAAATAAATAACTATATAAAGAAAATAGGAGATATATAACTAATTTCATACATTATTAAAAGAGAAGAATAAGAGTTGTGAAAAATGTCATTTGTGTGGAATAGAGGTGTTCTGTGGCTAGTTATATGATCGATCCTCTAAGTGGTGGCTGCTCTGGCTAATTGTTTTTTCTTTCAGGTCGTGGCGTTCTGCGGTTTGCTGGTTGGCCTTTCGGATATCTTCCGTGGGTTCGGAGAGAGGATCACGGCCCGGTGGGCGTTTTTGGTTGTCGAGAGGTGGAAGTTTTGGGAACAGGATCCGGGATTCCAGGTGGTTGGTATAGAGTTGTGCCAGGGGAGTGGTGATGCTGGAGACCCAGCTGAGATAATTCCCTGGCCTATTCCGTAGCTTTGGACCTCATGGTTTTACGTATGTTTATCTCGGTCATTTTTTAGGAGGTTGGTGATAATCTCCCAGGTGGGTTGTTTCTGGGCTATATTTGTAGATGCGTTAGGGATACAATACAAAGGTATAGATTAAGGGGTGGTAGTTTGTCACCGTTATCGGATGTTGCAGCTGTATAGTGTAGTGCTTACAGCTGGATCAACGACCTCTCTAACCTTCTTTCTCCGGACGCAGGGGATTTCCTCTTTTCGTGGCTCAGTCCTGTGGGTAGATTTATGGGAGTTGTGTTGCCTTCTTCTGAACCTTCTCCAGCTCCGGTATGTCTGCTTGTTTACGGGACACCAGAACTGTACACCGTCCTTCATGGTGGTTAGACTAGTATTTTACATGGGGGTTGGGCTATGTTCTCCTCACGGGTTTCTATCCCCCGTTTTCATCAACCGGTTTTCTTATTGGCATTGGTTTTTAATGGTACATGTTGGTTTTTTGTATGTTAGTCGGTAATTCCTTTTCCGGCCTGTGAGAAGGTTTTAAACAGACCCTGTTCTGCTGGGTGGTGGTCGGAGCCCCGTTTGGAGAACGGGTCTCCTCCGTGGCGGCATTTGAGTACAGCGGAGATATGGTGGGAGCAGATGGCGTGCTTGCCCGCTGGGAGTCCAGCTGTGGGCATACTGCTCTGATGATTACGGTTTAACTTGCCTGCTGGGAGTCCAGCGGTGGTCATACCGCTCTGATGATTACGGTTTAACTTGCCCGCTGGGAGTCCAGCGTTTGGCATACTGCTCTGATATTATGGTTTATTAAGGTTTGCCGCTTTAATAAAGAAGCTGTGGCCGATCACCATCCAGCAATAAAATGATACAGTTGTCTGTGTTGTTTGTTATGGGTCAAGGTTGTGTAAAGGGGCCAGAGGTGAATAAAGGTGTTTTCCCCCCCCTTTCCATGTTTCCCTGAATACCGGCAGTCTCAGTGGCGGTGTCATTAACGAAAAAACTCGGACCTCAGCAGACAGGCGGCATGACTTACCCGTCCAGACGTCAGGCTCCTTTAAGCACAGGCAGTGATAGGACATCACTTCCTGTGCGCGAGGATAAGGGGCCTCTGCCGTTGTGCGGGCGACCCACAATAGGAAGCCTCAGGCGACCCCCCGGATAGGGCCGATCGACCCCCAGGTTGAGAACCACTGTTTTAATGTAATACAGCTCTTACCCTCACTGGTTCAGGAGCAGCCACAAAGAAGATTACCCAAGAAAAGAGAAACAACATCATCCAGCTCATCGATAGCGGTATGTCGATCAAGAAAATTGCCAAACTGCATCATATGAGCGCCATGACAGTTAAAAGAATACAAAATTAAGTCCGTCCATCAAGCTGGACATCCAGGCAAAATATAAGTCAACATGTCGGCTCGTCACAAGGTCCATCAGTTCTGGCACGACAAACACGGCAGTGGAGGTGGCTCGTATGCCTCGTAATAGTGAGATCATAGACATTCATGAAAGCACCATGCGATACGCATTACATAAGTCTGGAATGGTCGCCCTGAAAAAAGTGTGGACAGTAGAAGATTGGAAACTAGTGATTTGGAGCGATAAGGCAAAAGTCAATAGACTGCGCTGTGATGTGTGCAAATGGGTCTGGAAGAAACAAGGGAAAAGGGGGGTAACGGATCGAGAAATTGAAGGAACTGTCAAGTTCGGTGGAAGAAGCCTGATGATGTGGGGTTGTTTCCCAGCCAAAGGCTTGGGATACTTGACCAGGATCGATGGGGGTCTCAGTGCTGAGCTATGTGTGAGTATCCTACAAGACGGGTTACTTCATTCATTTGAGTACTATGGGTATGAAAAGGACGATATAGTGTTCCAGCAGGACAACGACCCGAAGCATATGTCAAGATTGGTGGAGAAATGGTTAATGACAATGAAGTAGAGGTGCTGGATCGCCCCCCACAGTCCCCAGACTTCAACCCAATCGAACACTTTTGGGTAGAGTTGAAGAAAAAGTTGAATTTGTACCCAAGTGAGTTGACCACTATGCACAAACATTGGGAACGTGAAGAAGAGACCTGGGGACAGATTTCGGTCGATTGAGAACATGTCCAGAAGGATTAAGGCCTCATGCACACGACAGTATTTTTTTACGGTCCGCAAATCGGGGTTCCGTTGTTCCGTGATCCGTGTCCGTTTTTTCTTCCGTGATTTTTGGAGGATCACCAGACATGAAGGAAAGTAAAAAAAAAAAGTCGTTTTGGTGTCCGCCTGGCTGTGCGGAGCCAAACGGACCCGTCCTGACTTACAATGCAAGTCAATGGGGACGGATCCGTTTGACGTTGACACAATATGGTGCAATTGCAAACGGATCCGTCCCCCATTGACTTTCAATGTAAAGTCAGGAGTCCCTATTGGAGTTTTCTCCAATCCGATGGTATATTTTAACTTGAAGCATCTCCATCACCATGGGAACGCCTCTATGTTAGAATATACCATCGGATTTGAGTTACATTGTGAAAACTCAGATCCGACAGTATATTCTAACACAGAGGCGTTCCCATGGTGATGGGGACACTTCAAGTTAAAATATACTAAGAACTGTGGACATGACTGCCCCCTGCTGCCTGGCAGCTCCCGATCTCTTACAGGGGGCTGTGATCCGCACAATTAACCCCTCAGGTGCCGCGCTGTAAGAGATCAGGTGCTGCCAGGCAACAGGGGGCAGACCCCCTCCCTCCCCAGTTTTTAATTCATTGGTGGCCAGCGCGGCCCCCCTCCCTCCCCTGTATTAAATTCATTGGTGGCCAGTGCGGCCCCCCCCCCTCCCTCCCTCCCCTGTATTAAATTCATTGGTGGCCAGTGCGGCCCCCCCCTCCCTCCCTCCCTCCCTCCTCTGTATTAAATTCATTGGTGGCCAGTGCGTCCTCCCCCCCCCCCCCCCCCCGATCATTGGTGGCGGCGGAGAGTTCCGATCAGAGTCCCAGTTTAATCGCTGGGGCTCCGATCGGTAACCATGGCAACCAAGACGCTACTGCAGTTCTGGCTGCCATGGTTACTTAGCAACCAAGGCTGCCATGGTTACTTACTTAGCAATTTTTAGAAGCATTATACTTACCTGCACTGTCTGTGACTGGCCGGGCGCTCCTCCTACTGGTGACAGGTCTGTGCGGCGCATTGCTTATAGCACAGATCTGTCACTAACCAGCAGGAGGAGCGCCCGGCCGGCCACAGACATCGCAGGTAAGTAACCATGGCAGCCAGAACTGCAGTAGTGTCTTGGTTGCCATGGTTACCGATCGGAGCCCCAGCGATTAAACTGGGACTCCGATTGGAACGCTCCGCTGCCACCAATGATGGAGGGGGATTTTAATTAGGGGGGGGGGGAGAGGGGAGACCGCACTGGCCACCAATGAATTTAATACAGGGAAGGGAGGGAGGGGGGGCCACACTGGCCACCAATGAATTTAATACAGGGGAGGGGAGGCCGCACTGGCCACCAATGAATTTAATACAGGGGAGGGAGGGGCCGCACTGACCACCAATGAATTTAATACAGGGGAGGGAGGGAGGGGCCGCACTGACCACCAATGAATTAAAAATTGAGGAGGGAAGGGGGTCTGCTGCCTGGCAGCACCTGATCTCTTACAGGGGGCTATGATACGCACAATTAACCCCTCAGGTGCGACACCTGAGGGGTTAATTGTGCGTATCACAGCCCCCTGTAAAAGATCGGGTGCTGCCAGGCAGCAGGGGGCAGTCATGTACACAGTTCTTAGTGTATTCTAACTTGAAGCGTCCCCATAACTATGGGAACGCCTCTGTGTTAGAATATACTGTCGGATCTGAGTTTTCACGAAGTGAAAACTCAGCTCTGAAAAAGCTGTATGCAGACGGATCTGCGGATACGTCTGTGCTAAAGTAGCCTACGGATCACGGACGTGGATGGCAATCTTGTGTGCCTCCATGTTTTTTCACGGACCCATTGACTTGAATGGGTCCGTGAACCGTTGTCAGTCAAAAAAATAGGACAGGTCCTATTTTTTTGACGGACAGGAAACACGGATCACGGACGCGGATGACAAACGGTGCATTTTTTCCCGAGTTTTCAACAGACCCATTGAAAGTCAATGGGTCCGCAGAAAATTACGGAAAACGGAACAACGGGCACAGATTCACACAATGGTCGTGTTCATGAGGCCTTAGGCAGTGCTGAAAGCCAAAAGGTGGATTTACAAAACACTAACAAAATAAAAAAAAAAAATTTTAGGTGCAAAACAGTAACAATGCAGTTACATGACAAGAATCTGCAGAACTAATCATGTGCTAAATAGTTGAAAGTCCAATTTATGTGTGTGAGAGACAAGAAGATTGGCTACAAAAGGATGGTGAGATATGGAGCCTGAAAGTCAAAAGTTCTGAACATTGTTACCCTTTTGCTCGTCAATGTATATACTGTAGCTTTGCACTGTATGCACCATATACACATATATAGCTCTGCACTGTATACATTATACACACATATAGCTCTGCACTGTATACATTATATACACATATAGCGCTGCACTGTATGCATTATACACACATATAGCTCTGCACTGTATGCATTATACACACATATAGCTCTGCACTGTATGCATTATACACACATATAGCTCTGCACTGTATGCACTATACACACATATAGCTCTGCACTGTATGCATTATACACACATATAGCTCTGCACTGTATGCATTATACACACATATAGCTCTGCACTGTATACATTATACACACATATAGCTCTGCACTGTATACATTATATACACATATAGCTCTGCACTGTATACATTATACACACATATAGCTCTGCACTGTATACATTATACACACATATAGCTCTGCACTGTATACATTTTATACACAGCTGTGCATTGTATTCATTATACACATATATAGCTGTGCATTGTATGCACTATACACACATATAGACGTAAAAAAAGTAAAATAAAATATTAAATTAATAAATTGCTGTTAAAAATGCATTATTATGTAAACAAATAAATAAAAAAAAGTCTAATATAATTGGTATTGCTGTGTCCATAACAGTCTTAACATAAAAAAAAAACGCCGGAAGCAGAAGAATGATCTTTGCCCATCCACTGCAGCCAGGTTAAAGTCTGATTCATGCTGAAAATCCTCAAGACGGACGGGCACAATGCTGGTGATCAGTTCTAAGGTTTTGCTTTAAAAGTAAGTATTCTGGCTACTAAGAGCTCCCATAGCGGACATTTACTGTTATTTGGTGATCTGCTATTGGCTTTGGTCTTTTAAATTAGAAAAGGTTTTATATGACATCATCCTACATAAAATCATAAATCCAGACATTGGAGATGTGCGCTCATCAGCTGCAACCAACCCCATTTATCCCATGTTGATTGGTGGTCCCGATCCAAGCAATTTATAAACAATTTTATTTTATGCAAATTAGCCCCTTGGAGCAACAAGGGCATTGCCATTGCCCCGGGGCTCCAGTTAGTTTCTGTGTCGCCTGGCCCTGAAATCTCATAGCTGCGCATGCGCTTTTTTGATTATCGCACCCGCCATACAATACTGAAGCTCACCAGAATCGCGCGTCCATCTGTCCGGCGAGCTTCAATATTGTACAGCAGGTCCACTGTATGCGTGAGTGGCCAGGCAGTGTACAGATAATCACGCCTGGCCCTGAAATGTCATCGCTGCGTGTGCACCTGTTTGATCGGCGCACCTGATGTATAGTACTGAAGCTTGCTAGATGGATGGATGCATGCGCAGTACAGTATCAGTCTGGCGAGCTTCAGTACTGTACAGCACGTGTGCCGATCAAAGAGGCGCAGGGATTTAAAGAATAATCCAAACTTTATGGTTGCAAGATTGAAAACCAGATGAACCTCTAAAACAGTGCTTCACATGTGACTATGGACACTCATTGATGACTTCATGCTGGTCCATAAATGCAGACCTCCAGCTCCGAAAACATAAGATACGTGGCATCCAGAAGGTACAGTATGCTTTTTTTTTTTTTTTTTTTTAGTATCTCATTGTTCTGTATAATTTAGGGCCCATTTACACAACCGTATGTTGCTTGCGGTCCGCAAAATGCGGATCCATTGTTCTGCAAAAATCTCTAAAGTCTATTCTGTGATACTTTTGCATCCGTTCCGCATGTCTGCAAAATACGGAAGCTATGTTTCTGTGTGTCTTCCGTTTATTGCGGAAAGTATCATTTTTGATAACGATTCAAAAGGTAACATGACGGCATTAAGGTTTGCAGACACGGATTCACAAAATACAGATTGCATACAGAACATAGACTTGAATGTGGCCACAGACCGCATTTTGTGGACAGCTATAGCACATGTTTTATCCTTTAGGCCTCATGCATACGACTGTGTACGTTTTGCGGTTTGCTAATTGCGAATACGAAAAACACAGATACCAGCCCTGTGCGTTTTGCAGAACAGATCGTCCAGCCCTCAATAGAGCAGTCCTTGCTTGTCCGTGATACAGACAAGAATATGAGATGGTCTATTTTTTTTTTGTTTTTTTTGAGAAGCCGCAGAACGGACGTGTTGATGTGGCCTAATTGAAGTCAATGGGTCCGCATCAGACTTCCAAGAAATGCAGCTCGGATGCGGACCCAAACCATGCTCATGTGCATGTGGCCTTATGCGGACATATGGAAGTGGAAAGCATACGGTGTGCTATCTGTGGATTTTGCAGTCCCATAGAAATGAATGGGTCTGCATCAGATCCGCAAAAATGCAGAAAGAAAAATACGGTCGTGTGAATGGGCCCTTAGATACTTTGTAGTACAGTATATAAAATATATCCAGACTTCTACCAGCCAGACCTATGTCACAAAGACATTTACTTATAGAAGTCTACACCTGGAAGCCTTCAAGATGTGTATGCAGTGTATCTCTCTCCTGTGGACCTGTGGTTAGGGGATAACTTGCCACAACCGGAATACCCCTTTAAGAAATGTGGCATATGGTGACAGCGATAGATCATCAATGAACTAACTGTGGCAATTTTGGCTCTCCTTCCATCTTTATCAGTTTTTAAATCCTCCCTAACATCACAAATGGCCCCTCCAGAGGCCTGCCCTGTTATTAGCCCTAGTTCTCACTAGGGGAAGCTTCTACCTTTCGGGTCTCTGTTGCGGGAAGAACCTGCGGTCACTCCCATGTAAGGAGCCAGCTCTGCAACCTCTTGCAATTTCTTCACTTCTCCAGACCCAAGCTCTCTACGCAGGGGCACTCCTCACTCGCAGGTCACTGCCTTCTCCCATTTGCAGAAAGGGCAGCCCCTTCTAAAATACTAGTTACTCCGCCAATGTGAGCAATGCTGCGCCCTTATGCCTATGCTTTCTCACACTTTACTGGGCCTACACACCGTGTCACCCACCCAGGGGAACTCATATCTGCATTAGCTGTGATGATCTTGCCCAGTGATGGTGAACCTTTAAGGTCAAGTGCCCAAACTGCAACCCAAAACCCACTTATTTAGCGCAAAGTACCAACACGGCAATTTACCCTGAATACTACAGTCCAATATAGTGTATCTTCCATATAATTTATCATTTAGCTATAATATCCTGCCTACATTCAATGCGCTGCCTGTGCTGTTCATAGTGCGCTGATGAATGGCAGGACAGGTCTAAGGTATATTGGTATACCATAGACTTTTTCCCGGGCGCGGGTACCCACAGAGAGGGCTCTGAGTGCCACCTCTGCTCCCACCTCTGCTCCCATGCCATAGGTTCGCCACCACTGATCTAGCCCATGACATACACCAAAGGAGTCCAACAGAGCCTATAATGAAGTCCATCAGGTAATTCATTTTAGTGGAAAAAATAGCACTGCATACTGCGGTATTTTTGCTGCTTTTTTTTTATTTTTTTACTGATGACCTATCGTCTGGATAGGTCATCAGTATCTGATCGTGGGGGTCCGACACCCAGGACCCTCGCTGATCAGCTGTTTGAGAAAGCAGCGGCGCTCACAGTAGCTGCCTTCTCTGCTTACCAAGCACAGCGCCGTGCATTGTATAGTGGCTGTGCTTGGTTTGGCTTCACTTCTATGGGGCTGAGCTGTGTCTAGGCCATGTGACAGATGAACATGACGTCACTGGCCTAGTGAAAGCTGGAGAAGGCCATGGCTCTACTGCAAGTTGCCTTCTCAAACAGCTGACACCCGGGACCCGCACCTTTCCAGAGGATAAGGCATCAGTAAAAAAAAAACACTTGGAAAGCCCATTTAATAGAAGCCACAGTGCACCAAAGGGAGGGATGTGGTTGCAGGAAGACCTAATCGCAGGCATCCTCAAACTGCGGCCCTCCAGCTGTTGTAAAACTACAACTCCCACAATGCCCTGCTGTAGGCTGATACCTGTAGGCTGTTCGGGCATGCTGGGAGTTGTAGTTTTGCAACAGCTGGAGGGCCGCAGTTAGAGGATGCCTGCCTAATCGGATCCTCCCTTGCCTTTTGACTTGATATACACAAAATAGAGTAAAACTAGTATGAAGGGGCACACTCACAGGGGAACCACTCTGGTGTCAGAAAATAATGGACTTTATTAGTCTAAAACCATACCCTTAAAAATTGATGAATAAAATCATATACACATATAAGCACACTTGTATACAATATACAATATAACCGTTGGCGACTACCCCAGCGTACCGACAATGTCCCAATAGGTATTGTAGAAATGTGGCTATAGCCACAATGCCCAGTGAGGTTGCAGTGGGCAATAAGAATCAAAAGTGTTCCTAGTCAGTATCGTGGTATTATGGCCGTGGTCAGTATCGTAGTAATATCGTTACAACCACAATGCCCAATATATATGCTGTGGGCAATGACAGTCAAAGTGTCCAAGCTCCGCAAGTGCCACAGTACAGATACGTCCAATTGTTGTGGTGGACTCACTTTGTTTCACAGAGGATGAATAGACTTTGCTTTACAGTAGATGGATATAACTTACAATGCTCACATCTGAGCCCGGTCTTACCCCACTTCACTGCTAGCCGCAGCGTTGTATCCATTCGGCCGCTCACTCACAGCGTCCCACGTGAAGTGCCGGCCTAAGTGCCGGCCTAAGTGCCCACGCTCACTCTGTAATGCCAGACGCGTTTCAGGGTATAACACCCCTTCCTCAGTGGCCAACTGAGTGAGCGGATCCTCACTCCTTATAAGTGCAATGTCTTTACCCACAATCCCACATTGTTCTGTGCAATCGATAATCTCTGGATTGGATTTTCACTCATCATGTGCATATTTTCATGAATTAAAATAATAAATAACCCAATATATACAAATACATATTCTATAACATTCAAAATAGTCAATAATGGTTAAAAAATAGTAAAAAAACAGACCTGG
The DNA here is from genome assembly GCF_014858855.1 of Bufo gargarizans. Taxonomy (NCBI): domain Eukaryota; kingdom Metazoa; phylum Chordata; class Amphibia; order Anura; family Bufonidae; genus Bufo; species Bufo gargarizans. The sequence goes on from NC_058086.1 coordinate 162,533,876, forward strand.
GAGAAAACCGCAAGGTCTACCACAATTTTTTAGAAAAAACGCATCAAAGGCGCATAAAAAACGCATCAGTGTGAATCAGGTCATATATGCGTTTTTTGCCTACATGTGTGCGGTTTTTCCTTCAGATCAATCTGACCCACATTTCATAGTCTATTCTTGTATAGTTCAACTTAGAGAGCTCTACTGTTCTTTTTCAGAGGAGGGAGTATAATCCAATTTATTTCTTTTATTGCAGCCTAAGGGAGCCGTCCAACAGGGAGGGGAGATCACGGTGTCGCTAATCGGCCAAACCGCGATGTCCCATCCCCGCTGGACAACCCCCTCACAGGAACCCGAAGACTTCCATCTCGGCGTTCAGGCCTCTAGGAATGATTGTGTCGTATTCAAAAATTCTACGGGATTCCTGTCTCGACATGTGTGCAATATGGTTACCTCCCGTCCATACTTTATTAACCCTCTCAATCGCTGTAAACTTTAAACCAGTTGGATCACAATTGTGTTTGATTTTAAAATGTTTAGACAATGAGTGGGTCTCTAAACCTTTTTTAATATTTGCCACATGTTCCGCTACCCTCTTTTTCAGCGTTCTTTTTGTCCTGCCTATGTATTGTTTTCTACAGTCACACTGTAACAGGTATATGACATCTGTGGAGTCACAGGTCAAACATTCCTGTATCTCTATACTGAAGGAGTTCACCGTAGATGCTACTTTTGTAGTCTTTTTCGGAAAATTTGTAATCCTACAGTTGGCACATCTACCGCATTTGAAAAATCCCTTCACTGCCAGCCAGTTGTCTTTTTTCTGGCCCTCTTTTCTCATTTTGACAGTTGGTGCTATTTTCCCAGCTAAATTGTTAGCCCGTGTATATGTGATCTTGGGTGTTTCACTCAACAGGGGGCCTACCACTTTGTCATTCAATAGGAGTCCCCAATGCTTCCGAATGCTTTTTTCCATTATCTTATATTGGGAATTGAAGGGGAGGATAATCCTCAATATTTCATCTCGTAATTGGGGTTGACTCGCCAGGAAAAAAATCCCTTCTTTCCATTCCCCTTACCTTATCCAGTGATTTATCAATGACCTGGGCTGGGTAATCTCTTTCCAATAATTGCAGTTTCAAACCGGCGGCTTCTTCATCAAACTTGCCATCATCAGTACAGTTTTTCTTTAATCGCCGAAACTGGCTCGTTGGCACATTGAGCAGCCATCGTGGAAGATGGCAACTCGCAAACCTGATGAAGCTATTCTTTTCCCTTTTACTTGTATCTCCAGGTCCAAGAACTCAACTTTTTCTTTACTAACATTTGGACTGAAGATCAAATTCCTATCATTAATGTTAATGCTACTCAAAAAAAGTTCTAGGGATTCACTGGTGTCCTGCCAAATAAATAAAATATCGTCTATGTAGCGCCGCCATAGGACCAGATCCGCCCCAAGCCTGGGCTGTATAGCTTCCTTCTCCCATTGAGCCAAGAATAGATTGGCATAACCTGGGGCGAATCTGGTACCCATGGCGGTGCCAGTGCGCTGTACATAGAACTCACGCTCAAATGAAAAATAATTATGAGCCAATATGTATTGGACACCCTCCAATAGGAATTGTAATTGGTCTGTGGGTAGTGTAGCATCTCCTGACATTTGCTCATACAGTGATCGTATCCCTTGAGCATGATCGATCACCGTACATAGAGATCCAACATCCAGCGTCCCCAAGATCCATCCGTCGACCCACTCTATGGCTTCTACCGTTTTGATGATATCAGTAGTGTCACGAATATATGATGGCATTTTCTTGACATGCGGCTGAAGCCACTGATCAATATATTTAGATAAATTACATGAGATAGATTCTATCCCAGATATTATTGGGCGACCTGGAGGTTGTTGTAAATTTTTATGGATCTTGGGGATGCAATAAAACATTGGAATCCTCTTCTCAGTATCCAAAATGAATCGAGCCTCTTGATTCGATAAAAAACCAACTTTTTGTCCCATCTCACAATAGGTCTTTAAGATTTTGTAATATTCCTCTGTGGGATCTCCTTTTAATTTTTGATAGGTCTCCTGTGCCCCTAGTTGTCTATAGCACTCTCTCAGGTAATCTGCTGTGTTTTGTACCACTACCGCCCCACCTTTATCAGCCGGCCTAATTATAATATCGTTCGCTTCTTGCAACGATTCAATAGCTCTAATTTCCCCTTTATTTAAATTTGTATTCACTCTTCGACTCTTAATTCTTCTCAAGTCCCGCTCCACATTATTTTTGAACGCGGCCATTTCATTACTCATCTCCTATCTGGGGAATTTTTTCGATCTAGCCTTTAAGTCAGTATGTTGATATTTACTGATATTCCCTTCCATGTCCATTTCTCTATTAATGGTTTTTTTTAGAAAATATTTTTTAAGACACAACCGTCTTATGAACTTTTCCACCCCAATATATGTGGCGAACTTGTCAAGGGGATTTGTAGGGGCGAACTTAAGACCCTTGTTCAATAGCTGAACCTGGGTATCCGTCAGTACAGTGTCACTGATATTTATTACGTTGGTCGTTGGTTGTATGGGCGTCTGTGATTCCTTCTTAAGTGAATGTCGTCCTCTTCGTATTCTCCGTTGAACTCGTGTCGTTTCGCCCTGGTTTGTGTTGGTATATATTCGTGTTCTGTGTTCTGGTAAGGCCTCATGCACACGACAGTATTTTTTCACAGTCCGCAAAAACGGGGTCCGTAGGTCCGTGATCCGGGACCGTTTTTTCGTCCGTGGGTCTTCCTTGATTTTTGGAGGATCCACGGACATGAAAAAAAAGTCGTTTTGGTGTCCGCCTGGCCGTGCGGAGCCAAACGGATCCGTCCTGAATTACAATGCAAGTCAATGGGGACGGATCCGTTTGACGTTGACACAATATGGTGCCATTTCAAACTGATCCGTCCCCATTGACTTTCAATGTAAAGTCTGGATTCCTTTTTATACCATCGGATCAGAGTTTTCTCCAATCCGATGGTATATTTTAACTTGAAGCGTCCCCATCACCATGGGAACGCCTCTATGTTAGAATATACTGTCGGATATGAGTTAGAGCGTGAAAACTCATTTCCGACAGTATATTCTAACACAGAGGCGTTCCCATGGTGATGGGGACGCTTCTAGTTAGAATATACTACAAACTGTGTACAAGACTGCCCCCTGCTGCCTGGCAGCACCCGATCTCTTACAGGGGGCCGTGATCAGCACAATTAACCCCTCAGGTTCCGCACCTGAAGGGGTTAATTGTACTATCATATCCCCCTGTAAGAGATCAGGGCTGCCAGGCAGCAGGGGGCAGACCCCCCCTCCCCAGTTTGAATATCATTGGTGGCCAGTGCGGCCCCCCCACCTCCCTCCCTCTTTTGTAATAATAGGTTGGCGGCCAGTGTGCGGCCCCCTGGCCCCCCCCCTTCCTCCCTCTATTGTAATAATTCGTTGGTGGCACAGTGTGCACCCCCCATCGCCCCCCCCTTCCTCCCTCTATTGTAATAAATCGTTGGTGGCACAGTGTGCTCCCCCCATCGGCCCCCCCTCCCTCTATAGCATTAACAACATTGGTGGCCAGTGTGCGGCCTCCCATCTCCCCCCCCCCCCCGATCATTGGTGGCAGCGGAGTTCCGATCGGAGTCCCAGTTTAATCGCTGGGGCTCCGATCGGTAACCATGGCAACCAGGAAGCTACTGCAGCCCTGGTTGCCATGGTTACTTAGCAATAGTACAATAGTAGAAGATGCCAGCAACGATTTATTACAATAGAGGGAGGAAGGGGGGGGGGGGGCGATGGGGGGTGCACACTGTGCCACCAATGAATTATTACAATAGAGGGAGGAAGGGGGGGCCGGGGGGCCGCACACTGGCCACCAACCTATTATTACAATAGAGGGAGGGAGGGGGGGGGGGGCCGCACTGGCCACCAATGATATTCAAACTGGGGAAGGGGGGGGTCTGCCCCCTGCTGCCTGGCAGCCCTGATCTCTTACAGGGGGATATGATAGTACAATTAACCCCTTCAGGTGCCGCACCTGAAGGGGTTAATTGTGCTGATCACGGCCCCCTGTAAGAGATCGGTGCTGCCAGGCAGCAGGGGGCAGTCTTGTACACAGTTTGTAGTGTATTCTAACTAGAAGCGTCCCCATCACCATGGGAACGCCTCTGTGTTAGAATATACTGTCGGATATGAGTTTTCACGAAGTGAAAACTTAGATCTGAAAAAGCTTTTATGCAGACGGATCTTCGGATCCGTCTGTATGAAAGCAACCTACGGCCACGGATCACGGACACGGATGCCAATCTTGTGTGCATCCGTGTTCTTTCACGGACCCATTGACTTGAATGGGTCCGTGAACCGTTGTCTGTCAAAAAAATAGGACAGGTCATATTTTCTTGACGGACAGGATACACTGATCACGTTCTCGGCTGCAAAACTGTGCATTTTCAGATTTTTCCACGGACCCATTGAAAGTCAATCGGTCCGCAAAAAAAAAAACGGAAAACGGCACAACGGCCATGGATGCACACAGCGGTCGTGTGCATGAGGCCTAATGCCTGTGTTCCTGTCTCTGTGCATGATAAGACCCTCTGTTCTGTGTATATTCCCTCGGACGTTCCCTCAAATTGTAATCGTGACCCTGTCCCTGTGTTTTGTAATTGTGTTTCCTTGTGTCCTTCCGTGGTGGAGTTGGGGTGCGAGTGCTCTTCGTTTGTGCTTTGTGATGTGGAGGGGTGAAATCTAAAAAATGCGGTGTCATAAGTGTTTCAAATCTATTGGAGATACTGACATTGTCATATTGTATCCCCTGTGTCTCAGCTCAACTTCCCTCTGTTTATAAATTTCAGTGACTTCTCTTTTCTCCATATAGTGTAACTTCCTGGACTTTTTTCCTATTATCTCTCTTTCTAATACGTCCAGATTTTTGCAGATCCTCTCGTGCCATTTTCGAACTATATCAGTGTCTGAGAATTTTTCTATCTCTCTCCTAAGGGCATCTATCTGCCCCGTCATTTCCTCTGTCATTTGTGTCCTTCTTCTAATAATCATTTGTACGATGCTGGTGTCTTGGTGAGTTTCAAACCCTTGGGGATGAGGCCCCTATCCAAATATTGTGTAAGTGACCTAATCTCCCACTTGTTGCGTACTTGACGTTGCAAGGTTTTCTCCAAAATCTTAAAAACATCGTCCATTGATCTTTCCGCTCCTATTGATACTTCACCTTCCAAATTGAAGGTAAATGTATCAATCTTTTTGTATTTATTATCTAAGTGTTCCCAAATGTCCATCTCGAAGAGAGGGGAGCTCAACTGCAAAGGGTGATGAAATGAAAAAACTTTGCACAAATACAGCGGCTCACCCCCTCACCGTATGGATAAGGTGCTCACCTTCAGGTCCCACCCTCAGGACCTTAAAGGACAAAATAGAGTAAAACTAGTATGAAGGGGCACACTCACAGGGGAACCACTCTGGTGTCAGAAAATAATGGACTTTATTAGTCTAAAACCATACCCTTACAAATTGATGAATAAAATCATATACACATATAAGCACACTTGTATACAATATACAATATAACCGTTGGCGACTACCCCAGCGTACCGACAATGCCCCAATAGGTATTGTAGAAATGTGGCTATAGCCACAATGCCCAGTGAGGTTGCAGTGGGCAATAAGAATCAAAAGTGTTCCTAGTCAGTATCGTGGTATTATGGCCGTGGTCAGTATCGTAGTGATATCTTTACAACCACAATGCCCAATATATATGCTGTGGGCAATGACAGTCAAAGTGTCCAAGCTCCGCAAGTGCCACAGTACAGATACGTCCAATTGTTGTGGTGGACTCACTTTGTTTCACAGAGGATGAATAGACTTTGCTTTACAGTAGATGGATATAACTTACAATGCTCACATCTGAGCCCGGTCTTACCCCACTTCACTGCTAGCCGCAGCGTTGTATCCAGGCGGCCGCGCACTCACAGCGTCCCACGTGATGTGCCGGCCTAACGTGGCGTCCCACGTGACCTGGTTGTCCAGGGAACCGATGCAGCGCTGTAGTGACGTCACAATATAGCAACCGTTCTTTCCAGCTCTAGATTCAAGCCGGGTTTCCTTGCTGTATAAGTTATTTCCTTTACTTCCAAGCTTGTTTCTTCTTTCTTTATATTAGTCCCACGCTCACTCTGTAATGCCAGACGCGTTTCAGGGTATAACACCCCTTCCTCAGTGGCCAACTGAGTGAGCGGATCCTCACTCCTTATAAGTGCAATGTCTTTACCCACAATCCCACATTGTTCTGTGCAATCGGTAATCTCTGGATTGGATTTCACTCATCATGTGTATATTTTCATGAATTAAAATAATAAATAACCCAATATATACAAATACATATTCTATAACATTCAAAATAGTCAATAATGGTTAAAAAAATAGTTAAAAAACAGACCTAGGAGAAAACCGCAAGGTCTACCACAATTTTTTAGAAAAAACGCATCAAAGGCGCATAAAAAACGCATCAGTGTGAATCAGGTCATATATGCGTTTTTTGCCTACATGTGTGCGGTTTTTCCTTCAGATCAATCTGACCCACATTTCATAGTCTATTCTTGTATAGTTCAACTTAGAGAGCTCTACTGTTCTTTTTCAGAGGAGGGAGTATAATCCAATTTATTTCTTTTATAGCTATTGAACAAGGGTCTTAAGTTCGCCCCTACAAATCCCCTTGACAAGTTCGCCACATATATTGGGGTGGAAAAGTTCATAAGACGGTTGTGTCTTAAGAAATATTTTCTAAAAAAACCCATTAATAGAGAAATGGACATGAAAGGGAATATCAGTAAATATCAACATACTGACTTAAAGGCTAGATCGAAAAAATTCCCCAGATAGGAGATGAGTAATGAAATGGCCGCGTTCAAAAATAATGTGGAGCGGGACTTGAGAAGAATTAAGAGTCGAAGAGTGAATACAAATTTAAATAAAGGGGAAATTAGAGCTATTGAATCATTGGAAAAAGCGAACGATATTATAATTAGGCCAGCTGATAAAGGTGGGGCGGTAGTGGTACAAAACACAGCAGATTACCTGAGAGAGTGCTATAGACAACTAGGGGCACAGGAGACCTATCAAAAATTAAAAGGAGATCCCACAGAGGAATATTACAAAATCTTAAAGACCTATTGTGAGATGGGACAAAAAGTTGGTTTTTTATCGAATCAAGAGGCTCGATTCATTTTGGATACTGAGAAGAGGATTCCAATGTTTTATTGCATCCCCAAGATCCATAAAAATTTACAACAACCTCCAGGTCGCCCAATAATATCTGGGATAGAATCTATCTCATGTAATTTATCTAAATATATTGATCAGTGGCTTCAGCCGCATGTCAAGAAAATGCCATCATATATTCGTGACACTACTGATATCATCAAAACGGTAGAAGCCATAGAGTGGGTCGACGGATGGATCTTGGGGACGCTGGATGTTGGATCTCTATATATGGTGATCGATCATGCTCAAGGGATACGATCACTGTATGAGCAAATGTCAGGAGATGCTACACTACCCACAGACCAATTACAATTCCTATTGGAGGGTGTCCAATACATATTGGCTCATAATTATTTTTCATTTGAGCGTGAGTTCTATGTACAGCGCACTGGCACCACCATGGGTACCAGATTCGCCCCAAGTTATGCCAATCTATTCTTGGCTCAATGGGAGAAGGAAGCTATACAGCCCAGGCTTGGGGCGGATCTGGTCCTATGGCGGCGCTACATAGACGATATTTTATTTATTTGGCAGGACACCAGTGAATCCCTAGAACTTTTTTTGAGTAGCATTAACATTAATGATAGGAATTTGATCTTCAGTCCAAATGTTAGTAAAGAAAAAGTTGAGTTCTTGGACCTGGAGATACAAGTAAAAGGGAAAAGAATAGCTTCATCAGGTTTGCGAGTTGCCATCTTCCACGATGGCTGCTCAATGTGCCAACGAGCCAGTTTCGGCGATTAAAGCAAAACTGTACTGATGATGGCAAGTTTGATGAAGAAGCCGCCGGTTTGAAACTGCAATTATTGGAAAGAGATTACCCAGCCCAGGTCATTGATAAATCACTGGATAAGGTAAGGGGAATGGAAAGAAGGGATTTTTTTCCTGGCGAGTCAACCCCAATTACGAGATGAAATATTGAGGATTATCCTCCCCTTCAATTCCCAATATAAGATAATGGAAAAAAGCATTCGGAAGCATTGGGGACTCCTATTGAATGACAAAGTGGTAGGCCCCCTGTTGAGTGAAACACCCAAGATCACATATACACGGGCTAACAATTTAGCTGGGAAAATAGCACCAACTGTCAAAATGAGAAAAGAGGGCCAGAAAAAAGACAACTGGCTGGCAGTGAAGGGATTTTTCAAATGCGGTAGATGTGCCAACTGTAGGATTACAAATTTTCCGAAAAAGACTACAAAAGTAGCATCTACGGTGAACTCCTTCAGTATAGAGATACAGGAATGTTTGACCTGTGACTCCACAGATGTCATATACCTGTTACAGTGTGACTGTAGAAAACAATACATAGGCAGGACAAAAAGAACGCTGAAAAAGAGGGTAGCGGAACATGTGGCAAATATTAAAAAAGGTTTAGAGACCCACTCATTGTCTAAACATTTTAAAATCAAACACAATTGTGATCCAACTGGTTTAAAGTTTACAGCGATTGAGAGGGTTAATAAAGTATGGACGGGAGGTAACCATATTGCACACATGTCGAGACAGGAATCCCGTAGAATTTTTGAATACGACACAATCATTCCTAGAGGCCTGAACGCCGAGATGGAAGTCTTCGGGTTCCTGTGAGGGGGTTGTCCAGCGGGGATGGGACATCGCGGTTTGGCCGATTAGCGACACCGTGATCTCCCCTCCCTGTTGGACGGCTCCCTTAGGCTGCAATAAAAGAAATAAATTGGATTATACTCCCTCCTCTGAAAAAGAACAGTAGAGCTCTCTAAGTTGAACTATACAAGAATAGACTATGAAATGTGGGTCAGATTGATCTGAAGGAAAAACCGCACACATGTAGGCAAAAAACGCATATATGACCTGATTCACACTGATGCGTTTTTTATGCGCCTTTGATGCGTTTTTTCTAAAAAATGGTGGTAGACCTTGCGGTTTTCTCCTAGGTCTGTTTTTTAACTATTTTTTAACCATTATTGACTATTTTGAATGTTATAGAATATGTATTTGTATATATTGGGTTATTTATTATTTTAATTCATGAAAATATGCACATGATGAGTGAAATCCAATCCAGAGATTACCGATTGCACAGAACAATGTGGGATTGTGGGTAAAGACATTGCACTTATAAGGAGTGAGGATCCGCTCACTCAGTTGGCCACTGAGGAAGGGGTGTTATACCCTGAAACGCGTCTGGCATTACAGAGTGAGCGTGGGACTAATATAAAGAAAGAAGAAACAAGCTTGGAAGTAAAGGAAATAACTTATACAGCAAGGAAACCCGGCTTGAATCTAGAGCTGGAAAGAACGGTTGCTATATTGTGACGTCACTACAGCACTGCACCGGTTCCCTGGACAACCAGGTCACGTGGGACGCCACGTTAGGCCGGCACATCACGTGGGACGCTGTGAGTGCGCGGCCGCCTGGATACAACGCTGCGGCTAGCAGTGAAGTGGGGTAAGACCGGGCTCAGATGTGAGCATTGTAAGTTATATCCATCTACTGTAAAGCAAAGTCTATTCATCCTCTGTGAAACAAAGTGAGTCCACCACAACAATTGGACGTATCTGTACTGTGGCACTTGCGGAGCTTGGACACTTTGACTGTCATTGCCCACAGCATATATATTGGGCATTGTGGTTGTAACGATATCACTACGATACTGACCACGGCCATAATACCACGATACTGACTAGGAACACTTTTGATTCTTATTGCCCACTGCAACCTCACTGGGCATTGTGGCTATAGCCACATTTCTACAATACCTATTGGGACATTGTCGGTACGCTGGGGTAGTCGCCAACGGTTATATTGTATATTGTATACAAGTGTGCTTATATGTGTATATGATTTTATTCATCAATTTTTAAGGGTATGGTTTTAGACTAATAAAGTCCATTATTTTCTGACACCAGAGTGGTTCCCCTGTGAGTGTGCCCCTTCATACTAGTTTTACTCTATTTTGTCCTTTAAGGTCCTGAGGGTGGGACCTGAAGGTGAGCACCTTATCCATACGGTGAGGGGGTGAGCCGCTGTATTTGTGCAAAGTTTTTTGATATACACAAGCAATCAACAATAAAAACTCAGATTGCCTCTTCCTGACAAGTCATGCCAATTTGGTAATGCTGGTTCACATGTCTACGTCTCATTCCAGCTCTATGATAGCTCCTGCTGCAGGTAATAAATGAGTAAATAAAATCCCAACAGCATTAGAGAGAATGGTGTATGTTTAATGTTCCAACCAAGTAAATGCAACATAACATAAGACAATACAGTGGTCCATCAAGATACAATATTAATTGGTTCCAGGACGACCATTGTATGTTGAAACCATTGTAAGTTGAGTAAATCGGTTCCAAAGCCTCAAAATGTCATCCAAGATAAGAGAAAATGAAGATTTAAGAAAAATAAGCAGATAAAACAAGTCCTTACATATAACAGTCAGGAATGGCTGATAACAACAACTAATACAGCGATTTGGCCTTAATTGGATAGATCTGAGACATTGGATGTTGAGTCTGGTTCCAACTTACGATGGGTCAGAAAAGACCATTGTATGTGGAAAACATTGTATCCTGAGGCCATTGTATCTTGAGGGATCACTGTACAGAATATACATTTTCTTCAAAATAGTTTACAAACAATAATCAGTAACATTATTTAAATACACCACGAGGGTAAGACCAGTTGTAAGGGTCAGCTGGTGGTGGAGACATGGTCGAAAAACGGGCAGCCATGCAATCCGCAGCTCTTTTCTATAGATTATAGATATAAAAATATGATTGTTAATGGCCGTACTGCTTTAGGGCTCTTTCACACGAGCGTGTCCTTTGTAGGAATCACGCTCCGTATGAGAGAGGGATCATGCGGTCTGGACTTAGGGAGTACCCGGCACTATACTGATTGATAATGCTGTATGTCTTTGTCGGACCTTTCTGTAACAGAATCCTACAGACACAAAGCTGTCCGCATGGTTCTGTTACAGAAAGGTTAGTCTTCTCTAGCCCAGACCGCACAATCCCTCTCCCACATGGAGCGCGATTCCCGCAAGGGACACCCTCGTGTGAAAGAGTCCCCATGGGTAAACGTACAAAGCCACGTGGCCAGTACCAATTTGCAAAGGATTGACAATAAATTTATAATGATCCATAGAAAACAGCAGCGGCTAGCATGGCCGCATGTCAGCTTTGTGTTAACCACCGACTGTCGCTTCTGATCCTAACTTAAAGGAGTCTCACTTCAGCAAGTGGCATTTATCATGTAGAGAAAGTTAATACAAGACGCTTACTAATGTATTGTGATTGTCCATATTGCCTCTTTGCTGGCAGGATTCATTTCTCCATCACATTATACACTGCTCCTTTCCATGATTACGACCACCCTGCAATCCATCAGCAGTGGTGGTCGTGCTTGTACACTACAGGAAAAATTGCTGGCCTCTGTGGTGGCCGGGACCATGGGAGTGCACATAGGCCGTTGCTTTTCCTATAGTGTGTAGGCACGACCACCACTACTGGAATGCAGGGTGGTCGCAACTATGGAATGGAGCACTGTATAATGTGATGGAAAAATAAATCCAGCAAGGGAGGCAATATGGACAATCACAATACATTAGTAAGTGCATTGTTTTAACTTTCTCTACATGATAAATGCCATTTGCTGAAGTGAGACAATTCCTTTAATGAATGTTAGATAAAAATGCTTTTAAGAGCATTTCCAATAACAGCAGATATTAACAGCAATTTTTGTAATATAAATTAATTTTCGCCATTCCTCAACCTCCTGTCATGGCTTTTGCATATAGGATGGGACCATCACGACGCCTTAAAACAGCCCATACTTCAGTAAACGTAGACTGTCACAATGGTTACTCCTTTGTTTAAATCGCAAAGATAAAACACTCCCAGAAAGAGTCAGGTGAAGCTCTAGACTGTGGGGTTGATGAATACTGCGAGATCTACAGTTGTCAGACATACAGTAAAAGGGCAGGATGCTATGGCTTGCTTTTCTAGTTGTACCCGCACACTACGGGCACCAATGACCCTACGGAAGAGCCTCACTCTTGTCCTGAACCTCCATGCATTCAGACACACTGTAATGTTTGGAGTAAGACTTACAGAACTACCCAACCTACATACAAAACTGCAGAAGCTATAGGTTCCACATCCCAAAGTCAAGCGCCCCTGTGCGTAGTGCTGTAGGGGCAGAGGGGTCTATTCCTCTTTACCCCGGTGGGTGGATTCCAGAGTTTTGGCATGAAGTTATTACTGAGAATGTGTTACCTACAATTAATACCAGATGCCTACACATGCAGATTGGCTTCAAATGTCTTTTATTCAATATGTTAATTAGCTTCTGAAGGTGCCCGGGGCGGCGTTCATGCGGCCGTTGCCCAGGACCCTCGTCCCTTTCATACTAAACCCTTCCCCTTTCACCCCTCTGGCCCGCCCTAGGTTCTTCTGATTACGTCTTCCTCTTAGTGAGAAATCCAGCGCCGTTCAACAGATTTGCCGCGCCTGCGCACTTCATTCCCCATTATGGGCAGAGGCACAAGAGCGTTTAATGCGCATGTGCTGGCCTGTACATCCCGATCTAGCCGGCCTTGTGCCTCTGCCCATAAAATTAAATTAAATGATGCAAATCCTCAAATAATCCATGTTAATTCCAGGTTGTGAGGCACCAAAATACGAAAAAAGTCAAGGCGGGGGGGCGGGGGGATACTTTTGCAAGGCACTGTAATTATGGAGCAGCCCTCTTGCTTGAGCTGCTATAAAGGCTACTTTCATATCAGCATAATGCCTGGACCCGCCAGATCCTCATTGATTATAAAGGGATCTGATGGGGATCCAGCCGCTTTTTGGCATAAATGGCGACTTTCGGCAGGACAAAAAGTCCTGCGTGCACGACTTTTTGTCCACATGAAAGCCTGGATTTTTGCCAGGAAGCGTATGGATCCCTTTATAGACAATGGAGATGGCGGTCCCTGGCATTACCTAGCTATGCCTGATACAGTGAACTCTACCGCTAAAAACTGATCCGAATTTAGCCTTCCAGCATTCTGAAATTTGCTTTACAGCAGCCACAAACTTCTTCGGGAGAATGTAGTGGTCACTGTTGAATAATAGAAGGTATTACCTTTCATTGTAATCTGCTTGTGATGATAATGAGATGACTGCTAAGAAGTGATTCTTACAGAAAAGAAATTGTCATACTATTGTGAGGCTCAGTGTTAAAACTGCATATATATATATATAATGCCCTTTGTGTGACCAGTCAATGAGGTGTGGGCAGTGACAGCTGTTCAGAGAATATTTCATATACTTCAAGCCCAAACTGTTTTTTAAAGATAATAACATAGAAACATAGAATGTGTCGGCAGATAAGAACCATTTGGCCCATCTAGTCTGCCCAATATACTGAATCCTATGAATAGCCCCTGGCCCTATCTTATATGAAGGATGGCCCTATGCCTATCCCATGCATGCTTAAACTCCTTCACTGTATTTGCAGCTACCACTTCTGCAGGAAGGCTATTCCATGCATCCACTACTCTCTCAGTAAAGTAATACTTCCTGATATTACTTTTAAACCTTTGCCCCTCTAATTTAAATCTCTGTCCTCTTGTGGTAGTTTTTCTTCTTTTAAATATTCTCTCCTCTTTTACCGAGTTGATTCCCTTTATGTAATTAAAAGTTTCTATCATATCCCCTCTGTCTCGTCTTTCTTCCAAGCTATACATGTTAAGGTCTTTTAACCTTTCCTGGTAAGTTTTATCCTGCAATCTATGTACTAGTTTAGTAGCTCTTCTCTGAACTCTCTCTAGAGTATCTATATCCTTCTGGAGATATGGCCTCCAGTACTGCGCACAATACTCCAAGTGAGGTCTCACCAGTGATCTGTACAGCGGCATGAGCACCTCCCTCTTTCTACTGCTTATACCTCTCCCTATACATCCAAGCATTCTGCTGCTCTATTACATTGTCTTCCCACCTTTAAGTCTTCTGAAATAATTACTCCTAAATCCCTTTCCTCAGATACTGAGGTCAGGACTGTGTCAAATATTCTATATTCTGCCCTTGGGTTTTTACGCCCCAGGTGCATTATCTTGCACTTATCCACATAATTGGCTACAGGATGGAAATGGCATAAAACAACAAATGTAATCTTCTCACCTGTCGCCTTGGCAGAATAACTGGTGCTGGAGCGGTGGGGGATTAATCAGGTGAGTATATATATTTTTTTGTTACTTTATGCCATTTCTGCCCTTTAGTTTAATGTCGGAAAACCTCCTTAGGGCTCATTCACACGGCCGTATGAACAGATTATCACCCATTCCGCAATTTTGCAGAAGGTCTGCGGATCCATTCATTTCTATGGGCCCTCAAAAGATGCGGGCAGCACACCGTGTGCTGTCCGCATCAGTTATTCCGTACCGCGGCTCCGCAGAAAAGATGGAACATGTCCTATTCTTATCCGTAATCGCCGACAAGAATAGACAGTTTCTTTTATGATTGCGGCCATGTGCAGTCCGCAAATTGCGGAACGCACATGGCCGGTATCCGTGTTTTGTGGATCCGCAAACCACTGCGGCCGTCTGAATGGGCCGTTAACCACATGGCAATCCACAAATTTTTACTACATCAGCAAAAAACTAAGCAAAACAAAAAACATATTGCACCCTATAGACAAGAATATGTACATATACAGGTATGAGTATCTTTTCTCTTTAGTTTGTATATAGGCATGCATCTACAGAATTACTATAAAACTTATTGGTACCGTGACTGTAAAATCACAATACCCAAAACCACCACCAAACCCATCCAGATGAAGTATTCAAAACTGCAGTCAACCAACAGTAAATGTAATAGTAAACTATTAGTACAAACGGGCATACGGGTAGAAGAGATGTATCCATGGTCATATGTTACCATGCCAGCTTCCCATCGCTCACAGGTTAAAGTGTGTCCTCATGGCTGTCATTATGACTCTTTGGTTTTTACTTAGCCAGCTGACTCGCTATCTGGTCGGCAGTAACACTGTCACATATGACGGCTGATCTTCTATGTTTTCACATTTAACATGCAGTCCATTGGCAATCCTGCTCTCACACAGCATATGAACCACAATAAATTCTTCCATCATGCTTCAGGAATGCTTTGAGGTGCATTGGTTTATATTGTAAACTTGCAAAAAAAAAAAAATCATGAATGTAACATAAATTCAATATACTAGTATGAGAAAACAAAACGGAATGGTGAAAAGTAATAGAAATTGGAATTTCCCTTTCTGCTATTTCCTGTGATATCAACCCAATCATACTTCCCTTAGTGTTATTTAGTCTACATGAGTGGCGGTACATTTTTCCCTGACTCTCAGTAAGGGTCCATTTAGTGCTTTGCGGATCTGCAAATTGCAAACACGGATACCGTCTGTGTGCGTTCCAAAATTTGTGGACCGCACGTGGCCGCAACCTTAATAGAAAATGCCTATTCTTCTCCGCGTGCCATGGAACGGAACCACGGATGTGCTGTCCGCATCTTTTGAGGCCCCATTGAAATGAATGGGTCCGCATCCATTCTATAAAATTGCGGAACGGATGCAGACTCATTCATACGGCCATCTGAATAAGCCCTAAGTGTATAATCGCACTGTGTGTTTTTGGTGCATATTCTACGCTGAAATCTGTGCAAAGTCCGAGCACAATCCGCCATCTGTTGTCGTATATAAAACTGCATCATTGCTAAATAAATGTCCCTTCTTGGCATAGTTTAAGCGCAGAAACTATGGAGGCTGTCCTCACACAGATTAGGCCTGACTAAACAGGACGGATCTGCAGCAGGACAAGCTACAAAAGGGTCAGTTTCGGATTTCTGCCTTGGACTCCTCTGTAAATACACATTGGAGGTCATTTATCAAAGACCAGAGTTTTACGCCAGCCTTTCATATCCCCTTCACCTCCAGAGGATGTGTGTGGTGTAGGCCTCGTTATAAATTAGGGGCATCCTCCAGCACTCCGTGCGCCTAGATTGAAATTTCAATCTTTATTTATGGCAGGAAACTGGTGAAAATTAGAATAAATGTTCAGGTGTCCATGGCACAGCCCCTGCCATGCCCTCAACCTGCCCCTGCCACTCTCCAGTGGCAAAGGCGGTGTAGAAACGACACGTGTGCCTAGATTTAGGAGCAGTAGCATTCAAATTTAGATACGCCAAATTTTATTAAGAGGCATACACCTCCAAATAAATTTGGTGGATTTTACTCCAGCACACTGTAGCGTAAATCTGGTGTGTAAAATGCCAACAGGTAATATGGAACATGGGGAATTGTAATGATGTGCATGAGCTACAAAGCATCTTATAAATCATCTAAAAATCTCAAGACAGCATAAAACGGATTCATAAAATACTGTGCTGGGGCATCAGAAACGCCAGAATTTTGTTAATCAAAAACCCTTTTTTGAAACCTGTAAATAAGATGTATGTAAATTTGTAACATAGAAAAGTATAGAAAAATACCTTAACCTTAAAAAAAGAACCTGCACATATAAGTAACATATTTCTCCTTATACAGTGGTTCCAAAAAGTGTTCTGTCTACATCAGAGTCTTCGAGGTCTTCCTCGCTTTGAGCGTAGTCTGGAACGCTCGGGAGTCCGTTGCATTGCTCCACATGAGGTAAACAAGGAATTCCTTCTGCTTCAGCCATGAGAGAAACTAAAGCATTCAACAGCGGTCGGCTGTGACACATCCGGGCCATAAGTCGGCTGTGGTGTCGAAGGCGCTCCAGCTCCCGGTCCTTATCTTTGATGGAGGACATCAACTTTTGCATTTCCTCTTCAGATTGTGCTAACCGTTTCTGAAGTTCAGCAATTGCTCTATAAATATGAGAGCAAAAAACAAACAACCAATATCTTGGGGTGAGTTATATAACCATATGGAAATGAAAATTCAAAAACAAATTTAAATGAAGAACTTTAAAGAGAGTCTGTCAGCAATTTTGAATATGTAAAACTACTGACAGCACTATGTAGGGACTGGGGAGAGCATGACAAATATAGCTTTTGTGGAGCTTTTGTTATCAGGAGTAGTGTGAATATGAAGTTTTATTCTGACAGATTCTGCTCCTGCAAGTGCACTGTAGGTGCAGCCTCACTGTGAAGTGCTCTCTGCAGTGAGCTGCTCCGCAGCCCCGCCCCTCTGCTCTGAGTGACAGCTGTGCTAGTCTCCTGCTTGGATGCTACAGCTGTACGTCAGAGCAGCTCTTTACAAAAAATGGCAAATAGATTTTCCATTTCTGCACTAAAACGAACCACCACGTGAGAACATACCATGTAAAGGAGTAATATAACTGTATGCAACAAACTTTGCAATGTTTTTCTTTTACTTATGGAAATTTGCACTTCTCAGAAGAATTTTTTTTTTGTCCTTGCCTTCCCACTGTAAGGGTACGGCCACACAGTCAGGTTTTAAGATGCAGTATCTGAAGCCAAAACCAGGAGTCAACTCGAAAAAGAGGAAAATTCATATCTGTCCTTTATACTTTTTATACATTTATTATCCACTTCCAAAACTGCAGCAGGAAACTGTACAGTAATAGTCTATAACAATCTATAATAGTCTATAACAATATAAAAACTTTATTTTTTTACCATCTATTTATTAAGTCAACATCGCTATATGTTGACTTATTATTTTTTGAAAGATGACCTACCTGTAGCATATTAGATGCCAGTTGTCACACTAAAAAAAGTTATTTTTGTGCCCTTTTTATTTAGAGTTACCATAAATAATGCATTTAGTACTGGTTGTTATGGTTACTGAGATTGTTTACTGCTTTGTTATATTTATTTAATAAAATGTATTGAAAAAAAATGTTTATTGTAATTCTTTTTCTGGCTTTTTTCATGTAAACTTGATCACACCTGGCCCTGACTTCTCCTAAAGTTTCACACTGCCCTATGCGCTTCAGTATCCGGCTCAGGCACCGTACAGGAAAGAGGCTCGCGGGCAGTTCTCTTCTGTACTGCAAACCTCTTTCCTGTACTGTGCCTGAACCGGATTTTGAGGCGCACGGAGCATCGCGACATCTTTAGAGAAGTCAGGGCCAGGCGTGATCACGTTTACACTGTCTGACCCTGTCAAAGTAGAGAGGACGCAGCACTTGTAGAAAGAGCTGAGCCTCTAGGAGCAAAGGCAACGCCCCCATTGCTCCTAGAGGCTCATTTGCATATATTAAAACATTATTTTTCTTGACAATGTGGACACATATGAACATGGAACCAAAACAGATGGCTTCAGCTGCCATGCGCACATGTAACAGGTCAGCCAGTGTCGTAAGTACAAGTCTGTTGACAGATGCCCTTTAAATGGGAGTCCACTCTGTAGTTAAAAAAAAAATTTGGAGTCCACCTGTAGATTAGCCTCACTGAATGGAGCGAAATCGGTGTGCTGATCCGTGGCATGTCAACTGCAACTTACGGCAGAAAACCAGGGATCGGACTTGATTTTCCACCATGGATTTTATGGCAAATACATCTTAGGTTTTTCCAACATGTATTTCTGCGGTGTGAACATGCCTTAAAGGGATTGTCCAGGCTTTTCCTATTGATGAGCTATGCTCAGGATATTGATGACCTATCCACAGGATAGGTCATCAATATCAGATTGGTGGGGGTCCAACACCCAGCACCTTCCCCCCCCGCCAATCAGCTGTTTGAAAAGACGACGCACGTAGTGCGCACGCGCCGTCTCCCTGCTTTCTTCCTGTTCACCTCTGCTGTCTATGGTCTTTGCTATAGACAGCAGCGGTGAGAAGGGAGATGGCACATGCGCACGCCGTCTCCTCATGCAGCTGATCGGCGGGGGTGCTGGGTGTCGGACCCCCGCCGATCCTGAGGATAGGTCATCAATATCCTGAGGATAGGTCCTCAATAGTGTTGAGCGAACTTGTGTTTTAAGTTCAGCGTCTAAAGTTTGGGTTCGAGTTATCAAAGTATCCCGTTATGGATTCTAAATTTCGTTATGGTCCATGGTAGTGGAATCCATAACGGGATACTTCGATAACCTGAACTTTAGATGCCGAACTTAAAGCACAAGTTCGCTCAACACTAGTCCTCAATAGTAAAAGCCCGGACAACCCCTTTAATATTTTTTGCAGACACATAGGCATACGTGTATCAGTATTGTTCACACTTCGCTCTGCCGACTGTGTTTTGTGAGAATGATTGCAGACTTGGTGATGAGCACAGACTTGTAAGGCAGCAGCTGTTGCAGACTAGCCCCGCAGCTATAATACAGGTGTGACATAACAGGAGAGCCATGCAGGCCTCCTACTTCTGGGAAGGGTGCGTTACCAGCGCAGCAGCAATGTTGCAGGCACACAAGCCTTCTGGTTAGCTACGGGAGACCAAATTAAAGTTTGAAGTAAAGTAAAGTAAAGAGAATCATCTACGTATCTTCCGGCGCATGTGATTATACAACTGACCTGTCTTTGGCCTCAACCATGTCCCTTATGGAAGCCTGGTACTGCTCATCCTTCCGAATAAGACTCTCGGCTTGCTCTCTTATTGTGCCCTCCAGCTCTGCCACTCGGTGGTGTAATGCTGCCAAGTGGGCATTAGCTTCTTTAATCTGAACTGTGCTTAAGGCAGACATATTCAGCTGCAAACTTCTCAGGCCAGATCCACGAAGAGCGAGCAATCTCCGGTAAGGATCACAGTAAAGGATCTTCTGCTGTCATTGTAGGTTGCTATACCCATGCTCCATGCACATACTCAGGAATCCAGCATTTACAAAGAAGTGAAGGCGGACAGTCCAGACAAGCTACTTGTCCATGGAGTGCAAGCTCTGCAGCCCAGCAGGAAAGGAAGTGCTGATACAGCTGGCAAAGGGTCCGCAACCATGCAGCCGGTCAGGAGCTGTTGCTTGGTAAAGGTGGCACAAAAAACTGTCAATGAGCCCAAACAGTAGCCGCCAATTACAGGAAGAAATAAGCAGAAAAGTTAAAA
This sequence comes from Bufo gargarizans, assembly GCF_014858855.1. Lineage (NCBI taxonomy): Eukaryota > Metazoa > Chordata > Amphibia > Anura > Bufonidae > Bufo > Bufo gargarizans. The sequence continues at coordinate 162,554,142 of NC_058086.1, forward strand.
TTTAACTTTGAGCAGCTGTCGATGCAGGAAGCTTCCAGTGCTGGGAGGTGATTGGGTGAACGCTAGGGGGCGGGCGCCAGCTGCTCATTGGCCAAGCCCAGCCAGTGTGGGATAAGCTGGAGATTAACTCTACAGTGCCCGGACCTCACTGTACAGCTGACCCGTCAGCCATAACTGGGTGCACTACTGCAGGATTTACATTCTCATGCCTCCCGAGTGTCCCTCTTTTTGACCCAAGTCCCTCTTTGATCCTTAAATGTCCCTCTTTTTGACCCAGGGAATTAATGCAGAAATGTGTATTAATAGATTTACTACATTGCTCCTTACTATAGTGTCTGTATGGTTTCTACCTGTATATTAGACCAGAACTTCATTATTTTGTGCAATTTCTACCTTAAAATATCTATAATCCGATGATTTATCTGCTAATATTTAAATGGATATTAAAGCGCAAGAAAAAAAAAATTGTCCCAGGGGCTCCAAGGCTACTTTCACACTAGCATTGTTTGAATCAGGCGTTCAATTCCGTCAACGAACTGCCCGCCGGATCCGTAAAAACGGATTACATTTGAATCCTGATCAGGATTTTGATCACAATGAAAAAATGCATTGGAAAAAACGGATCCGCCATTTATGGACTTAAACTTTTTTTTCACATTTTTCGGGTTTAACATGCAAAAGCCGGATCCGTTTTGACGGAACACACGGCGCCGGATCCGACGTTAATGCAGTCAAAGTGTTCCGGATTTTTGGCCGGAGGTAAAAATACAACATGCTACGGTTAAAAAAAAAAAAAAAAAGACTGAACTGAAGACATCCTGAACGGATTACTCTCTATTCAGAATGCATAGGGATAAAACTGATCAGTTCTTTTCCGGATTTAAGCCCCTAGGACGGAACTCAGCGCCGGAAAAGAAAAACGCAAGTGTGAAAGTAGCCTAAGAACGCTAGCTAGTGGGCTAAAGGATATTGTTATATATACAATTTACATTGTATCAGTGGAGCTTGTATCAATTCATTGGATTGTAGCAATGACATTCTACCTTGTATCAATCTAATTGTGTTCATTCTTTTAAAGGGCATCTGTCAGCAGTTTTGTCCCTATGACACTGACTGACCTGTTACATGTGCGCTTGGCAGCTGAAGACATCTGTGTTGGTCCCATGTTCATATGTGTCCTCATTACTGAGAAAAATTATGTTTTAATATATGCAAATGAGCCTCTAGGAGCAACAGGGGCGTTACCATTACACCTAGAGGCTCTGCTCTCTCTGCAACTACCGCGCGCTCTGCACTTTGATTGACAGGACCAGATGTGATGACGTTTTCACTGATTCTGTGAGAGATTTTGTCACATCTGCATGTGGAACTATTTTTTCCATCAAAACGATGGACCCTTAGGGTACTTTCACACTTGCAGCAGAGGATTCCGGCAGTACAGCACTGCACTGTGTGCTTAACAGGTGTGTGGTGAAAAGCTGTGGGTGTTTGGTGGGGGGCAAAGCATAATGGAGAACTGTGTGTGAGTGTATAAAGCATACTGTGCAGGGCGGTGTGTGTGAATAAAGCGCGTGGGGCGCCCCGACGTCACTCTGAAGCGCCCCGGGAGCCGCGCGGGCGGTAAGTATACTGCTCCCCCGCTCCCCACTACACTTTACCATGGCAAACATGGTAACCATTCAGAAAAAGCTAAACGTCGGATCCGGTAATGTGCCGAAACGACGTTTAGCTTAAGGCCGGATCCGGATCAATGCCTTTCAATGGGCATTAATTCCGGATCCGGCCTTGCGGCAAGTGTTCAGGATTTTTGGCCGGAGCAAACCGCGCAGCATGCTGCGGTATTTTCTCCGGCCAAAAAACGTTCCGGTCCGGAACTGAAGACACCCTGATGCATCCTGAACGGATTTCTCTCCATTCAGAATGCATTAGGATAATTCTGATCAGGATTCTTCCGGCATAGAGCCCCGACGACGGAACTCTATGCCGGAAGAGAAGAACGCAAGTGTGAAAGAGCCCTAAAGCATACTGTGCAGGGTGGTGTGTGTGTGTGTGTATAAAGCATACTGTACAGGGCGGTGTGTGTGTGTATAAAGCATACTGTACAGGGCGGTGTGTGTGTGTATAAAGCATACTGTGCAGGGCGGTGTGTGTGTGTATAAAGCATACTGTACAGGGCGGTGTGTGTGTGTATAAAGCATACTGTACAGGGCGGTGTGTGTGTGTATAAAGCATACTGTACAGGGCGGTGTGTGTGTATAAAGCATACTGTGCAGGGCGGTGTGTGTGTATAAAGCATACTGTACAGGGCGGTGTGTGTGTGTGTGTATAAAGCATACTGTGCAGGGCGGTGTGTGTGTATAAAGCATACTGTACAGGGCGGTGTGTGTGTGTATAAAGCATACTGTACAGGGCGGTGTGTGTGTGTATAAAGCATACTGTACAGGGCGGTGTGTGTGTGTATAAAGCATACTGTACAGGGCGGTGTGTGTGTGTGTATAAAGCATACTGTACAGGGCGGTGTGTGTGTATAAAGCATACTGTGCAGGGCGGTGTGTGTGTATAAAGCATACTGTACAGGGCGGTGTGTGTGTGTGTATAAAGCATACTGTGCAGGGCGGTGTGTGTGTATAAAGCATACTGTACAGGGCGGTGTGTGTGTGTGTATAAAACATACTGTACAGGGCGGTGTGTGTGTGTGTATAAAGCATACTGTACAGGGCGGTGTGTGTGTGTATAAAGCATACTGTACAGGGCGGTGTGTGTGTGTGTATAAAGCATACTGTACAGGGCGGTGTGTGTGTATAAAGCATACTGTGCAGGGCGGTGTGTGTGTGTATAAAGCATACTGTACAGGGCGGTGTGTGTGTGTGTATAAAGCATACTGTGCAGGGCGGTGTGTGTGTATAAAGCATACTGTACAGGGCGGTGTGTGTGTGTGTATAAAGCATACTGTACAGGGCGGTGTGTGTGTGTGTATAAAGCATACTGTGCAGGGCGGTGTGTGTGTATAAAGCATACTGTACAGGGCGGTGTGTGTGTGTATAAAGCATACTGTGCAGGGTGGTGTGTGTGTATAAAGCATACTGTACAGGGCTGTGTGTGTGTGACATACTGCATGCCTCCCAAATGTTCCTCTTTTTGATCTGAGGTATAGTTTTGCATTATTACATTTACAATATTGATGCAGAATGTGTTTCCCTGGTTCCTATCTATATATTAAAACCCAACTTGCATATTATTTCCTTATTTGATGTAATTTAGATTTTTGAAATCTTTATATTCAGATAAATATTGCGTTATTGGGTTAAAAATAAAAATATACAGTGTACAGCGCAGTCAGGTGTTACAATATACAGTGCACAGCGCAGTCAGGTGTGACAATATACAGTGCACAGCGCAGTCAGGTGTGACAATATACAGTGCACAGCGCAGTCAGGTGTGACAATATACAGTGCACAGCGCAGTCAGGTGTGACAATATACAGTGCACAGCGCAGTCAGGTGTGACAATATACAGTGTACAGCGCAGTCAGGTGTGACAATATAGAGTGCACAGCGCAGTCAGGTGTGACAATATACAGTGTACAGCGCAGTCAGGTGTGACAATATACAGTGTACAGCGCAGTCAGGTGTGACAATATACAGCGCAGTCAGGTGTGACAATATACAGTGTACAGCGCAGTCAGGTGTGACAATATACAGTGCACAGCGCAGTCAGGTGTGACAATATACAGTGTACAGCGCAGTCAGGTGTGACAATATACAGTGTACAGCGCAGTCAGGTGTGACAATATACAGTGTACAGCGCAGTCAGGTGTGACAATATACAGTGTACAGCGCAGTCAGGTGTGACAATATACAGCGCAGTCAGGTGTGACAATATACAGTGCACAGCGCAGTCAGGTGTGACAATATACAGTGTACAGCGCAGTCAGGTGTGACAATATACAGTGTACAGCGCAGTCAGGTGTGACAATATACAGTGCACAGCGCAGTCAGGTGTGACAATATACAGTGCACAGCGCAGTCAGGTGTGACAATATACAGTGCACAGCGCAGTCAGGTGTGACAATATACAGCGCAGTCAGGTGTGACAATATACAGCGCAGTCAGGTGTGACAATATACAGTGCACAGCGCAGTCAGGTGTGACAATATACAGTGCACAGCGCAGTCAGGTGTGACAATATACAGTGCACAGCGCAGTCAGGTGTGACAATATACAGTGCACAGCGCAGTCAGGTGTGACAATATACAGTGCACAGCGCAGTCAGGTGTGACAATATACAGTGCACAGCGCAGTCAGGTGTGACAATATACAGTGCACAGCGCAGTCAGGTGTGACAATATACAGCGCACAGCGCAGTCAGGTGTGACAATATACAGCGCACAGCGCAGTCAGGTGTGACAATATACAGTGCACAGCGCAGTCAGGTGTGACAATATACAGTGCACAGCGCAGTCAGGTGTGACAATATACAGTGCACAGCGCAGTCAGGTGTGACAATATACAGTGCACAGCGCAGTCAGGTGTGACAATATACAGTGCACAGCGCAGTCAGGTGTGACAATATACAGTGTACAGCGCAGTCAGGTGTGACAATATACAGCGCAGTCAGGTGTGACAATATACAGCGCAGTCAGGTGTGACAATATACAGTGCAGTCAGGTGTGACAATATACAGTGCACAGCGCAGTCAGGTGTGACAATATACAGTGCACAGCGCAGTCAGGTGTGACAATATACAGTGCACAGCGCAGTCAGGTGTGACAATATACAGTGCACAGCGCAGTCAGGTGTGACAATATACAGTGCACAGCGCAGTCAGGTGTGACAATATACAGTGCACAGCGCAGTCAGGTGTGACAATATACAGTGTACAGCGCAGTCAGGTGTGACAATATACAGCGCAGTCAGGTGTGACAATATACAGCGCAGTCAGGTGTGACAATATACAGTGCACAGCGCAGTCAGGTGTGACAATATACAGTGTACAGCGCAGTCAGGTGTGACAATATACAGCGCAGTCAGGTGTGACAATATACAGCGCAGTCAGGTGTGACAATATACAGTGCACAGCTGTCACACAGCGCAGACATCTCAGATTCATGTTATGAAAGAACCACAAAAACTCACCAGGCAGGGCAGCTTAGTATCTGACTCCTCCCACACAACTGATCACATGGTCATGACATCATCAAAGGTCCTTTAGCTGACGGGTTTAGCATCTACCACAGTGTATGGGCTCCTGGGAGGATTAGGTCACATGAGAAGGTCACATGATACAGAGACATATGGGGGGGGGGGGGGGAGAGTAGTGTTTAGGAAGCTGTTGCACTTTTAGTGGCTGTGGGGTGTTTTTGAAGGAGTTCTGTGTGGTCCTTTGTCTGTGCTAGGTTTAGGGCAATTTTCATAACCCCAAAAAGGAGGACATGACACCTGGGACAGTGGGGCACGACGCTGCAATACACAGAATGGAAACCATAATTATGTATCAGTGTCAGACAAATTATTCTAGAAATCTATAGGATAAACTCTGTATACACTTCTGTACTGGTGTATATTACTGGATATACTGCTACATTTCCCATGCCACATGCATACCTCCCAACTTTTGAAAATTGCAAAGTGGGACAATATGTGCTGCGCGCATCACGGCAGTTTTTTCCATACTAGGCCACGCCTCTAACTCCGCCCAGCCCCTGGGACAACTTTTGTCTTCTTGCGCTTCAATATCCATTTAAATATTAGCAGATAAATCGGATTATAGATATTTTTATAGATATTTTTGTCCAAATTGCACAAAATATTGAAATTGTGGTCTAATATACAAGTAGAAACCATACACTTTTAGTAAGGAGCAATGTAGTAAATATATTAATGCACATTTCTGCATTAATTCCCCAAGTCAAAAAGAGGGACATTTAAAGGCTATTTACACCCTTGGAGTCTATTTTTATTTTTTATATGATTGCATTTAACTTTTTTTTGGCTAAAAATCATATTTTCAATTGGCCTTTATTAAAAATATTGATCTGTTCAGTCACAAAGGGTTAACTGTTTTTCTAACTGTGTGACTGGTGTTTTTCACTTTGTGGTCATCTAATTACCCTTAGGCCTCTTTCAGACGGGCGTTGCGGGAAAACGCGCGAGTGCAAAACATTGTAATGCGTTTTGCATTCGCGTGAAAAAAATCGCACGTGTTTGGTACCCAAACCCGAACTTCTTCACAGAAGTTCGGGCTTGGGATCGGTGTTCTGTAGATTGTATTATTTTCCCTTATAACATGGTTATAAGGGAAAATAATAGCATTCTGAATACAGAATGCATAGTACAATAGCGCTGGAGGGGTTAAATTTTTTTTTTTAATAATTTAACTCACCTTAGTCCAGTTGATCGCCCAGCCCGGCTTCTCGTCTGTCTCCTTTGCTGAACAGGACCTGTGGTGAGCATTCATTGCAATTACAGGACCATGTTATAAGGAAAAATAATAATGATCGGGACTCCATCCCGATCGTCTCCTAGCAACTGTGCGTGAAAATCGCACCACATCCGCACTTGCTTGCGGATGCTTGCGATTTTCACGGAATCCTATTCACTTCTATGGGGCCTGCGTTACGTGAAAAACGCAGAATATAGAGCATGCTGCGATTTTCACGCAACGCACAAGTGATGCGTGAAAATCACCGCTCATGTGCACAGCCCCATAGAAATGAATGGGTCGGTATTCAGTGCGGGTGCAATGCGTTCAACTCACGCATCGCATTCGCGTGGAATACTCGCTCGTGTGAAAGGTGCCTTAGGCCTCTTGCACACAACCGTATATATTTTGCAGTCCGCAAAAAATTAATCTGCCAAAAATATGGATTACATCCGTGTGCATTCCGTATTTTGCGGAAAGCAACAGCTGGCTCCAAAGGGCTCATGCACACAACAGTTGTTGTTTTGCGGTCCGTTTTTCACGGATCCGTTGTTTCGTATCTGATTTTTTTTTTTTCCTCTGATTTAAGTCCTCTTCTGTTCCGTTATTCCACAAAACATATCCATATGGTTTCCGTATGCGATCCATTTTTTGCGGATCGGAAATAGTAACTTATTAATCACCAAACACATGAGCAATATGGGCTGGGCATAGCATTTCTATAGTATGGATCTGCAAAATACGGATGTGTTCCGTATTTTTTGCAGACCCATTGACTTGAATGGGGCCTCAGACCGTAATTTGCAGACAATAATAGGACATGCACTACTTTTTTGCGGAACGTAAATACGGAAACGGAATGCACACAGAGTACCTTTCGTTGTTTTTGCGGACCCGTTGAAGTGAATGGTTCTGTATACGGTGCACAAAAAAACGGAACGGAAGCGGAAAGAAAATACGTTCGTGTGCAAGAGGTCTTATTTCTAAACTACTACGAGGTTATAAACACTTATTTAAACCCAATTCTTATCATTAATATAAGGATTGAGCTTTAATGAGTGTTTATAAGGCAAGAGCTAAGGAGTCCGTCTGCTCCTCAGATGACGGAAAGGACAGAAAATCCACAGGCGGCTAGTACAGCATGTCAGCTTTGTACAGAAAAAAAGGATTCCATATTGTTAATAAAGACCAATTGAAAATTATTATTTTTTTAGCTCAAAATAAGTATAATGCAATAATAAAAAAAATTGCCCCCAAAGGTGTACATAGCCTTAGGTTTAAAGAGGGACATGGGTCAAAAAGAGAGACACTTGGGAGGCATGCATATGCTGCCATACAGTACTGGTTACAGCCTGTAAGAAGCATTGTATGGGAGTCCTGTACCTCCATATACTTCACTGTATAGCCTCAGTATACCGCCATATAACTCATTATATAGTTCCAGGATATCTCCATATGAAGTAGCAGACTGAGAACTTAAAGGGAACCTGTCACTGGGATTTTGTGTATAGAGCTGAGGACATGGGCTGCTAGATGGCCGCTAGCACAGCTGCAATACCCAGTCCCCATAGCTTTGTGTGCTTTTATTGTGTAAAAAAACGATTTGATACATATGCAAATTAACCTGAGATGAGTCCTGTACGTGAGAGGAGTCGGGGACAGGACTCCTCTCAGGTTAATTTGCATATGTATCAAATCAGGGTTTTTTTACACAGTAAAAGCACACAGAGCTATGGGGACTGGGTATTGGGGATGTGATAGTGGCCATATAGCAGCCCATGTCCTCATCGCTATGCACAAAATCCCGGTGACAGGTTCCCTTTAAAGTGGCCCTGGAAAAAAACTAAAAGTGGCCCCATGTTGTAGGCGGGTACCAAACTGACACAAGTAGGCAGGGCCAACACAAGTAGATGGGGTAAATACATGTAGAGTCAGCAATACCACATTGCAGCATAAAATGCCATCCGTGAAGCTGCCTTTCTCTGGCTTTTCCCAACCCTACCTTCAGCATGCTGCCTGCACTTCCCACACTAATGACCCCTATAGTGCCCCCATTAGTAGTATTTATTTTACGCACTTATATAGCGCTACTATATTCCGCAGAGCTTTACAGACATCAGCATCACGCTGTCTACAGTGGGGCTCACAATCTAAGTTCCCTATCAGTATGTCTTTGGAGTGTGGGAGGAAACCGGGGAGAACATACAAACTCCATGCAGATGTTGTCCTTGGTCGGTTTCCAACCTAGGACCCCAGCGCTGCAGGGCACCAGTGCTAACCAATGAGCCACTGTTAGAGGGGCAAAGGTTTAAAAGTAATATCAGGAAGTATTACTTTACTGAGAGAGTAGTGGATGCATGGAATAGCCTTCCTGCAGAAGTGGTAGCTGCAAATACAGTGAAGGAGTTTAAGCATGCATGGGATAGGCATAAGGCCATCCTTCATATAAGATAGGGCCAGGGGCTATCCATAGTATTCAGTATATTGGGCAGACTAGATGGGCCAAATGGTTCTCATCTGCCGACACATTCTATGTTTCTATGTGCTGTCCATGTATACTCCCCATGTGGCCAAGAAAAGAGTCTCATTCCAAGCCGCCATCTCCAATGTAGTTCACAGACCTCTTCCCGTCCAGGACTGGTGAAAGGATTTTTGCCACCAAAGGCAAAAGCTAATTTTGCTGCCCCCTTGACTCCGCCCATTGACCACGCCATTTGACCCACCCCTTTTTTGTCCTCACATCCTAAGTCTGATCTATAGGCCCCCGTGCTATGTATAGACATCTGTCACCTGTATGTCACCTCTCCATCCCATAGCCCAGCTCCGTCCCAGCCTCTCACACATCCTGCCAGCACTAATCCCATCATCGCCTCCTCCGGGCTGCTCTCCCCTCATTCATTCCCCGCTCTCCCTCCCCCAGGACAGCACATACCCATACAGCCCCCATCCCGCGACTTACAACTCTTTTACCAGCACCATGGCCGCTCCTTGCGCCTCCCGAACTTCTTCTCCGCTGATCCCGGCCCCGAGTGAAGGTTACCGGCCACTTCCTACTCCGCACCGCGCTGGGGGCTGGGTGTTGCTGCAGCAATTACTACGTCACGGCCAGAGCGGCGCCCCCAGCAAGAGTGCGCTCTACGCGGTGGCCTACTTTGCTTATGGGTGGCGCCGGCCCTGTTCCCATCTGTGTCCCTGCTGCATTTCTACACTGCCTCCTATACTGGCCTATGGCACATTGGGTGAACAGCAGGCTGGGGGCCATCAGATGATTATATATCCGGCCAGCGGCACTGAGGGAGGGTTAGGCGGCCCCATGGGCACAATGAGTAAACATCCACAGTGGGGGAAAAGCAAGTAAACTTGTGTGTTGATGACTTCTACAAGATCTAATTGTCAAAAGATGTCCCGCCACCACTGATGGATTGCAGGGTGGTCTGTAACCATGCAAACGAGCAGGGTATAATGTGATGGAAAAAGGAATCCAGCCAGCAAAGGAAGCAATATGGACAATAAAAGTATATTAGAAAGTGCCTTGTATTAACTTTCTCTACATGATAAATGCCACTTACTGAAGTGAGACCACCCCTTTAAAGGGATTCTGTCACCTCCCCTCAGCCAAAAAACGATTTAAAAGCAGCCATGCAGCACAGCTTACCTGGATTAGGCTGTGCTGTTTTATCTTGAAATCCGTCCAGCAGTTACTTCAAAAAACGACTTTGATCAATAAGGAAATGCGTCCTGAAGGTGCCCAGAGGGGCGTTTTTTTCTTCCTAGTGAGCCCAGTACCGCCCCTCTTTCAGTGCCCAGCCCGCCTTCCTTGTATTTTCTAACCGCCGCCCCCAGCCTGCCACAGCCTCCCCTCCCTCTCCTCCCCCTCCCTCACGCCGAACGAAGTCTCGCACAGGCGCAGTACCCACTGAGGGCTGCGCCTGTGCGATCATCAGGAGACTGAGGGCGGCAGCTTCATCTTCGTCACTGGGCATGCGCCGAGCCCAGTGACGTCCGATGCTCGCTCTTCCCAGGCTGACTGAGGGAAGAGCGAGCATCGGACGTCACTGGGCTCGGCGCATGCCCAGTGACGAAGATGAAGCTGCCGCCCTCAGTCTCCTGATGATCGCACAGGCGCAGCCCTCAGTGGGTACTGCGCCTGTGCGAGACTTCGTTCGGCGTGAGGGAGGGGGAGGAGAGGGAGGGGAGGCTGTGGCAGGCTGGGGGCGGCGGTTAGAAAATACAAGGAAGGCGGGCTGGGCACTGAAAGAGGGGCGGTACTGGGCTCACTAGGAAGAAAAAAACGCCCCTCTGGGCACCTTCAGGACGCATTTCCTTATTGATCAAAGTCGTTTTTTGAAGTAACTGCTGGACGGATTTCAAGATAAAACAGCACAGCCTAATCCAGGTAAGCTGTGCTGCATGGCTGCTTTTAAATCGTTTTTTGGCTGAGGGGAGGTGACAGAATCCCTTTAAGACTCTTTATGCCTATTAGGTGCTCTCCAGAATGATACATAGCACCCCCTTCACCCGGAATATATGCAGTTATCACCCTATTTTTACAACTTATGTTGACTCTCCCTGAATTGTAGGAGTGAGGTACGTCAATGAAGGTGGATATCCTTCAGCAGAGGGCTGGGCCGTCCTTTTCGTGTGCAATGACGCAGGAGGATGCTGAAGTTACTAAGGATACAAGATATAATCAACATCTCATCACTGGCTACATTAATGAGCTGCAACTGCTGAGGGTGACGCTGTGTATCCAACCTGCTCCCGGCTCAGATATTAGGAGGGTGAGTGAGCAGAGGCCCCTACCAACCACAGGTAAGACTGTTGTACTGCTGTCTCCTCATGTCCATGGTCTGCTTATTATAAGAGAATTGACCGTAAAATAAAGGGGTGCACCTCGGGGTTAATGCCCTTCAGCTACTCACTATAGGACATGATGATGATAACTAGTATTAGTAGTAGTATGATGTTCATTTGATGGCTATAAAATCTATAGGTTTTCTTATACAGTATGGAAACATGCAGTTTATTTTTTGGAAAATGGGTACCAAACTGTTCTCCATAGTAGGTTCATTAGATCTTCATAACTACGGATCTCAAGAGCATTTTTCCTACAACTAAGTTGATGCACGCGCCATGGATGGTAAATCATATGGCTACCATTACAATATTCATAGGGATTGTTATAAAGATTTCATGGATCCAGCTGCAAAGAGCAGCAACTCTTCATAGCCCTGCACTGACACATCCCCAATTTAAGAGTATTTGTCCAAACAAGCCCAAGAGGTTATACAAGACCTAAATATTGTTGACCTATCCTCAGGATAGGTTATCAATATCAGATTGGTGGGGGTCCGACTCCAGGTAACCCCTGCCAATCAGCAGTGCTTGGCTTATTCATACTATATAGTTGGACTCCAGCAATTAGATCTTAATGACCTATGCCGAGGATAGCTCAAAAAAGTAAAAAAGTAGCAGCACTTACGAATCTATAGCAAAAAGTCTCTATGGTGGTGGTGCCCGCAGTGTTGGATACCAGTCTGTAGCATCCCCAAATCATCCAGAATAAATAAAAAATTTAACTGCAGCACTCGCCGGTCTTCAATTCGCGCTGGTTTATTCACCAAAAATTGCAACGTTTCGACCTCTCGGTCTTTCTCAAGCTTGAGAAAGATGGAGAGGTCGAAACGTTTCTATGCTGAGGATAGGTCATCTAACCTCTTTAAAGAAAGCGTATATGGATAGCGGCTCACCCTTCCTGTTTACACAAATAGGTGCTCTCACTATTGTGTGATTCCCCCTAATCACAAATTGGTAGATTGCAAAAAGTTATAGATATAGTCGGCACTCAGATACCGCCAGGAAAAAAAGTAAGTGACCAAGACCTGGAATCAGGGTCTCCGTCCCAGACCTGGAATCGGGGTCTCTGTCCCAGACCTGGAATCGGGGTCTCTGTCCCAGACCTGGAATCGGGGTCTCTGTCCCAGACCTGGAATCGGGGTCTCTGTCCCAGACCTGGAATCGGGGTCTCTGTCCCAGACCTGGAATCGGGGTCTCTGTCCCAGACCTGGAATCGGGGTCTCTGTCACCACCGTATATTGCCCTCAGATTTTAACTTTTATATTCAATTGGCTTGTCACTTGCTTGTGTAAATCAAGGGTGCAGATGTAGCTTCAGCTCCGGTCACATGCTTGCCCCATGGGTCCATGAAGACTAGGACCCTGTACAAGGGCATTCATAGGACACCCTATTCTCCCCTTAAAAGCAATGCCTTATGAGGAGAATGCTTTTATAATATGGAAGTTGATGGAACCTCTGCGTGCCTCCATGTATGTAGGTGTAGGCACCGCAGTATGGATCCTTGCAGCACACATTCACTATATGTTTGTGTATAGTGAGATTGTAAGGCATTTTTGGCAGGGCTCTCTAGTCCTCGTGTATCGTGTCTCTGGGGCTTTGCATTGCCTCACTGTTTCCTGCAGGTTGCATAATATGCAGCAATAATAGTGACAGCCTTCTAAAATGGAATCGTTAGGATCAGATTTTGTTCAACCAGGCTGTTTTTAGGCATAAAGCGATATATGAAAAAAAATGGCGTTCAGGGCACCTACATCTGAAAAAGCTTTTGCTCTTATTTAATGTATAAAGTAGTCAACATTTGTTTGAATGATAAATTTTTCAGGTTCTGTTCAGCCGGGCGTCATTCCAAAAATGTTTTTATTTTGTTATTTAATCTACAATAAATAAGAAGAATATGCACAATATGCCTTATTTTAGCTAAATACTTATGTGTTTTGCTGTGGGATTGGAAATTTACATTTCTAGACTATTCTTCTTTGCTTCAACTGATGCATCCATTTGATGTTAGTGATAATGAAGAAGCTATAATTACTCCAAGGTTAAAAGGATAAGCCCTACTTTCCTGGATGCAAACAAGATATCAACAAGGGAATACACTGGAGAGGAGATTAATCCTGAGGGGTTATTGCAGTAGCAACAGAAACCAAGAAACTATAAGAAGCTGAGTCATTGCACAGATATATATATATATATATATAGCGCCAAGGTGTTAATCCATTTATGTGTTCAAGGAGGAATAATTGAATGCAGAGTTCTAGAATTATATATGGGAAATTCAGTATTTACTAGGGCAGGGATGCCCAACCTGCGGCCCTCCAGCTGTTGCAAAACTACAATGTCCATCATGCCTGGACAGCCTAAAGTTATCATCAGGGCACGCTGGGAGTTGTAGTTTTGCAACAGCTGGAGGGATGCTGGTTGGGCATCCTTGTACTAGGGGATAAGTTGTAACGTGACAACTCCTATAAGAGCAATTGTGAATGAGACCGTTTTTTAGTATTCATAAAACATTCATAAGAAAGTGCAGCATGGGCGTGGAGCTGTAGAGCCGGAAAGCACAAGAAAAGAGACAAATGCTGAATGGAGCAGATATTAAAAATGTAATGTAATGTAATGTGCAAACTGGAAAGTTAAAGGGGTTCTCTGGAAATTAAGAAAATGAAAATACTTAAATATTTTATTTTGTTATAAATATATTCCCAAATATCTTGCATTAGTTATAATGGCTCGTTTTGTCTGGGGAGCAATCATTAGGAGAAATAAAATGGCCGCCGTTCTATTAGTACACACAAAACCTGTCCTTATCACACAGGAGGATACTTAGTTACTTCACAACACTGAGGTAAAGAGTCGCCTCATCCTCTCTGCTCTGCTTGTCAGGGATTATAATCCTAAATACAGATGATAAGATCTTTAGCTGAATCTCTGTTGGAATTGAGCAGATGTGGCTGATGAGCAGCAGCACTTGTTTACGGTCTCCATTACCACAGTCTGTCCTGTCCATCCTCTCTGTACTTCATGTCTCCTCATGAACTCCATTCCCACAAAGATTCAGCTAAATATCATATTAAACTGTATTCAGGATCATAATCCCTGACAAGCAGAGCAGAGAGGAGGATGAGGCAGCTCTTTACCTCAGTGTTGTGAAGTAACTTGTCCTGCTGTGTGATTAGGACAGGATTTTGTGTGCACTAATAGGACAGCAGCTATTTTGTTTCCCCTGATGATTGCTCCCCAGACAAAACGAGCCATTATAACTAATGAAAGGTATTTGGGAATATATTTATAATAAAGTAATATTTAAGTATTTTCATTTTCTTAATTCCCGGAGAACCCCTTTAATAGCCTTTTTGCTCAAAACTAAGGGGTTGTGTAACAAAACATATTCAAAATTTTTCAAACCAGCGTCTGGATCTAAATACTTTTGTAATTACATTTAATTAAAAATTTTGTATAGCACAGGGTTCAGCAACTTCCGGCACTCCAGCTGTTCTGAAACTACAACTCCCAGAATGCTCCAGTCACTTCTATGGGAGTTACAAGAACAGGCAAGTAAGAGTGCATGCTGGGAGTTGTAGTTTCACAGCAGCTGGAGTGCTGAAGGTTGCTGATCCCTGGTATAGCCAGTGAGCTATTCAATGAAATATATCTGTATAGGGCCACCTGTTGTTTGTTCTTTTCCTTATCCTTAGTTCGTCTCACTGAGCTGGTCTAACATGCTCAGTAGGGATGAGCGAATCGACTTCGGATGAAACATCCAAAGTCGATTAAAACCTTGTTAGTGGTACCTTGGAACTTGAAAACTGAGTTTGGTAAAAGTTTTTTAACAGTCTTGCGAGACTTCGCGAAGTAATAACTTTGGCTCATCGGAGCCAATACATTCAAATACTGTACGGTGCCCTCGCTCTGTACAGTATTCTAACAAAGTTTTATGCGAATCGACTTTGGATGTTTCATCCGAAGTCGATTCGCTCATCCCTAATGCTCAGTTTAAATCTTCAATTGCTGCCAGCCTTATGTTCTGTTAGAAGCTGTGGCAGTTACAGTGAGAGAGTTGCAGCAGAAAGGACCCACCCCCTGAAGATAATCTAACAGAACAACTGGAGAGATCTCTGAACCCATGTGAGGTACAGGACTGGTTCTAGCTTTGTTAGAAAGGTATTGTCATGTACTATATTATATCAGATTTTTATTTTTTTACATCAATCATGGCATAACCCCTTTAAAGGGTACCTAAACCTTTGCGAGAAAACATGCAGCATCGCTTCTTAAAGTGTTCTGCACTGTCGGCTTTCATGAGCTCTGTTCGGCTCTTCCAGCCTGCAGAGTACGGATCCCACATACTTTATGTCAGGGATGCCCAACCTGCGGCCCTCCAGCTGTTGCACAACTACAGCTATCAGGGCATGCTGAGAGTTGTAGTTTTGCAACAGCTGGAGGGCCGCTGGTTGGGAATCCCTGCTTTATGTGGTTCTATACTCTGCATGCCGAACAGAACCGATTAAAGCAGACAGCGCTTGCATGATCGTGCTTTCTCCCAAAGGTTTAGGTCCCTTATAATAAAAACAGTCAAAGCAAAACACTCATGGGAAGGATTATTTCTTACACTCAGAAGGCAAGCCTGCTGCTTTCTGCTGCGTGCGCTTTTAGTGTACGGCCAATTGTAGCGGAATTACAGGTGGAAAATCTGCTGCGTTTACAGTAATCGCAATTAAAAAATCTCATCTACATGCTGCAATGAGGGTCACAGTGAAAGCCGCACATAACTTGACATACTGTGCAGATTTTAAATCACAGCATGCCCATTTATTACAAAGGAGCAGCCTCCAGCTGCAATTAAAGGGGTTGTCCGGGTTCAGAGCTGAACCCGGACATACCTCCATTTTCACCCAGGCAGCCCTCCTGACAGAAGCATCGGAGCAGTTCATGCTCAGATGCTCTCCTTTGCCCTGCGCTAAATCGCGGAGGGCAAAGGAATTTTTTGGAGATCCGGTGATGTACCGGGGCTCTCCATGGGGCTGCCAGGAAGCCCGGTGATGTCACCGGCACTGATGGGCGGGATTTAGCGCTGCCCTAGCCAGTAAAACGGCTAGGGCAGCGCTAAAGCCCGCCTATCAGAGCCAATGACGTGACCTCACCGAACACACTGCCGGGCGGAAGTTTCTGCCCGGCCGTGTGTTATTGAAAACAAAAGAGCCCGTGCCCTGCGCGATTTAGCACAGGGCAAGGGAGCGCATGAGATGCTCCGATGCTAGCCTCAGGGGGGCTGCCTGGATGACAGCTCTGAACCTGGACAACCCCTTTAACCGTGCTCAGACAGGTCTGATCCAAGACCACTGAGAATGAAGAAATCCATCACTGATGATAAAATCCACAGATCTTTTATTGTAAATTCACGACGACACCGAATACAGTGGGGACAAGCTCCTGTTAACACGTTTCGGACATTAAATGTCCTTAGTCATAACTGGAATTTACAATAAAGGATCCGTGGATTTTATAATCAGTGCTGGTTTTCTTTGTTGTCATGTTTGCGGATACCTTTGCCATGCTGGTTCGGCATAATTTGTGTTAAATGGGACAGCAATCCGCATTGCATGCATGGGAATTTCTGTATGCCAGTGGAAGCATGCTATCTACTTCAGATGGAAATGCCAAGGATTAGCCCTGTTAAATTAGGCCCCTTTCACACTGGCGAGTATTCCGCGTGGATGCGATGCGTGAGTTGAATGCATTGCACCCGCACTGAATCCCGACCCATTCATTTCTATGGGGCTGTTCACATGAGCGGTCATTTTCACGCATCACTTGTGCTTTGCGTGAAAATCGCAGCAAGCTCTATTTTGTGTGTTTTTCACGCAACGCAGGACCCATAGAAGTGAATGGGGCTGCGTGAAAATCGCAAGCATCCGCAAGCAAGTGCGGATGCGGTGCGATTTTCACGCACGGTTGCAAGGAGATGATCGGGATGGGGACCCGATCATTATTATTTCCCGTTATAACCTGGTTATAAGGGAAAATAATAGCATTTTGAATACAGAATGCTAAGTAAAATAGCGCTGGAGGGGTTAAAAAAAATAAAAAATAATTTAACTCGTCTTAATCCACTTGTTCGCGCAGCCGCCATCTCTTCTGTGAGGAAAAGGACCTTTGATGACGTCACTACGCTCATCACATGATCCATCACCATGGTGATGAATCATGTGATGGACCATGTGATCAGCGCAGTGACGTCATTACAGGTCTTTACCTCACAGAAGAACACAGAAGAGATGCCGGCTGCGCGAACAAGTGGATTAAGGTGAGTTAAATTATTATTATTATATTATTTTTTTTAACCCCTCCAGCCCTATTTTACTAAGGATTCTGTATTCAAAATGCTATTATTTTCCCTTATAACCATGTTATAAGGGGAAATAATACAATATACACAACCTTGAACCCAAACCTGAACTTCTGTGAAGAAGTTTGGGTCTGGGTACCACATTCAGTTTTTTTATCACGCGCGTGCAAAACGCATTGCACCCGCGGGATAAAAACTGAACAACAGAACGCAATTGCAGTCAAAACTGACTGCAATTGCGTTCCTACTCGTGCGGGTTTGCCGTAACTCATCCGGACCTTATCCGGACATGCTCGTGTGAAAGAGGCCTTACAATGGGACTGATACCTGTGCAAATGTGCTGCCCACCTGCAGTATGTTCATGGCATAAATCTGAGGGTCACCCTTGGATTTCTGCCATGGAAATACACATCACATTTAATTGCTGATATGTGAACATGACCGTTTCACACGAGCGTTTCCAGTGCGGGAATCGCCCTCTGTGTGTGAGCGTGATCCTCCGTTCTGGACATCGCTTGTCTTGCAGGAGCGCACGGCATTATGCTGATTTATAATGCTATGTGTCTCTGCATGACCTTCCTTCTACAGAATCATACTGACATAAAGCTGTCACTATGATTATGTTACAGAAAGGTCAGGCATGATAATGATAATGCCGTGCGCTTCTGTAGTCCAGACCGCACAATCCCTCTCTCACACGGAGCATGATTCTCGCAAGGGTCACGCTCATGTGAAGGAGCCCTAAAGGGGTTTTTCACCCGATCATTTTTTTTTAATCTCTGAGTGGCATAAAATAACAATAGCAGTATGGCATAACAAAAATAATATGTGAGATACTCACCTTCATCAATACCTGCCGTTCCCTGGGTCTAAGCCGAGCCTTTAAAATAATCGACTAGAAGCTTTTAATGGGTGTTATCTTTTTTTTTTTTGAATTACCCTTTGATCCAACACAGATATTCTGGCATTGTCAGTGGTCTTTGTTTACTGGTGGCTGGCACAGAAACAGTTTCCTATTGTTTTCAACACGTCCCTTCTTGGTGTGGCTGTGGACATCAATGGAACAATGGAAGGTGGTTTCCGCAAAGCAGCCTAGGGATTTTTAGCACGGATCACCGAATATAACCTGATACAAAGACAGAAACAGACCATGGTTGTAGTAATGATATCACTGTATTCATGAAACATAAAACTTAGCTTTTAATAAAAACAGATAAAAAGTGCAAAATATGACCACCAATATAAAGAAACGGCACAAAACATGTTAGTCCAAATGAAATATAGAAAAAACAGGACAAACATATGCACACAATATACATAGAAAAACCTAGAGACGGCATATCAAAAAAACAGTAGGGAAAAGGAAACTGACCCTGATACACCCTACTTACCCCTAAGGGCTCATGAGCACGACTGTTGCCTCTTTTGCGGTCTGCAAGTTGCGGATTTGCACAGCACGGTTATCGGCTGTGTACATTCTGCATTTTGCAGAACCGAACGTCCGGCCCATAATGTGGACAAGAATAGGACATGTTCTATATTTTTGCGGATGCCACGGAATGGACATACAAATGTGGATAGGTCCGCATCCGACCCACAAAAAATTAGTATTGAATGCGGACAATAAGTACGTCTCGTTTTGTCTGGGGACCAATACCCTGCACAGAAACCTACCCTAGTGCTGGTTAACCCTATGCGTTTCCGCCACAAGGATTTGTCAGGGGACCAATACCCATTTAACCAGTCCTGTGATATGTAAAGCCATAGACAAGAGAAAGCGATGGCCTAATTTTAATTAAAGGGGTTATCCCATGAGTAATGTAAAAAAATATATATATCAGACATCACATAGTACATGGCAGTCTATTTCTAACAAACTTAGAACCGGCCCTGTACCTCCCATGGATCCAGAGATCTCCCCATTAATTGTTGTGCTAGAGTTATTTCACGCTGCCAACTCAGCGGTGTGCCGTTTCTCAGGGGGGCGTGTTCTTTGCGCTGCAGCTGGTGACAGTTGAAGGATGGAACTGAGCATGTGTGTCAACCCCAATGGGCAAACAGCAGGTGGCGCTATACAAATAGAAGTCAGTAGCTATACCAAATATTTCATTACATGCAATTACAAAAGTATTCAGATCCAGGCACTGGTTTGAAACATATTGAATATTTTTTGTGGGACGACCCCTTTAATACACCAGCATAATTGATAGTATTATGGTATGATACAACTGGCTCATAATAGAGCCACTCACTCTGTCCATGGGCCAGGATACATGATGTATACTATCAATTATGTTGGTGTATTAATTTAATTTTGAGTACTGTTTTCCCTTGTCTACTGCTTTACATTATCACAGGACTGGTTTATTGGGTATTGGTCCTCTAATCCTATATTGGTTCCCTGAAGAACCCTTGTAGGGGAAACAGACATGGACAGCGTAGGGTCAACCAAGGAGCACTATTATTATTATTATTATTAAAGCGCCATTCATTTCATAGCGCTGTACATATGATAAGAGGTATACATACATAATACAGACAATTGCACTAAGCATAAACAAGACGAGTTACAAACTGGTACAGAAGGAGAGAGGGCCCTGCCCGTGAGGGCTTACAATCTACATGGTATGGGAGAAGGACACAGTAGGTGTGGGTTAAGTTGGTCATGACGGTATAGAGGCAGCAGAGTGACTGGTTGTAGGCTTGTCTAAAGAGGTGGGTTTTCAGGTTTCTTTTGAAGGATTCCACTGTAGGTGAGAGTCTGATATGTTGGGGTAGCGAGTTCCAGAGTGTGGGGGATGCACGGGAGAAATCTTGGAGTCGATTGTGGGAAGAGGCGATAAGAGGAGAGGAGAGAAGGATGTCTTGTGAGAATTGGAGAGTGCGTGTGGGGGTGTATCGGGAAAGTAGCTCAGAGATGTAGGGGTGGGTTCCTGTGCAGAGTTCATACACCATCAGGGTGCTCACTGCTGTCCGAGGTAGGTAGGGTGTATCGGGGTCAATTTACCTTTCCCCTACTCTTTTTCGATTTGCTGCCTCTTTTTATCTGTATTTATTAACAGTTAAGTAATATGTTGCCAGTTTTTGGCAAGGAATCTGTGCCAGATTCAGCTGTCAAAATATTCTGAACGGCCCCTAACTGAAAGGTATATATGTAATCATGTACCAATAAAATAACAGAATGGACTGCTATACAGATTTCCACATTGATTATTTCTAAATTTGCTTACATTTTAAAGGTTTACCAGTCTTATCCAACACTGCGTTGTATTTTCCTAAAAACAATATGGCTGCTATAACTCAACTTGAACGAGATATGATGTCTAAAGCTCAGCGCCAGATTCCCAAGTGCCAGGATCCAATAGAGAAGTTGAGGCTGCAGTGTCTGGCAAGAGGAGCGTCCGGAATTAAAGGTCTTGGAAGGTACATTCTCAAAAAATTAAACTTTAATTGTACACGCTGCCTGAGCTTTATTTGACAATAAAAGCCTGTTGATTTATATCCAGCGACGTAGAGGTATCAGCCACCCCAGCACTGGTGTTTGAAAGGGTCCCAAAGTCCCAATTCCAATATAACAAGACACCAGTATTATGGACTGTGCCTCTCTTAATACCAAGTATATTTCTCGCAACAAAGTCATTCCCAAAGACTATGAGTTACTGCACGTATGCATTCAGCTAATAAATTGTTCTTCTTTCTTCATCTTTTATATTGATGTAGTGTAAAACTAACAGGATGAACTGTATGATATATAATAAAGACGATATATATAATATGTATTTTAAAAATATTTATTTCGATTTGAAGTCAAATAGTAACATAGTTTATAAGGATGAAAAAAGACATCCATCCATCTAGTTCAGCCTGTTATCCTGTAAGTTGATCCAGAGGAAGGCAAAAAATAACCCTGTGAGGTAGAAGCAAATTTTCCTCACTTTAGGGGAAACAAAAAGTCCTTCCCGACTCCAATCAGACAATAAGAATAACTTCTGGATCAGCGACCCCTCTCTAGTAGCTTTAGCCTGTAATATTATTACACTCCAGAAATACATCCAGGCCCCTCCTGAACTCTTTTAGTGAATTCACCATCACCACTTGAAATGTACTTAGGGCCCAACAATTAAAAAATTGTATCAAGTAATAAATGTATAGCCAGAAGTGTTAGAGCAGAGCTTCTCAAATACTCCCATACAACGTCCATATTATTCTAAGTGGTGCCAAATAAATAGCTCCCCAGACTTGCCCAAAAAATACCACAGCTAAGCACCAATAATTGTGATCCTGGAGTCCCCGACAGACAGACGCATTATATATGTAAGATTTCTCAAAATCTATATTCGTTTTTAACTGATATGTTATCGATATTGAATATTTGCAACTGGTTTAGTACATTTTTTGTATTATAGGAACCAGCTTGATGTATAGTTTTTTTTTAACATTTAAAGGCCTCATGCACACGGCCGTTGTTTTGGTCCGCATCTGAGCCACCGTTTTGGCGGCTTGGATGCGGGCCCATTTACTTCAATGGGGCCACAAAAGATGCGGACAGCACTCCATGTGCTGAAAATAGATTGGTTCAGGAGCAGCAACACAAACGGCTTATGAAGAGCAGGAATGGTGAATACGCAGCAGCTGGGCAGGGGATCGCAGATCCAAAGCGGTCCAATGGCATGTAAAAAGAATGGAGGGCCACAGCAGCGTCTCGCCAGAAAACTTCTTTATTCAGGAACACTCCTCACAACAAGGCATATAAAAAGTAGTTTGCAGCAACGTTTCGGCTAGGAGTAGCCTTTGTCAAGCATGTTAACAAGTTAAAATCACAGCCTATAAGTAGCACATGACAGGCCACCCACACCGCTAAGCAGCCAATAAGATTCAAATTCATGTATAACACACCTGTGTATGAAATCAATGGGGACCGACATGCTGAAATAGATTAGCCAGCTGTAGCAAAACGTACCCATGTGAGGCCATCATATACAGAGCTCCTCCGTCCCTCCAGCGTCCCATGATCGGCAGTGCGCATGTCTGCATACGTCATCGCATGCGCCACCATGCGGCGGCGCGCGTATGACGTGCCCAAGTAAATCCGAATGCATAGTTCACGCCGGACAACTTACATCATCAGGTGGCGGCCGACTGACGTCACAAGGCCACTCCCACCTGGCGTTACGGATAGAAATATGCATGAGGACTCAAATGGGGCTGTACATGGAGGGCGATTGCACCACTGTAGCACATGAACAGTGTGCAAAAACGCTCGCCAAGGATAACAACAATAAGGCATAGAAAGCGCACTGCCATTAATACTAGCGCAAGGAAGGAACAGGGAGATATACAAAAACATATAGGCATCACATATAGGCCCTGCTGTACCTATGTGATGCCTATATGTTTTTGTATATCTCCCTGTTCCTTCCTTGCGCTAGTATTAATGGCAGTGCGCTTTCTATGCCTTATTGTTGTTATCCTTGGCGAGCGTTTTTGCACACTGTTCATGTGCTACAGTGGTGCGATCGCCCTCCATGTACAGCCTCATTTGAGTCCTCATGCATATTTCTATCCGTAACGCCAGGTGGGAGTGGCCTTGTGACGTCAGTCGGCCGCCACCTGATGATGTAAGTTGTCCGGCGTGAACTATGCATTCGGATTTACTTGGGCACGTCATACGCGCGCCGCCGCATGGTGGCGCATGCGATGACGTATGCAGACATGCGCACTGCCGATCATGGGACGCTGGAGGGACGGAGGAGCTCTGTATATGATGGCCTCACATGGGTACGTTTTGCTACAGCTGGCTAATCTATTTCAGCATGTCGGTCCCCATTGATTTCATACACAGGTGTGTTATACATGAATTTGAATCTTATTGGCTGCTTAGCGGTGTGGGTGGCCTGTCATGTGCTACTTATAGGCTGTGATTTTAACTTGTTAACATGCTTGACAAAGGCTACTCCTAGCCGAAACGTTGCTGCAAACTACTTTTTATATGCCTTGTTGTGAGGAGTGTTCCTGAATAAAGAAGCACTCCATGTGCTGTCCGCATCCGTTGCTCCATTTCGTGTCCCCGCAAAAAAAAAAATATATATAACATGTCCTATTCTTGTCCGCGCTTTGCGGACAAGAATAGACATTTATATTGAAGGATGTCCGCGCCGTTCCACGATTTGCAGACCGCAAAACACACCACGGTCGTGTGCATGAGGCCAAAGGCTGTAGACACCTATACTTTTTTTACTTCTGTTGTATGTACTTTATGAAGTAAAACATATCTGCAGTTGGTTTTTTATTGAGCATGTTGTAGTGTTTATCTTCTGCAGCTTGCATATATCACAATACATTGTAAGCTGCTCGATACTGTTCAGCATCTTTCTCCCCTCTCCTGAATGCTCCTCTAAGCTAAAGCCGATCATATCCAATTAAATCAGTTTTGAGCTTAGACTATTGTTAAAGGGATAACCGGGAGTTCAATACCGATGACCTATCCTCAGGACAGGTCATCAATATCCGATCAGAGGGGGTCCGACTCCTGGAACCCCTTGGATCACTTGTTAGAAGAGCCTGCGGCGCTCTGATGAGCGCTACCTAGGCCAGTGACATCATGTTCATTGGTTACATATCGAATGCCCAGAGGGAATAAGCCATAAAGACCACCGGACCGCTGAAGTGACAAGTGGAATTTGGCCAGCACTGCAGACCGGCTTATCAGGAGGAGAGACTGAGTATCATCCGCGTAGTGGTGAGATTTATCTGTCAAAGCTGATCCTATTTAAAGGGACAGTGTCACCTGGATTTCACTTACTGAGCTATTAACATCACCACATCAGTCTCCATGATTTACATGAAAATATACCAGTATTACAGCCCTTTGTCTTTTCATTTGTCTAGAAAATAGCTTTTAATCATATGTTAATTACCTCGATAAGGGGCTGCCCCTCCGGCCATTGGAGCCCAGCTGAGCCCATTATCTCGGAGCCCAGCGCCGCCCCACTGCTAATTTATTCACTGCTCATCGTCAACGTAATGTGTTTGTTGCTCCCAAAATCTTGCGGATACACGTGGATACACATGTCAGCGCCCACGCGGTGTCCTGCATCGGCCTCACAGAACGAAGTGTGCATGCGACAGCTTCGCTCGACCCGGAAATGCGTGAGATGTCGGGCGCAACAAACACATTACGTTGGCGATGAGCAGTGAACAAATTAGCAGTGGGTCGGTGCTGGGCTCCGAGATAATGGGCGCGGCTGGGCTCCAACGGCCGGAGGGACAGCCCCTTGGGCTCCTTATCAAGGTAATTAACATATGATTAAAAGCTATTTTCTAGACAACTAAAAAGACAAAGGGCTGTAATACTAGTATATTTTAATGTAAATCGTGGAGACTGATGTGGTGATGTTCAGTAAGTGAAATCCAGGTGACACTGTCCCTTTAAATAGACTTTATTTTAACAGCGATATCCGCACGCTCCAAGTCGTCATACCCTATTGCTTTTCTATGTCTCCCTGATCACTGGTTGTTTTGTGGCTTGTTCTGAGCTGTACGTGATCCGTGGATTTTAGCATTGGTCACATGGCCTATTTGCAGCTCATTCCCATTCAAATTGACCTGGGCTGTAATACCAAGCATAGCAACTAGACAATGGACAACACTGTGCTTGGTATGCTGCGAGGAGGCTCCAGCACTCACCGGAGTGCCACAGCCGCTTTCAAAAAGCTGATTGGCCGGGGACAGGAGTGGGACCTCCGCCAATCCGATATTGATGACCTATCCAGAAAATAGGCCATCAATATTGAACTCCCTTTAAGTGAGGAAAGAGAGGGGCTGCAGACTGAGTTGTTAGGCCCTTTGCAGACGAGCGTGAGCTGATTAGGTCCGGATGCATTCAGTGAAAAATGCATCATTTCGCAAGCAAGTTCATTTAGTTTTGTATGCGATCACGTTCAGTTGTTCCGTTTATATCGCACGGATGCAATGTGCATTGATGCGCGATAATAAACTGAATGTTTACAAACAACATCTCTTAGCAACCATCCGTGAAAAACGCATTGCATCCGCACTTGCTTGCGGATGCGATTTTCATGCAGCCCCATTCACTTCTATGGGGTCAGCGTTGCGTGAAAAACACAGAATATAGAACATGCTGCGACTTTCACGCAACGCACAAGTGATGCGTGAAAACCAACGCTCATGTGCACAGCCCCATTGAAATGAATGGATCCGGATTCAGTGTGGGCGCAATGGGTTCGCATTACGCATTGCACCTGCGTGGAATACTCGCTCGTGTGCAAGGGGCCTTAGGGAGTTGTCTGACAGATTTAGCACGGAACGGCATCAAGCAGCTTGCACCGTATTGTAACATATGCAAGCTGCAGAATAGCAACACTATGAAATTTTTGATTAGAACAAATTCCAAGTATGTGTTAATTTATAACTTATATAAACTGCAATAAAAAGCTTCTATAGCCTTTAAAGTCATATGTAAAAAAATGATGATCTGAGGATTTTCTGTTTTGGATAAAGTTTATTTTCATATATACCTATTACATTGTCATCAAGCTTAACATTTAGTGTAATCAAGAAATTATATTTTTCCTATTTAACAACATACAGAGCTTTTCGCATCATGGACGATAATTACAGCAACTGTTTAGATTTAGAAGAATTCACCAAAGGACTGCAAAACTATGGTCTCTCCCTACAGCCGGAAGAAGTACAGGACATTTTTGAGCAATTTGACAAAAATCAGGATGGGACCATCAACTTTGATGAATTCTTGAACTCTGTCAGGGTGAGAACAAATAGCTGGCAATACATGGGCTTATATATTGATGTTTTATACCTTTTTCTTTACATGGGAACTTTATGGAACAGCTATTTTCTAATGTGTTAAATTATTTAGTTAATTTCGGTTCATGAAGGCACTGGTTATAATTTTTTTGCTTATTTGTATGACATATAATTACAGTCCAGAGCAACTAGACAGAAATCATACTTAGGACTCAACTCACACACAAAAAACTAAAAAGTCACCTACCCCAAAAACTCATCAAAAATACAAAAACCCAAAACACTTTGCATTTGACTTATCTAGACCAGAATGTGCTATGCTGATCTTTATTTGCGCCAGTTTCTGCCATAAATTGTGATAAATGTTCTGAGACCGATAGTGCCGCCAGTTCACCAGCCTCACCACACCTCTTTTTGGAAACGGCAGTATAAAAACACAAGTTGTAACTAGATTTTTTTGTGACCTCGTTTTGTGCCTTTTTATCGCCAAAAGCAAAGCATAGGGGGATGATAAATCTCCCCCTCTGTATATAGACTTTAAAGACAAAAACATTCTGCCCACAGTGTTTTTGGCCTAAAAAATTTAATAAAAAGCACCATAAATCCCACTTAAATGGGTTTTCTAGGATTAGAAAAAAAAACTTTTCTTCAGAAACCATACCACTGTTGCTCATATGCTGTGTCTAGTATTACACTATATTCCTATTCAAGGGACTGAGGCTGAGCACCAAAATCTGACACAGCCCTTCGACAAGAGTGTTGCTGCACCTGGAAAAAAATAAAAACTAGTTTTTATAATGCTGGAAACTCCTGTACTGATTTTGGTTTTAAAATGCTTGCCTTTTGCAGAGAGGGGATAAGTTGATATCTTGGCAAATCCCTTTAAGCAGTCAGTACTCCTCAAAGCCTTGAAGGGTACCAGTCAGCAAGTAATTTTCTACATTTTGTTTGCTTTATATGCAGGGGGTTATGCAAAGCAAAAATAACCATAATTATCCAACAGATATGCACCTATCGTTTGATCATTAATAAACAAAATACTAAGAAATACTCATAGGTATAACACATAGGAGAGAAATGGACTATGGGGGTGATTTATCATGAGGGGAGTATTTAAAGCCGTTTTTAAAGGAGTTGACTTTGCCATAATTTGAGCCAAATGTATCAAATGTCACAGGGTAAATTTGGTGCATCTTCAAAGGGGTTATCCGACTTGAAACTTTTTAAAAAGACCCCTTCAGAGTAGTGGACCCGTGGTGGGGCTCATACTTAGGGTACTTTCACACTTGCGTTTTTCTTTTCCGGCATAGAGTTCCGTCACAGGGGCTCTATACCGGAAAATAACTGATCAGGCATATGGAGAGTAATCCGTTCAGTTTGCATCAGGATGTCTTCAGTTCAGTCGTTTTGACTGATCAGGCAAAAGAGAAAACCGTAGCATGCTACGGTTTTATCTCCGGCGAAAAAAACTGAAGACTTGCCTGAATGCCGGATCCAGCATTATTTTCCATAGGAATGTATTAGTGCCGGATCCGTCCTTCAAAATACCGGAATGCCGGATCCGTCCTTCCGGTCTGCGCATGCGCAGACCTTTAAAAATGAAAAAAAAAAAAAAAAACTGATCCGTTTTGCCTGATGACACCGGAAAAACGGATCCGGTATTGCAATGCATTTTTCTGACTGATCAGG
The DNA here is from genome assembly GCF_014858855.1 of Bufo gargarizans. Lineage (NCBI taxonomy): Eukaryota > Metazoa > Chordata > Amphibia > Anura > Bufonidae > Bufo > Bufo gargarizans. The sequence goes on from NC_058086.1 coordinate 162,582,238, forward strand.
CATTTTTCTGACTGATCAGGATCCTGATCAGTCAGAAAAATGCCTGATCAGTCAGAAAAAATGACATCCGTTTGCATACAGTTTGCCTGATCAGGCAGTCAGTTCAGGCAACGGAACTGCCTGCCGGAATCAAACAACGCAAGTGTGAAAGTACCCTTACCTGGTCCCCACAACTGGGTTCTGGCTTAATCGCTCCCTGGCCACCTCCGCAGGTCCTGGGTCTCTGGCTATCAACATCCTGTTGACTGGGTGTTGGGGGGGGGGGAGGGACTGTTGCAGCAGCGATCGTACATCACTCATGTCATGTGTCAGGTGACAGGTCACTGCTGCAGGCGAACACTTCTGTCTTGAAATGTTACGCCACTTTCTAAGTCACCTGTAAGAAGAGGAAGATTGGGACTTTCTTTTAAAATTCTCAGTTAAAAAATATGGCTTAAATCAGCTTGACAGGTGGAGTGGAGTAAAAATGCAAAGAGAAGCATTTATCAAGCCCTGCACCCTGAAATTCTGGCTTTAAAATGTCTTAAAATAGGGCTTTGAGATTGTCTGGGCTTGCATGCTCAAAAATGTAGTCAGAAAAGTGTATAAATGAGGTATTCACACTAGTAATGCTACATTCCTCCCTACCAACAATCATACAGTCTCACCGGTAGCCATAAAGGTCCGATATATCCGTTTTAAATAGGATTTGCTGCTGTGAACTTTGTAAAGATCTGACTATTATATATCAAGATACACTCACCTAAAGAATTATTAGGAACACCATACTAATACGGTGTTGGACCCCCTTTTGCCTTCAGAACTGCCTTAATTCTACGTGGCATTGATTCAACAAGGTGCTAATAGCATTCTTTAGAAATGTTGGCCCATATTGATAGGATAGCATATTGCAGTTGATGGAGATTTGAGGGATGCACATCCAGGGCACGAAGCTCCCGTTCCACCACATCCCAAAGATGCTCTATTGGGTTGAGATCTGGTGACTGTGGGGACCATTTTAGTACAGTGAACTCATTGTCATGTTCAAGAAACCATTTTTCCAGTCTTCAACAGTCCAATTTTGGTGAGCTTGCGCAAATTGTAGCCTCTTTTTCCTATTTGTAGTGGAGATGAGTGGTACCCGGTGGGGTCTTCTGCTGTTGTAGCCCATCCGCCTCAAGGTTGTGCGTGTTGTGGCTTCACAAATGCTTTGCTGCCTACCTCGGTTGTAACGAGTGGTTATTTCAGTCAACGTTGCTCTTCTATCAGCCTGAATCAGTCGGCCCATTCTCCTCTGACCTCTAGCATCAACAAGGCGTTTTCGCCCACAGGACTGCCGCATACTGGATGTTTTTCCCTTTTCACACCATTCTTTGTAAACCCTAGAAATGGTTGTGCGCGAAAATCCCAGTAACTGAGCATATTGTGAAATACTCAGACCGGCCCGTCTGGCACCAACAACCATGCCACGCTCAAAATTGCTTAAATCACCTTTCTTTCCCATTCTGACATTCAGTTTGGAGTTCAGGAGATTGTCTTGACCAGGACCACAACCCTACATGCATTGAAGCAACTGCCATGTGATTGGTTGACTAGATAATCACATTAATGAGAAATAGAACAGGTGTTCCTAATAATTATTTAGGTGAGTGTATATAGAGTATCCACACCCTGCTCAATGATAACATGAAAGATAAGTAATACACACCTTGAGGACAAAGGGAAATGCAAGTAATCCATTTAGAACATGGTTTTGTTATAGAAATACACCCAAAGACTTACCTCATGCATGTACACACTCATTTTGCAGATCGGTTATATACTGAGACATTCACAATCACATACATTTACAGACATACAAACATTTAAAGGATAGCTGTCATTTCAGCATAAGCTGTAATATGTGTGCCTGGAGAATTAGCACTATATCTGGCCATTTGTTTCACTGCTTTCTCCCTTCGCAGGCTCCATCTTTATTGGTCAGTTTGCACTGAGCTAGTGGGGGGAGACTAGCTGCTATAATGTCTCCCATACACTGCACACATATAGGCGAGCGCGCTCCCCTATCTCTATTAAAGGAGTTGTCCGAGTTATTTTTTTTATTCTTTCTATGTTTCTAACTGGGCAAATGTAACAGCTTTCCAATTAACTCACTTTATCTCCAGTGGCTGGTTTCTCAGATTACACTGAGGGTCACATGACCTGTGATGTCAGATTCTCTCCCTGCTCTGATAATATTCGGTGCACAAGCTTGAGAGATCTGTGCACCAGATGTCACTGTGTTGGCCACGCCCCCCTGCACTGCCGGCTGCTGCTTATTGCTCTCTCCCAGGATTCTTAACACCTTCAGCTGCACAGACTCAGGGCTGAAGTGTTTACTGTGTAACTGCAGGCAGTGAGGAGACAAATGCTGGGCACAGGAGCTGGAAGAGAAGTTCTGCAGAGCATTGCAGGTCGAGGGAAGATCCTGTGTGTATTAGTGTCATAGTACAGCTAGGACTTGTAGTTCTATACATACAACATGCTGCTGAGTCTCCCAGCAGGCAGACATGTCACTGAGGGCAGCACTTGTATTCACTCCCTTGACAGCGTCATTATACAGCTGGGACTTGTAGTTCTACACATACAACATGCTGCAGAGTCTCCCAGCAGGCAGACATGTCACTCAGGGCAGCGCTTGTATTCACTCCCTTGGCAGCGTCATTATACAGCTCGGACTTGTAGTTCTACACATACAACATGCTGCTGAGTCTCCCAGCAGGCAGACATGTCACTGAGGGCAGCACTTGTATTCACTCCCTTGGCAGCGTCATTACACAGCTGGGACTTGTAGTCCTACACATACAACATGCTGCAGAGTCTCCCAGCAGGCAGACATGTCACTCAGGGCAGGGCTTGTATTCACTCCCTTGGCAGCGTCATTATACAGCTCGGACTTGTAGTTCTACACATACAACATGCTGCTGAGTCTCCCAGCAGGCAGACATGTCACTGAGGGCAGCACTTGTATTCACTCCCTTGGCAGCGTCATTATACAGCTGGGACTTGTAGTTCTACACATACAACATGCTGCAGAGTCTCCCAGCAGGCAGACATGTCACTCAGGGCAGCGCTTGTATTCACTCCCTTAGCAGAGCAGGGGGAGGGGCAGAGATTGGTTATATTGCAACTAAACAAAGGGCCAGAAGAGAACCAGGGAAATGAGGAAATATATATTTTCTTAGTTATATATCGCTGACCATCAGATTTACAGTGCTATATCTTTTTTTTCCCATAACTCTGAGAACCCCTTTAAGCACACGGTCGGAGGCAGCAGAAGCATGGAAGACATTATACAGTATAACTGAGCAGTGTAGCTGTTAATCCAGCACTGGGTAGAAAATGTACTGACGCTAGAAGCAATATATACAGTAGGTTTGTTCATGTGCCTCTGTTTCACTCCAGCAACTCACCTGTCAAAAAACATTGTGCTCCATCAACCATGTATTATCTGTGTGGCAGGGCTCATTATCCTTATTAGAGAGGCCACTGCTATTAGGGAATATTATCGCCATGAAGGGATGTACTTGGTCTACAATTCTTTTACGTAGGGAGAATGTGTCAAAGTAACATCCACACAAATGCCAGGACAGCACAACATAATCCAAAGAATCACACAGCCTCAGCCAACTTGTCTTTTTCCCATACTACACTACGTGCAGAATTATTAGGCAAATTAGTATTTTGACCACATCATCCTCTTTATGCATGTTGTCTTACTCCAAGCTGTATAGGCTCGAAAGCCTACTACCAATTAAGCATATTAGGTGATGTGCATCTCTGTAATGAGAAGGGGTGTGGTCTAATGACATCAACACCCTATATCAGGTGTGCATAATTATTAGGCAACTTCCTTTCCTTTGGCAAAATGGGTCAAAAGAAGGACTTGACAGGCTCAGAAAAGTCAAAAATAGTGAGATATCTTGCAGAGGGATGCAGCACTCTTAAAATTGCAAAGCTTCTGAAGCGTGATCATCGAACAATCAAGCGTTTCATTCAAGATAGTCAACAGGGTCGCAAGAAGCGTGTGGAAAAACCAAGGCGCAAAATAACTGCCCATGAACTGAGAAAAGTCAAGCGTGCAGCTGCCAAGATGCCACTTGCCACCAGTTTGGCCATATTTCAGAACTGCAACATCACTGGAGTGCCCAAAAGCACAAGGTGTGCAATACTCAGAGACATGGCCAAGGTAAGAAAGGCTGAAAGACGACCACCACTGAACAAGACACACAAGCTGAAACGTCAAGACTGGGCCAAGAAATATCTCAAGACTGATTTTTCTAAGGTTTTATGGACTGATGAAATGAGAGTGAGTCTTGATGGGCCAGATGGCTGGGCCCGTGGCTGGATTGGTAAAGGACAGAGAGCTCCAGTCCGACTCAGACGCCAGCAAGGTGGAGGTGGAGTACTGGTTTGGGCTGGTATCATCAAAGATGAGCTTGTGGGGCCTTTTCGGGTTGAGGATGGAGTCAAGCTCAACTCCCAGTCCTACTGCCAGTTTCTGGAAGACACCTTCTTCAAGCAGTGGTACAGGAAGAAGTCTGCAAGGTAAGAAAAACATGATTTTCATGCAGGACAATGCTCCATCACACGCGTCCAAGTACTCCACAACGTGGCTGGCAAGAAAGGGTATAAAAGAAGAAAATCTAATGACATGGCCTTCTTGTTCACCTGATCTGAACCCCATTGAGAACCTGTGGTCCATCATCAAATGTGAGATTTACAAGGAGGGAAAACAGTACACCTCTCTGAACAGTGTCTGGGAGGCTGTGGTTGCTGCTGCACGCAATGTTGATGGTGAACAGATCAAAACACTGACAGAATCCATGGATGGCAGGCTTTTGAGTGTCCTTGCAAAGAAAGGTGGCTATATTGGTCACTGATTTGTTTTTGTTTTGTTTTTGAATGTCAGAAATGTATATTTGTGAATGTTGAGATGTTATATTGGTTTCACTGGTAAAAATAAATAATTGAAATGGGTATATATTTGTTTTTTGTTAAGTTACCTAATAATTATGCACAGTAATAGTCACCTGCACACACAGATATCCCCCTAAAATAGCTAAAACTAAAAACAAACTAAAAACTACTTCCAAAAATATTCAGCTTTGATATTAATGAGTTTTTTGGGTTCATTGAGAACATGGTTGTTGTTCAATAATAAAATTAATCCTCAAAAATACAACTTGCCTAATAATTCTGCACTCCCTGTATATCCTGGCACCATGTCTTCCCCAGGTGGGGTACACATATGCACCCAGTCATACACATTACGGTAAATGTAATCAGACCAGGCCGCCTTCTTCCATTATCCCACAGTCCTTATATTCATATGCCCATTGTAGGTGCTTTTGTTGAATGACAGGTTTCAGCATGGGCTCTCCATTACCATGACCAACTAATCAATTGTAGCATTCACTGTCTACTGAATGTCATTTGGATATGATACCTAAATAATATCACTTTATGACTAAAAATGTAAAAACAATGCACCTAAATTCTCTCTCGACAGCCTCCAATGTCCAATGCTCGCAGACAGGTCATACTAGAGGCTTTTCATAAAATGGATAAGACAGGTAATGGAGTAATTACTGTTGAAGACCTGAAAGGCGTCTATAATCCAAAATGTCACCAGAAGTATCAGAATGGAGAGTGGAATGAGAGACAAGTGTTCCAACATTTCTTGGAGAACTTTGATTCACCCAATAACAAGGATGGACAGGTATGTCTCATGGCATAAAACACTTGAAGAATCTGAATAGATATGATATAGGGTATAGGCCTGGTATAGGGTGCACATGTTTCTTTGTGTTTTACCTTCTCATTTTCTTTTATCCACAGGTGACAGAAGAAGAATTCCTGAATTACTACAGTGGTGTCAGTGCCTCCATAGACAGTGACGCATACTTTGTGGTGATGATGAAGAACAACTGGAAAATTTAACATTATATTTGTTTCCTACTTTTCCATTAAAATAAGTGACCTGACCTCATACTTACACACCATATAACCTTAACAAAATCATTCCTAGCAAAAGTGATTAAGGCTAGTTTTACACTAGCCTTAGCTCCGGCGGTAGCACGGCAAACATGCCGAGAGGCGGCCGGAATAAAACTACGACATGTCGTAGTTTTATTCTGGCCGCCTCTCGGGCGGACATGTCGTCGTTTTATTCCAGCTGCCTCTCGAAATGTTTGCCGTGCTGCCGCCGGACCTCCGGCCCGTCCCCATTATAGTCAATAACGTCAGCACGGATCCGGCAGGCTGGTCACCCGCCGGAACAGCCTGCCGCTAGTGTGAAACTAGCCTAAATTATCCCATTATTTAGAGGCAATGTACAGAGAACCCTATTTCCTAATTTATATTAAAGGCAATTTTGTGGATGTTCTTGTCATGTATAACATATTCTACGTGTAACATACAGTATGCGTGCTTAGCATTACTTTGTGCTGCATCATGAGTGAGTTTCCATGATGGTGTGTGATGTATATCACCAAGATATGTTATCACTTGCATCTTATTGACGGCTTACCCCACAAAATTTAGAACCAAGTGCGTGCAGTTTCTTCTTAGAAATTACCAGCAAAGCAATGCTTCTGACCACCCAATGTGCAGGCCACTACTTTGTCCTCTGTTTCTTGTGAGTGGCGGGCCAGGTTCTTAAAGGGTAGACCCCCCCACCAAGCATGTTATGGCATTTCCTAGGGAAAGATTAAAAAGATGTCTCACTGGTTAGTACTGGTGCCTTGCGGCGCTGGGGTCCTCTTAGGTTAAAGTCTGACCAAGGACAACATCTGCATGGAGTTTCTATGTTCTCCCCGTGTTTGTGTGGGTTTCCTCTGGGTGCTCTGGTTTCCTCCCACACTTCAAAGCTATACTGCTGGGGAACTTAGATTGTGAGCTCCATATAGGAAAGTGTGATAATGATGATGTCTGTAAAAATATTCGAAATATGTCAGAGCTGTATAGGTCAGTAAAATAAATATATGGGAATACCCCTTTAATGCTCTTTTTGTGTTCCTGGATAAGGTTTTGACCCTGGACCATAATTTTATTTGGCTAAATGCTACTTCATCTCCTGCATGGAGGAAATTTATTATAAAAATATGGCTCCCCAATTCTAAAGATAATAAACTGCCGAATGAGTTTTTACTTGGGTGTGACATGTTGTCACTGTGCAGTCTATGAAGATCAACTTGTTGTTAGCTGTAAATTTGGTTTGTGGCCATCAGGAGAAGTCAGATGACAGGATATGAAAACCTGCTTTATATCCAAATGCTTACATATAAGATAGAGGTTAAAAATTCAAAACGAGCCTTTTAATGATCAAACCTTCATTGATATATTTCCATATATGTTATATACATATGTAGCATAAAATATCTGTCACGGTAGGTGAGGAAAGGGAAGCAAACCAAATACAAAAAAAGCAACAAAACACCAGGCTAGACCCCAAAGCTAGGGAACAGGGAAAGGTAACCACCTGACAATCCCTGAGCCTTTCCCTGACTGCTGACAACATGAGCAAATCCTTAGGGTGGAAGTGCTCATGCGCTGGAACCTAAGCCTAGCTGAAACAGAAGCAAACCCTCAGCTAGGGAGCTGGAGATAAGTCAACCGGTTCCTAGCGCAAGGTGCAGGAACGAGTGTCTTCCTGTGGCCTAGCCAGAACACACAACTAAAGGAAAGGAGTAGGACTTAGCTTAAGACGGACGGTGAGCAGGAGATCCACCAAACACCAGCTGAGAACTCCAGAAGCAAATATAAACCGCAAGGGCTATAGTGAGATGCATAAGTTCATCCTCAGGCACTGGTTCAAGTGTCACTGTGTCCCGAGGGACAGGAGGAACAATTTCCCCACATGATAGTGCATCCTGGTTGAGGGGAACCTTGCACTTCTCCCTCAGGCGTCTATAAATCCGTATGGCTAGGGACATGGCCGCCTCTAAAGATCAGGGTTTTCATTAAATACAAGGGCATCTTTTAGTCTCTCAAACAGCCCCTGACAGAACTGACTACGGAGAGCTGGGTCATTCCACTCCGAGTCAGTCGCCCATCTTCTAAATTCAGCACAATATGACTCAGCAGAACGTTCTCCCGGACTCAAACTACGCAGCTTATATTCAGTCAGAGAGACCCGGTCTGGATCATCATAAATCAGGCCCAGGGCTCGGACAAATTCATCCACTGATCAGAGGGACTGAGAACTGATCGGCAGAGAAAAGGCCCGACTGAGCATCACCTTTTAGCAGAGAAATGATAATCCCCACTCTTTTGATTTTCGTCTCCAGATGAAATCGGACGTAGACGAAAGTACAATCTACAATATTCCCTGAACCGAACAAAGTTATCACTTCCCCCAGAAAACCTATCTGGGAGAGCGACCTTAGGTTCAAGGCTGGCCTGGGTCCCACCAGCGGAGCCAGACGCCAGGAATCTGACACAGTACAACAGAATTACGGAGGTCAGCTTCCTCCCAAGATAATTCCTGCATGCGATCCACCAGTGCATTAACAGTTTCCATTTTGCACAGAGCAAGGGAAAAAAAATGACGGTATGGGCAGTTTATAATGTCACGGTAGGTGAGGGAAGGGAAGCAAACCAAATACAACAAAACACCAGGCTAGGCCCCAAAGCTAGGGAAAGGTCACCACCTGCCAATCCCTGAGCATTTCCCTGACTGCGGACAACATGAGCAAATCCTTAGGGTGGAAGTGCTCATGCGCTGGAACCTAAGCCTAGCTGAAACTGAAGCAAACCCTCATCTAGGGAACTGGAGATAAGACAACCGGTTCCTAGCGCAAGGTGCAGGAACCAGCGTCTTCCTGAGTCCTAGCTAGAACACACAACTAAAGGAAAGGAGTAGGACTTGGCTTAAGACGGACGGGGAGCAGGAGATCCACCAAACACCAGCTGAGAACTCCAGAAGCAAATATAAACCGCAAGAGCTATAGTGAAAGGTGGGTATAAATAGCACCACTAAATAGCTAATAAGCAGATCCTGCCCAAAACCACAACAAAGAGAAACAGAACAATCTGTCAGATAGACTCACGTGTAGCAAGTCTGTCAGATCTTCTCAGGCCTCTCACAGGGCAGGGTGTGACAATATCACAAATAAACTTGTATTCAGCATTATAAACATTTTCATTATTGTCATTCTTTATGTGCATGAAAGATAGGACCCAGTTTTACTCCCCTATCCTAGCCTAAATTAGTAACTTTTTACCAGGACTGACATTGTATATACACTGATTTCTTTATTAACTTCATTCAAGGAGTCAAAAGAAGTTTCCTTTAGCATTAGAGCAATAGTCTTAAACGTGACCCTGAAGTAGATAGGCCAGTGATGGCTAACCTTCGGCACTCCAACTGTGGTGAAACTACGACTCCCAGCATGCTCCATTCATTTCTATGGAGTTCTGAGGACAGTCAAGCAAGTTTACATCTTGGGATTCGTAGTTTTACCACAGCTGAAGTGCCAGAGGTTAGCCATCACAGTTATAGTCCCTTGACTCACAAAGAGTCATCTTTCAGCACTTAGGATTGGAAAAACCCTCTGTGGAGGAAACCTCTAGGGATCCATGGCTGAAGGACTACCCTTCCCTTGTGAGGTAGAGGTCATGTCTATTGATGAGAACAGAGCATGAGCCTGGAATCTGTCTCCTGATACAGCAGATAACTCACTTGTTCTACCAGGGGTGTCGCTAGGTTAAAACATTCGGGGCCTGGGCCCCGGATGTTTTGTCCCATGCCCCGAATGTCCTGCCTGCCTGCTAGATGCAACTGTATTGCCGTACACAGAACGGCAAATACAATTGAATCTTATACTGGGAACAGGCGAAGGACCTTTGGTGACATCACAGGCCATGTGATCAGCAAAACAGGCTGTGATAGGATGACCTGGATGATGTCACCATCCAGGTCATCCTATCACAGCCTGTTTTGCTGATCACATGGCCTGTGATGTCACCAAAGGTCTTTCGCCTCTTCCCAGTTCAGGATTGGACCGGAGTCAAGAGGAGAAGGAGCCTAATAGTGATGTCTGTACAGGCGAGGTAAGTGAAGGGAGAGGTAGAGAAATGCTGGGAGTTGTAGTTATTTAACTGGGATGTATTTTAGGGCTGAAGGGAGGGATGTTATTGACATGGAACTGTGTGCTTGAGGTGGCTGGGGGAGGGAGGGATGTTATTTACATGGGACTGTATGTTGAAAGTGGATGGTGGGGGGGAATGATGTTTATGTACATGGGACTTAATGTTTAGGGTCCGTTCACACTTGCGTTTGGTGATCCGCTTGTGAGATCCGTTTCAGGTCTCTCACAAGCAGCCCCAAATGCATCAGTTTAACCCCAATGCATTCTGAATGGATGCGGATCCATTCAGAATGCATTCGTTCGGCTCCGTGCGGTCCCCCGTTCCATTTTGGAGGCGGACCTCAAAATGCTGCAAGCAGCGGTTTTTGTGTCCGCATGGCCTTGCGGAGCCAAACGCATCCGTCCTGACAATGTAAGTCAATGGGGACGGATCCCTTTGCATTGACACAAAATGGTGCAATTGTAAACGGATCCGTCCCCCATTGACTTTCAATGTAAGTCAGGACGGATCCGTATTGGGACTTAGAAATTAAAATCTAATACAAACAAATTGGTCCTGAACGGATGCATTCGTTTGTATTATATCGGTGCGGATCCGTCCTGTACAAGTACATGAACGCAAGTGTGAAAGTAGCCTTAGGGGGTGATGTTTACATGGGATTGTGCGTTGGAGGCGGCTGGGGAAGAGGTGATGTTATTTACATGGGACTGTATGGTGGAGGGAGGATTATAACTGCAGGGGGCACTGCAGCTCCAGGGGACATTATAGGCGTTCTTATTACTACTGGGGGCTCTATAGGAGGGTCTTGTAGATCTGCCTTATTTCTACTAAGCGCACTATGGTGGCCTTATTACTACTGTGGGGTCTGTAGGGAGCTTTATTACCACTGGGGGAACAATAGGGGGCCTTATTTCTACTAGGGACTCTGTGAGGGTATTATTAATATGGGAGGGCATTGTTGAGGAGCATTATCACGGTTGGGGCAGTGTTACTAATAAGGGCATTCTAGAAGGGAATTACTATTGGTGGGACTATGAGGAGCACTATTACTATGGGGGGCAGTAATGTTTCTTTAGGATAGTATTTGGGGGTATGAGGGGGGGGGGGGGGGGGGGGTTGAGGTTTTGGCATAGAAAGCAGCAGGATAACACTGTGGGGACTCCAGTTGGGGGATAATGATAGAATGTGAGGAAGCTAAGATGTCTGTGTGTCACACTCTGCAGAGACGAGGCGGCTGAGAGAAGTTGTCCAGACCGAGAAGATGATGACAGAGAGGAGACGTCACCTGGAGGCCCTGGATGTGACAGGTAAGTGCCGCTGTATAGCAAGTACAGCATAGTGCGGGGGGGGGGGGGCATATTTATTGGGGCTTGTGCCCCGGATCTTTTGAGACCCTAGCAACGCCCCTGTGTTCTACATACAACTGTAGAAAGTCCAGTAAAGACCATGTCCATTCGTGAAAACACAGACCAAGCCGGGAATCTGTCTCTTGATGCAGCCAATAACTCACATGTTCCATATCTTGAGAATTGAGAATGAAACCAGGTTCTCCTTCTTCTTGTTTCAGCCATCACCTCCAGAGCCCGAGCCTGGAATACATACCGGACCTCTGTCCCTGATTTTAATCAATTCAGTGCTGTAAAAAAAAAATTTATGCTGTTGGTGCAAGTGCACTGGTCGCCGGCCTGCAGGCTCAGGGTATGAGCAGCTCCACACCCTCTCCCCTCTGCTATGAGTGATGGCTACAGTGGTCTCCTGGTTGGATGGTACAGCCGTCACCCACAGCAGAGGGGATAGGCTGTGGAAGTCTGCTCATACACTGAGCCGGAAGCAGGGCAGCCTGCGGAGCCATCACCAGTGCACATCACCAGATATCAAGGCTCAATACTGGTATAGAGTGACATTGCACCCTAAAGACTCCGTCAGATCATTGTGACGTTTTAAAGTGTAATCCTCCAAACAGTATACTTCATGATGTTTCAACTGAAAGTGAAGTTAAAATTACAAGAGGGAAAATACAACACTGGATTGGTGCATCTGTTGCCATCAGACAGGAAGTGGCTTTGTGACTCCAGCTGCAGCTGAGCAGTAGCCTCAAATCAGAGCTCGGCATTAATAGGGGACAGCTGCAAAACAGTAAAAAAATTATAGCAGGTAAGGGTTACTTAAAATTAGTTAATGACATATCAAGTCAACATAAAATAACTACTCTCAAAATAAAAAAGGGCAGAAAATCTTTATAAGTGCAACTCACCTTTAAATTCTCTTTCTTTTTTTTACAATGCTTTATCCAGGTTGTGTGGGAGAATCTGACTGGAAGGATGTGGTCAGGATGCTGGAGGTTTTCTTGGCTTCACAGAACATCCAATTTTTGCACAGTTAAGGGCTTAAACTAACCTGTACTTGATATGAGTCTTGAGGAAGTGAGGGACAGCGCCCTATAATAACAGTGAAAAGCTTCTTGTCACCTAAATGCTTTTAAAATACTTTCAGATGGAGCGTCTGTCTATCTACTATCTACCAACTATCAATCTATCTCTATCTATCCATCTAATACCCGTCTAGTTATTTACAAGTCCTATTATATAGATTTCCAGGTAGACTTTCTGTGGACTATTCTGCCACCTAGAGGTGGTAGCAAATAAAGCAACCTATTCCGCAAATAATAAAATGAAGTACCATCTTGCAGTCAATTGTTTCAGTAAATGCATTTACCCTGATGAAATATCCTTTTCTCCAAATAACCGTCTCATGTTCACACAATGTCCGGACTGTAAAAGAACAATTTCAATTGTGGTACAAGCCAGTGACACACTTTTGAAGCTTCCCTTCAATGAGTGAGAGGCGAGCAGTAAACAGAGGCAATAGATTTGCTTTCCTAGACTGGCCATAAATGTATTGCTACTTGACACAGATACAATTAATATTTAGTTTTTTTCACAAGTTAGAAGACACATCTGATAGGAACGTGCTGCAGAATTCCATACAATCATGGATAGTGGATGGAAATAAAGAAATCGGCTTAAAGGTTTCTGTAGAATTTTTATATATAGAATTATATACAGTGAACCCTCAAGATACAAATTTTTTAACATAAAATGGTCTTTTCTGACCCATCGTAATTTGAAACCAGACTCAATGTACAATGCCTCAGACTCAACTAATGAAGGCCACTTCATCTTCACTTTATCTCTTAGTTATCTGCTTAAATCTTCATTTTCTCTTATCTTGGATGACATTTTGGGGCTTTGGAACTGATTCCTTAAGTTAGGCTACTTTCACACTAGCGGCAGGGAACTCCGGCAGGTGTCGTAGTTTTATTCCGGCCGCCTCTCGGCATGTTTGCCGTGCTGCCGCCGGAACTCCGCCCCGGCCCATTATAGTCAATGGGGCCGGAGCGGTAGTCTGGGGGCACGCGTGCACTAGCGGCAGCACGGATCTGACAGGCTGTTCACCGCTTTACAATGGTTTCAAGATACAATGGTCGTCCTGAAACCAATTAATATTATAACTTGAGGTACCACTACTGTACTTAAATATTCATAGATGGTGATTACGGTATTTTCTTGCAATTCTGTAGTTGTTACTCCAATCTGAACTTCTTGTTATCTTCATTAATACTGCTGTTTAGTACATAGAGCAGAGGGCAGCCCATAGCTGAACACAAAATGAGTCCCATTCCACACTAAGGGCACCTGTTGCATGTACACCCTATAGCCTGTATGTACTATCTACGGACAGCACACGGGTGTATGGAATGCAGTGGGTGTATTCAGAGGTCTGTTTTTTTCTGTGGACTGTTGGCCTGTAGAAAAAAGATGGAGACATGCACTACTTTCCAAACCAAACAGACCGATGTAAGTGTATGGGTCAGACAGCATACAGAGGCCATCTGGGTTCAGTCCATTTTTCTCAGACCCTTGCTAGGAGAGAAAAATGGGCCACCTTGTTTTTATACACACATGGAAAAAGGGAAGACACATGGAAGAAAAAAAACTGGCACAAGAAACAAAAAAAAATTATGCAATATCGACTCGTAATGGATGAAGATGGACCAATTTTTTGCGGTTAGAAAACAGACATGGATGTGCGAATATGGTTTAATCCCTTTAGGAAGACAGAAACCTTAAAATAAGACTGGATCCCCATCTGTTGTTGGCGAATATTGCGGTGACTGTGGAGAGAGGAGGAGCACCTATTCCGATTTTCACTGCGAGAAAGTAGCTCCAGTGAGTTGGGCTTCCCCCTTCTTATTAGAGAACTTGATGTGATAATATAGATACTTTACATATCTTTTTTTTGCCGTGATGGAGAAGGAGGCTGGCTTAGCTAATGACTGAGCCAGGCCGTCAACCCCTTCATTACATTACTGACACATGCGGGGGAGAGAGAACTAATGCCGAAGTGGGGGCTCTGGGTTCTGGGGAAATCATGGCTGATTTCATAATTGAAGTATATTAGTAAGCTCGATTAATTTATATTTTCAAAACATCCCAAAAACATTTTATGTCTCTGGATAATCCCTTTAAAAATACAATGTTAAAGCTGTTATCCAGGAATTTATATTGATGACCTATCCTCAGGAATGCCGGGATTCTGACCCTTGCCGGTGTGATAATAATGACCTTTACCCAGATAACCCTTTTAACCTAAAAAGCAACAAAACAAAAATGAAATACGTGAGACATTTCCTTTAAAAGGGATTCTCCAGGATAAACAGACATAATTCTTAGTCCTGGTCAGACATAAGGGAGTGTAAGATTTTTTAGAAAATGCAAGTAGAATTTCATTATTTTAGAATTGATTTGCTAATCTTTACTCATGGGAATGGGTCGTTTAATACACAAGCGATAATCCTACAATGAAAAGTCTTCATGAAGAGCTGGATACCACAGTGATTTATTCCTAACTCCTAGTAAATGTAGCCATTAGAAATCAAATAAAGCAACCTTCCTTTCAGTTCACTCTTGAGATTGCTCACATTTCCGTTCATCACCAGTGATACCCTGTGGTGCCAATACCAGCTAATTGTTCTTCATTATGGTGCTGCGTCCCTGCAGAGAAAAACAAAGCACTCCATTTTCAGTTTGGCAAAGTAGAGCCCGGGGGCATATCCTTAAAGTGATCCTCTAATCCAGAAATCCAAAGAAGGAAATGTGGAACTTACAACCCAGTGATGCACAGCAATAGACTGGTAGAGAAACTGTGGCTTCAGTAGAATCAATAGACATTCTTCCATGGTTAGGACTAAGCCGCCTAGAGAGAGCAGGGACAACATTTGCTTAATAAATAAAATATGTGGTGTGGTAATTTGTCTCAGAAGGCAATGTAACGAATATGGAAATGTGAATTGTGCTGTATTCTGGATGATACTGTAATGTTTCTCAAGATCATGTCGCAATACTAATACAAATTTTTGTCAAAAAATAAATAAAAATATATGTGGTGTGGAGGTCAGCTGGTCCTGAAATGAGAACATCACATATATGGAAGTATATGTGTGTATGTACAGTGCTGCCCATAATTATTCATACCCCTGGCAAATTTGGACTTAAAGTTACTTTTATTCAACCAGCAAGTAATTTTTTGACCTTTGCAAAAGCTCACATGAACAAAGAAGAAGACTTCTGGTCTTCTGTGTTATGGTCAGATGAAACAAAAATGTTATTGTTCGGTCACAATGATGTTTCCTTCATTTGGCGTAAAAAAGAAGTCTTCAACCCAAAGAACACCATCCCCACTGTCAAACATGGTGGTGGGAACCTAATGCTTCGGGGGTGTTTTTCAGCCAATGGACCAGGGAACCTAATCACAGTAAACGGCACCATGAAAACAGAGCAATACATGAGGATTCTCAACGACAACAAGAAGACCTTCCAACCTGAAAGATTTGGAGCTCATTGCTAAAAATAAGTGGGCAGAAATACCTGTGGAGACATGCAAAAAGCTGGTCTGCAATTATAGGAAGCATTTGATTGCTGTAATAGCCAATACAGGCTTTTCTATTGATTATTGAGAAGGGTATGAATAATTTTGGACTGGACACTTTTTGATCAAATGTAAATAAAAGCTGAGAAATGTTTTTTTTTTCCCACAATAATGCCTCTTGTACATCGTCTTATCTTTTGGGAGACACCGATGTCATTTCCCGTCAAAAAATTACTTGCTGGTTGAATAAAAATAACTTTAAGTCAAAATTTGCCAGGGGTATGAATAATTATGGGCAGCACTGTATCTATATATAATTGGGGTGGAGGTAAATGGGAAGTACAATAAGTATTATTAATTTGGGATTCATGAGAAACGGGCAATACAGGAAGTAAGTAAATAATCACATTTCCTTCCGACACCTATTATGCTGAACTTAAGGGACCAGGGATTAGGGCCCATCCTGAAACTCCTGCCTGGGTCACCAATAGAGGTGATTCCGAATCTGCTTGCTTCCTTTTTTACAAAGATGAATTGGATAATTACATAAGGCAAAATCAAATGTTAGCTGATGTCATCTAGGCTGTTCATGAACACAGAATGGTTTGGACCGCAAATGGAAGACAATGTGAGTCACAATTCGAGAGCTGTCCAATAATAAATTCCTTTCGCACAACTAACATAACCAGAATTTCCAGGCTCTCCTTCATGAAGCTTATTTGGCTCTCTATACTGTATGCCTAGTAGAAACCTAACAATCATCCGTCTTTCAGTGGTGGTTTCTTCTGGTGAGCTTCTAAGTAGCCTATCTAAGTAGGTGGAACTGTAGCGTAAAGCTTGCCAGAGACAGAAAGGTCAGAGTCTCATCCCTGCACTGCTCAGTTAGGGTCCATTCACACGTCCGTAGTGCATTGCAGATCCGCAATACACCCGGCCGGCACCCCCATAGAAATGCCTATTCTTGTCAGCAAATGTGGACAAGAATAGGTCACGTTCTATTTTTTTCCCGAGTCGCGGACCAGAAGATCGGCGGCGCGCTCCGGAAATGCAGATGTTGAGAGCACATAGTGTGCTCTCCGCATCCATTCCGTCCCCATAGAGAATGAATGGGTCCGCACCCGTTCCGCAATTTGTGGAAGAGATGCGGACCCAATTGTTATGGATGTGTGAATGGAGCCTTAGGGGTTGGAAGAAAAAAAACATACTCACTTGCTGCACTACAGCATCTACAGCTGCACTACAGTATACATGGAGACACATATAGAGGGCAGAGCTTAGCCGGGAGGGGAGGTGTCCGAGACCTGCCAGGAGGGATTTGATAGAGGATCATGCAATTAGTTCACAGGAAGTCTACACAGGAGAACAAGATCTGGACGGGGATCACAGGATATAGCGGCTGTGGGTTCAAACTGTATGGGTGCAACTGAGCTGGGATAAAAGAAATTACACTGCTAGAATATTGCTTGAAAATCAGCATTGGGGGAAAATTTACTTAGAGCAGCGTTTCCTATATGGGGTGGCGTAACTACCTTAGCGGCAGACCATGCGACTGATATGGGGCCCAGGGCAATAGGGGGCCCAGTCCTAGTTGGGATCATCTCCTCTTCTACTGAAGGTGAAAACTTGGTCAGGACACTACCCTCTAAAGCAGGGATCAGCAACCTTAGGCACTCCAGCTGCTGTGAAACTACAACTCCCAGCATGCAAACATGCTCAGCTGTTCTTCTAACTCCCACAGAAGTGACTGAAGCATTCTGGGATTTGTAGTTTCTGAACAGCTGGAGTGCCAGAGGTTGCTGATCCCTGCTCTAAAGAAACAACTTTTAGCAAATGAGGCAGTGGAAAAAAATGGCCCAAGGTGAATTGAAAGGGGTTTAGGCGGAAACCCTTCGTTCCTGTGTGGGGGGGCTGGTTTGATCCTTGCTATGGGGCCCTTACTTCTCTATGTACGCCACTGCCTATATCAGTCTTAGTATAAAGCCCAGATGCAACAAAACTATGAAGAGGTGCAAGCCTCTTAATAATTTTGGTGCATTGTGGAAGGTCCATGTGCCAGAAGCCAACATCTACAGAGCTAATTACACTCGCGTTTTGGCTTTCCGTTTGTGAGATCCGTTCAGGACTCTCACAAGCGGTCCAAAACGGATCAGTTTTTCCCTAATGCATTCTGAATGGAAAAGGATCCGCTCAGTTTGCATCAGTTTGCCTCCGATCAGTCACCATTCCATTTTGGTATTACCTAAAGATTCTAGTTTATGTTCTCTCAGCGGTAGCCTTTTTGCCGTTAGAAATTACAAGGCGAAGCAGCTGGGTGGTGAATGAGCATTTCAGTCTTCCAGTCTGCTTATTTGTACAGAACTATAATGAATAATCCACTTTGTTTGGTTTCACTGGGTGATAATAAAATAGATTATAATCCAACAATTCAGGTTACGATGGCAATAACAACATTAATTTGATCACTTCACAGTGAATATTTACACTGAAATTTCTGTATATAAACTAAGTACGAATCAACACTCCCAGGAATAGCTAAAAGCTGCTGATACAGAAACAATGCTGTGCATTTCAAATAATACATTTTTTGTGCCATGAAAACAATTTGTTTGTTACCTAGGAAACAGTAAAGTTGTCACTCAAAGCTTCCAGTTTAGAATTTGGTGCAATTACCACCGCTCAATCTGACCCAAATTAAATACCAGAAAAAAAAAAAAATGGGGGACAGATAGAAGTGAGTATAATCGTAAAATCTGACCACAGGAATTTTTTTGTATATTGTAACCTTGGAGAGACGTAGCACTGCATAAGGACTGTAGACATAAAATGATATCAGAATGCAAAGACGTTGTTCTTGCTCATTTTAGATGCAATGGATGCAATAAAAATGGTTGCAATGATGTATTATTTAAGTGTTCTTGCATGGCAAACCACTTACTGCTATCTCACATATACAGTCAGATCAATAAATATTGGGACATCGACACAATTCTAACATTTTTGGCTCTATACACCACCACAATGGATTTGAAATTAAACGAACAAGATGTGCTTTAACTGCAGACTGTCAGCTTTAATTTGAGGGTATTTTTAATCCAAATAGGTGAACGGTGCAGGAATTACAACAGTTTGCATATGTGTCTCCCACTTGTTAAAGAACCAAAAGTAATGGGGCATTTGGGTTCTCAGATGTTCCATGGCCAGGTGTGTGTTATTCCCTCATTATCCCAACTACAATGAGCAGATAAAAGTTCCAGAGTTCATTTCAAGTGCGCTATTTGCATTTGGAATCTGTTGCTGTCAACTCCAAAGAGCTGTCGCTATCAGTGAAGCAAGCCTTCATTAGGCTGAAAAAAACAAAACAAACCCATCAGAGAGATAGCAAAAACATTAGGCGTAGCCAAAACAACTGTTTGGATCATCCTTAAAAAGAAGGAACACACCGGTGAGCACAGCAACACCAAAAGACCCGGAAGACCACGGAAAACAACTGTGGTGGATGACCGAAGAATTATTTCCCTGGTGAAGAAAACACCCTTCACAACAGTTGGCCAGATCAGGAACACTCTCCAGGAGGTAGGTGTATGTGTGTCAAAGTCAACAATCAAGAGAAAACTTCACCAGAGTGAATACAGAGGGTTCACCACAAGATGTAAACCATTGGTGAGCCTCAAAAACAGGAAGGCCAGATTAGAGTTTGCCAAACGACATCTAAAAAAGCCTTCACAGTTCTGGAAAAACATCCTATGGACAGATGAGACCAAGATCAACTTGTACCAGAGTGATGGGAAGAGAGGAGTATGGAGAAGGAAAGGAACTGCTCATGATCCTAAGCATACCACTTCATCAGTGAAGCATGGTGGTGGTAGTGGCATGGCATGGGCATGTATGGAGGCCAATGGAACTGGTTCTCTTGTATTTATTGATGATGTGACTGCTGACAAAAGCAGCAGGATGAATTCTGAAGTGTTTTGGGCAATATTATCTGCTCATATTCAGCCAAATGCTTCAGAACTCATTGGACGGCGCTTCACAGTGCAGATGGACAATGACCCAAAGCATACTGCAAAAGCAACCAAAGAGTTTTTTAAGCGAAAGAAATAGAATGCTATGCAATGGCCAAGTCAATCACCTGACCTGAATCCGATTGAGCATTCATTTAACTTGCTGAAGACAAAACTGAAGGGAAAATACCCCAAGAACAAGCAGGAACTGAAGACAGTTGCAGTAGAGGCCTGGCAGAGCATTACCAGGGATGAAACCCAGCGTCTAGTGATGTCTATGCGTTCCAGACTTCAGGCTGTAATTGACTGCAAAGGATTTACAACCAAGTATTAAAAAGTGAAAGTTTGATCTATGATTATTTTTCTGTCCCATTACTTTTGGTCCCTTAACAAGTGGGAGGCACATATGCAAACTGTTGTAATTCCTACACCGTTCACCTGATTTGGATGTAAATACCCTCAAATTAAAGCTGACAGTCTTCAGTTAAAGCACATCTTGTTCGTTTCATTTCAAACCCATTGTGGTGGTGTATAGAGCCAAAAATGTTAGAATTGTGTCGATGTCCCAATATTTATAGACCTGACTGTATATTCTTATTATTATAGCCAAATATACCACCCTAACTCCTCCCATAGTTTTAACACTACATAGACAGTATTATACCGAAACGTGCAGGTTGTTTCCGATTGGTGTGCTATTACTTTGTGGAACGTTTCGCCGAATAGTTCACAAAATATCAGCGTTTTTGTGGCGAAATTGGTCCCATAGGAATTGTGACGAATACCACGCCTCATGCCCACTTGGAGGTCTTAGCTTGATGGTCAAGCCTGCCTGGTGGATCCCCCCCAGCACCTGCGTCAGGTGCTGTAGGTGATCCTCCCATGTGGGACTGAAGACGGCAATGTAATCCAGGTACGCGGCCGCGTACTCCTCAAGTCCCTTAAGCTGCGTGTTGACCATCCGCTGAAAAGTGGCAGGGGCATTCTTCATGCCGAAAGGCTTCATCGAGGACTCGTACAATCCAAAGGGGGTGATAAAGGCAGAGTGTTCCCGTGCCTCACGGGTCGGCGGAGTCTGCCAGTTCCCCCGGCTCAGATCCATGATGGTCAGGTACTGGGCCCCGGCCAACTGATTCAGCAGGTCATTGATGCGTGGCATCCGGTACGTATCGGTGACCGAGACAGCGCTGAGTCCCCTGTAGTCCACGCAGAACAGGGTGGTCCGGTCCTTCTTTGGGACGAGGACCACAGGCGAGGCCCAAGCGCTGTTGGATGCCTGGATGACCCCCAGCTTCAGCATCTCGTCAATCTCCTGGTGCACGTGCTGCTGCACCTCCAAGGAAACCCGATATGCTGAACGCCGGATTGGGGGGTGATCCCTAGTGTCCACGTGATGGACGGCCAACTCCGTCCTTCTGGGCTTGTTGCTGAACAACTCCCGGAAGGGGTGAAGGGTGGCCCACAGCTGGGACCGTTGGTCCTTCAAGAGCTGTTGGCCCACCTCCACATACTCGATGGACCCACCCATCTTCACCTGGGTGAGCATGTCCAAGAGGGTTTCCTCCTCCCCCTCTTCTGGAAGGTTGCAGACAGGGAGGGCACATGCCTCCCTCTCCGGATGTCCCTTCATCATGTTCATGTGGAAGGCCTTCCGCTTTCTCGGGCGTGGTCCAGGGTGACCAGGTACGTCACGGCGTTGAGGCGCTGATGCACGATGTATGGGCCTTCCCAGGCCGCCTGAAGCTTGTCTTGAGTAACGGGGACCAGTACCCATACCTTTTGACCCACCTGGTAGGTCCTCTCACAAGCGTTCTGGTCATACCATCACTTCTAGTCAGCCTGGGCCCGCTCCATATTATCGTGCACCAACTGCGACAAGGCCTGTATCTTGTTTCGGAAGCGCATGACATACTCAATGACCGACACTCCAGGGGTGGCTACATCTCCCTCCCAGGCCTCTTTCACCAGAGCCAGGGGGCCCCGCACACGACGCCCATACAGGAGCTCGAAGGGGGAGAACCACGTGGAGGCCTGTGGGACCTCTCGGTAGACAAACAGTAGATGTGGGAGGTACCGCTCCCAGTCACATCCGTGGGAGTCGGCTGGTCCACTATACTGTTACCCCCAACCATAAGGGTTCCATGTGTTTGGGATTACTATATCCCCCAGACCGTCGTGCACAGGACTACCCCTCCTGCGCCACACTGCATCCCAACCTGGGTTAAGCAGTTTACAGGCCTTTACAGCCTGTTCCTTTCCCCAGTGTCCAATTAGCCTTAGGTCAGAAACCTGCGGCTTTATAGTTACCTCCTGCAGTCGTTCCCCTGAAGAAGTCACGGACAGAAACGTGCCACGTCGGGAGACCACTGGAAGTATCATCATCCACCCATCACTGGTATATTCTTTGTAGCTTTAGGGTACAGGTCCACTATAGGGACAGGCTACCGGACGGGGTCGCCTTTTCCAAGGCGAGTGCTCTGTGTAGACAGGTAGTAGTATAATAGCCCCTTCACCTTGATAGGGATATATAGGACCATTCCTACTGTATGATCTGCCCGACGACACAGCAGAAGCACCTCTTTCCCGCCTGACATACACCCAGTGTTTCCTGCCTCCTGTCACCAAGGAACCTCACCCATCATCTACCAAGGGTCTGGTAAGACTGTTCGCGTCTTAATTGACGGAGCAGAATTTTTTATCTAAACCAGCAGGGCACCACCAAGTTGGTCCTTTTCGTGTATGTATGTCTTTATCATTTAGTGAGTCTTTTTAATACATTAAAAGTTATATTTTAAATAAGTATACTCCCCCCTTCCTCTGGATAGGGGCCCATTGCCTGCTCGTCACTTCGGAGTGTTTTCAAAGCCTGCATTGATTCAGTGCTCTGATCAATTTTTGCACATCCGTGGGAGTCGACCAACATCTTAAGCATCTGCTTTAAGGTGCCATTAAACCATTCGCACAGGCCGTTGGTCTGTGGGTAGTACGGGCTGGTCACCAAATGTTGCACCTGTGTTTGCCTACAGAGGGACTCCATCAATTGCGACATGAACTGGGTCCCTAGGTCGGTGAGCATTTCCTGGGGAAAGCCCACTCTGGAGAAAATCTCCAGCAAGGCGGTGGCCACTTTGTCGGCCTGAATGGATGACAAGGCTACCGCCTCCGGGTACCGGGTGGCATAGTCTACTACCGTCAATAAGAAGCGTTTCCCGGAGCTGCTGGGAATGGACAGCGGTCCAATCATATCCACAGCCACCCTCCCGAAAGGCTTTTCAATTATGGACAGCGTTACCAGTGGGGCTTTGGGGCGCCGCCCCGCCTTCCCCACCCGCTGGCAGGTGACACATGAACTGCAGTAGGCAACCACATCGGCCCCTATCTTTGGCCAATAGAAATGTTGAGCTAATCTGGCCTTTGTCTTAGTGACCCCTAGGTGTCCAGCCATCGGAATTTCATGCGCAACTCCATCCTGAACTGATAGGGTACCACTAGCTGTCAGACCCTAGGCCACGCCTCTGGTAAGCCCTGCTGAACCGTGACCCGGTACAGCGGTCCTTGGTCCCAGACCATCCGCTCGAGTCCTGAGTCTGAGGGGGGCTGTTCGGCTTGCTCCTTGAGAGCGTTCAGGCTGGCGTCAGCCACTAACGCTGACTGAAATTCTTGACTGGACGTGGCTAGAATAGACGAGACTGCCACATCCCCTGTCAGGTCCCCGGGATCTGTCTCCTTGCCTCCATCTGACTCCGCAGCCACTTGGTCGGATGGGGGAAAGCCATCAGACCCCTGAGGGGCCCCAGCACTCCCACTGTGCGTGACAGCAGCTATGGCCGCTGCCACCACTGGTAGTGGCTGCTTCCCCTTGGCTTCCGACCAAGTCAAGAGGCCAGATGGACTAACCTGGCGCTCTGACATCCCAGTGGCGAAGGAACCCTGCACTGAGGCTTCACCTGGCAGCCCTACTTCTCCTGGGACAGCCCTGACCTCATTTGCATCCTCCTCCCCTGAAGCTGTCTGCCCCCTGCTTGTCCCCTCAGTCACCACACCTGAGGACAACAGGTTCTAGCAGGCTTGCTGGCCACACCCTGGGGCCTCAGCACAGCTGGCAGGAATGACCCCCTCCCCACTGAGAGGAGAGGTACACATTACATCCCCCATCCCCACCAACAGGGATGTTATGAACATTCACAGTATTATCAGGGGTGAACAATACATCACATTCTGGGGAATCGGACCTCGGGGTGTCAGCGGCCACACACTTAGACACAAGCTGCCCCAGGTCCGTCCCCAGCAAAACACTGGCGGGGATACCTCCCTTACTCCTCGACCAGCGCCCCAGTCCAAATAGACCTTGGCGACGGGCAGCGCCGGTTCTACTCCTCCAATCCCGGAGACAGTAAGGGATCTCCCGGGCAGTAAATCATGGAGTGCGACCAGTTCAGGCCGTACCAGTGTCATCTAAGCGCCGGTGTCTCTAAGTCCCATGGCCACGGCCTGGTCCACGGTGACCGGTTGAACATTGTCAAGGGACCTCCCCCCCTCCCACACACACAACACAGTGGACGGTTTCCGATGACTGGGATGGGTCCCTCAGGCGCTGGGGACACATGGCCTTGAAGTGTCCTGGCTGTTTACACAGGTGGCAAAATCAGTGTTCCCCCACCGATGTGGAAAGTAAAGCCGGTGCCCACTTGGGCCTAGGGGCAGGGGCAGAGTGTGTCTTACCCCCTCTCCAGCCGACAGGTTTCCAGGCCTCTAAAGTCCTGTTGTGGGTGTATTCATCGGCCAGGGCTGCTGTTGCAGAGGCCCCCTTTGGCTTCTGGTCACGGAGGTACTGCTCTGGGTCCTCCGGGCAATTCCAGAAGAACTGCTCTGTGGTGATGAGCTCCTTCAGCTGCTGGACGGTGGTAAGCTCCAATCCTGTGGTCCATTGGTCGACCGCTCTCAACAAGGCCCGCATGTGCTCGGCCTAGCTCTAGGTAGAAATTCCTGAGCTTTTTCAGGTACGACTCAGGGGTTAAATGATACTGTCTGACCAGAGCCTGTTTGATGTCCTCATAGCTCAGGATGGTCTCGCTGGGCAGGTACCCGAAGATTTCAAGGGCTTTTCCCCTGAGCCGTGGCATGAGGAATCTGACCCACTGGTCCTCTGGCAGCTGGTACTGATGGCAGGCCATCTCAAATGCCAACAAAAAGGTGTCCAGGTCCTCATCCTTGTCCAGTAGGATAAAGTCCTCCGCCCGCAGTTTGGGAATCCGGACCTCTGGAGACTCACATCAGGCTGGGGAGGGCTGCTGGAGTTGGAGAACTTGTAGCTGGTGCTCACGCTCGCGACGTTCTGCAGCCTGCTCATGATGTTCTGCAGCCTCTGCTTGCTCATGACGTTCTCGCTCTACAGGTTCTGCAGCCGCCAGGAGGAGCTCAGAGGCTGCCTGGTGTCCGGCCTGGAGACGGTCCAAGGTAGCTTGTAGGAGAGCAGCCGAGCCTGTCAGGCTGGGGGGATGGGCAGGTGGAGTGAGGCCCTCTGCGGATCTCACCTACGGCAACTGGCTCCTTGGGGGCTTTGGCTGTGCTCCCCCTTGCCTTGCATAAATTTGCCTTCTACCTCCTCTCGGCCCCCTATCTGGACTGTGTCCTCCCCGCCATCATTCATAGCCTCGGCCATCTCCTTAGCCTTGCTTCGTGTGTAACTGGCCATCATTGCCACGGATAGTTACTGACACAGACTGCCACCTGATGCACACACACCTTACTGTATTTGCACTCGGACTGTCTAGTGTTGAGCTGATCTTAAGACTCCAGCGGCAAAAGCTACTGCTGGTCGTCTTTAGTGTCTGGGAGTATGGGTCTCACACTCACACACACTAGTATCTCAATCCCACTTTGCTGCCACCAATATGTGACGAATACCCCACCTCGTGGCCGCTTGACGTCACCTAGGTCGAGCTCACGAGACACGGTATGGTCACGGGTTACCAAAGTGTGACGTTACGCCTTCCAGAGGAGCGGGTAAGGTCAGCTTGGTACAGTTTACACAGACACCTCCTGTCCACGCGGGCACAGAGAGGCAACAAACTGGGAGGGCCTTTTCACTGCTGCAGTGAAAACAGCGCCTCCTCAGCCCGGGAAATCTGCCACCGGCTTCTCGTTTGATATAAGCCCGGTCCACTAACGGGATTATATAGGGTGAGAAACCAACCCACGGTAGCTTATAACTAGGTCGAAACACGGACATGGGGATTCGTGATCGAGATACAAGATAGCACAAGATTAAATTATATATTTAATCGCCTTAAGGGCACACTAGATATAACACTATACACACAGAGAATATATACAGTGGTCTGAGGTTACAGATACAGGTGATATAGGTACAACAGGGTTAAGCAGAGCAAAAGTCATTTACCGGGTGGATGAAAGTTCCTTTGGGTCATAATGGTGGAATAGTCCTTGGCTGCAGTCACGTGGGGGCAGTGAGGTCAGCTGGTTCCTGGTCTCTCCAAACACATTGGCACGATGTGTCCCCCTTTAGAAAAGACGCGCCCGCTTGATGGCACAAACCTTTTAGTAATCAAAAAATAAAGTTTATCCAGCTCACCATAAGCGTTCGGTGCACGGAGAGGACCAGACCCGTCCCTTGTACAATCAGAGAAATAAAGGAAAATTCTCCAGCATCCGTCAGTATTGGTCGATCAATACTGACGGATGCTGGAGAATTTTCCTTTATTTCACAAACCTTTTACCCTGTAGCCGAGCCCTCCCCTCCCGGCCTTTGGGAGTGGTCCACCCTCCTCTCTGCTGGGTTGGCAGCAACTGACCCACAAAACCCTTTAGGGTTCATAGCTCCAGGCCAGCAGGTCACAGGGAGATGGTTCTGGGACCAACGGATCTGCCTGGGTTACGGCTACAAGTAGAGTCCAAACATGGTACTGTTATTTGGTTTCTGTGGGGAGATATGTATATTTCCCTTCCATGGCATCCTAGCCTCAAGCCAGTACAACGTGGATGCTTGGCTTTGCCCCAGGATCACAAAAAGATAACCGAATTATGCCTGGGTTGGACGGACGGTTCATAATTCCTTATGAAATGTAGGTGCCAACATATCTGGGAGGTATCATTGATCCTGGGCAAGGGCTAAGACCTCCTGCTGGGGGTTTTCGTGCAGGATTAGCTTCCCTCCAAACTGGCTGGTTGAGGTGTGACTTTATCCACCTGGGGCCTCCTTGAAGCCTGGACCCCTGGGGCTTTCTCCCTTGCTAGCTGACAATCAGATGGCTGGGGGGTGGGAACATATTTTGAATGCACACTGACTGTGTACATGCCAAAAGGTGAATCAAATGACAATCAGGGCTGCCAATAAATGATAATCCATATTCCTCACAGGAATTAATCGCGGAATGTTCAAAACTAGAGTGGGAGCTGACAAAAGCCACCACTCCCTCATTTTCAAGCCCACCTACACAAATCTTATATCAAAACATAGAAACATATAATGTGTCGGCAGATAAGAACCATTTGGCCCATCTAGTCTGCCCAATATACTGAATACTATGAATAGCCCTTGGCCCTATCTTATATGAAGGATGGCCTTATGCCTATCCCATGCATGCTTTAACTCCTTCACTGTATTTGCAGCTACCATTTCTGCAGGAAGGCTATTCCATGCATCCACTACTCTCTCAGTAAAGTAATACTTCCTTATATTACTTTTAAACCTTTGCCCCTCTAATTTAAAACTATGTCCTCTTGTAGCAGTTTTTCTTCTTTTAAATATTCTCTCCTCTTTTACCTTGTTGATTCCCTTTATGTATTTAAAAGTTTCTATCATATCCCCTCTGTCTCGTCTTTCTTCCAAGCTATACATGTTAAGGTCCTTTAATCTTTCCTGGTAAGTTTTATCCTGCAATCCATGTACTAGTTTAGTAGCTCTTCTCTGAACTCTCACCAAAGTATCAATATCCTTCTGGAGATATGGTCTCCAGTACTGAGCACAATACTCCAAATGAGGTCTCACTAGTGCTCTGTAGAGCGGCATGAGCACCTCCCTCTTTCTACTGGTAATTCCTCTCCCTATACACCCAAGCATTCTGCTAGCATTTCCTGCTGCTCTATGACATTGTCTGCCTACCTTTAAGTCTTCTGAAATAATGACCCCTAAATCCCTTCCCTCAGATACCGAGGTTAGGACTGTATCACTGATTTTATATTCTGCTCCTGGGTTTTCACGCCCCAGGTGCATTATCTTGCACTTATCAACATTACATTTTAGTTGCCAGATTTTTGAGTACCCCACTGGTACCAAGACCATGGTCTGAATATACCCCATTGACTACAACCCTCTGTTGTCTGTCCCTCAGCTACTGCCTAATCCATTCAACAATATGGGAGTCCAAGCACAAAGAATGCAATTTATTGATAAGCCTTCTATGTGGGACAGTATCAAAAGCCTTACTAAAGTCTAGATAAGCGATGTCTACTGCACCCTATTTTAGTCACCCAATCAAAAAAAATCTATAAGATTAGTTTGACATGATCTCCCTAAAGTAAACCCATGCTGTTTTTCATCTTTCAATCTATGGGGTTTTAGATGTTCCACAATCCTCTGCTTAAGTAGGGTTTCCATTAATTTCCCCACTATTGATGTCAGGCTTACTGGCCTATAGTTGCCCGATTCCTCCCTACTACATTTTATGTGAATGGGCACAACATTTGCTTATTTCCAATCTTCTGGGACGACTCCTGTTACCAGTGAATAAACTGCCACCACTCCCTCATTTTCAAGCCCACCTACACAAATCGTCTGCTAATGTTTTTTTTAAATGTATGTTTTAATGTAACTGTGAAGCACTTTGCGCAACAGCATTGCAATTAAATATTCTATATAAATAAATAAAAGTTGAAATGCATTTCTCACTCTATCAAGCTTGCCATGTGCACTTTTTAAATGTGATCAATCGGTTAGTGTAATGTTTACTATCTTTACTCACTCCAAACACTCCACACAGTTACTCTGCCCACTCCATAAAGTTACTCTAACTAGTCCAACCTTACCACAGTTACTCCAGCCACTCAACAGTTACTCAAGCCACTCCAACCAGTTACTCCGCCCACTCCAGTTGTAGACTACTGGTGGAGGCAAGAACACTTCACACAATTTCCCCAGAAATTTTAGCTTTTCTAGTTTACAAAGTACTGTTACATTGACTGTCTGTGTCTGTTGCCACACTGCTATTTCTATTAGACACATTATTCATTGAAGAACTACTACTCCCATTCTTGCCTTTACTACCACTTCCCTCCTCCCCTTGCTCTGTGTGCAGCTGCACGACTGCTTCTACTTACTAATCAGCTTCTGCTATAACACTGGGCTGCTGACGTCATGTCCTTGCCAGAGCTTTAAAGGCTATGTACACCTAAGGAGGCAATTTTTTTATGGTCGCATCAGTTGGCTTTTATTAAAAATATTGAGCTGTTCTGTCACAAAGGGTTAACAGTTTTTCTAGCCGTGTGACTGGTACTTTTACTTGGTGCTGGTCATCTAATAAACCTTATCTCTGAACTACTGCAAGGTCATAAACACTTATTTAACCCACATTCTTATCAGTCAGATAAGAACTGAGCTGTAATGAGTGTTTAGGTCAGAGAGCAGAGATAAGAAGTCCTTCAGCTCCTGGTCTGACGAAAAAGACAGAAAATCCAAAGGGTGCTCAGCTCTGTACAGAAAAAAGGAGGCCATATTTTTTTCAAATAAAGTCAGCTTATTTTATGACAGTACAATGTCTCTTTTTCATTCACAAAAGCAGAGTCAATATAAAGCAGTATCATATGATAACATCAAAAGAGAATCCCCATACAACGGTATAAAGTGTACAGAAACATAGGACAAAAATTAGACAGTAGACGCCATAACCTAACATACGCCCAAACCCCCCCTCCCATGTCCCCCCCCCCCCCATAGAACTGAGCGCGAACCCCTTCAAGATATCCTAGATCACAACATGAGTATGAGACAACCACTCACTCCATAATTTCTCAAACTTCTGAGGACAACCTCTCCTCATAAACATGCCTCTTTCCATCGTCAACATGTCATGCACCTTCCGCACAAACTCAACCAATGTGGGCGGACTCCCCTGGATCCACCGCTGCGCCACCAACTTCCTGGCCACATACAGCAACCTCCCCACCGCCACCTTTACCGGCTCACTCCCTCCAATATCTGACACATACCCCAACACACATACTTTAGGGTCCTTTTGAAGCCTCAGCATCAGGTTATGATTAATCATATTCAGCACTCCATCCCAGAAGTTACCTATCACTGGACAAGACCAAAGAATATGTAACAGGTCCGCACCTTCCTCCATACACTTTGGACATTTGTCGTCCATTCTAACCCCCACTTTCTTTAAAAACACCGGAGTTTTATACACTCTGTGGATGATGAATAATTGTGACAACTTGCCCTGTTCACTTAGGGACACACTAGGAACTACCTCCAGGATATCTTCCCACTGATCATTAGAAATGGCCCCCAGATCATCCTCCCAATTCTTCATCCTTGTAAGCGGAAACCCTCCTAAAAATTTGTCCAGTAAAAGAGTATTAACCTGCGATATCAGTCCTCTTTCCCCCCCTGTCGGAAGAACAAGTTTATAAACCACCTCCATTTGGGCTGGAGGCCATATTTTTTTATAAAGAAAAATTTTAAAAATTATTTTTAGCCGAAAGGTTTACATAGCCTTTAAGTTCCTAGTGATCTAGTTACCAGTCAAGGTGTGCTATTCTGTCTGTCTGCCCGTGTACTGAACTCATGATTGTTTATCGACTCACATACAGTGGGATGCGAAAGTTTGGGCAACCTTGTTAATCGTCATGATTTTCCTGTATAAATCGTTGGTTGTTACAATAAAAAATGTCAGTTAAATATATCATATAGGAGACACACACAGTGATATTTGAGAAGTGAAATGAAGTTTATTGGATTTACAGAAAGTGTGCTATAATTGTTTAAACAAAATTAGGCAGGTGCATAAATTTGGGCACCACAAAAAAGAAATTAAATCAATATTTAGTAGATCCTCCTTTTGCAGAAATTACAGCCTCTAAACGCTTCCTGTAGGCTCCAAAGAGAGTCTGGATTCTGGTTGAAGGTATTTTGGACCATTCCTCTTTACAAAACATCTTTAGTTCATTCAGGTTTGATGGCTTCTAGCATGGATAGCTCTCTTTAAGTCACACCACAGATTTTAAATTATATTCAGGTCTGGGGACTGAGATGGCCATTCCAGAATGTTGTACTTGTTCCTCTGCATAAATGCCTTAGTAGTTTTTGAGCAGTGTTTAGGGTCGTTGTCTTGTTGAAAGATCCAGCCCCTGCACAGCTTCAGCTTTGTCACTGATTCCTGGACATTGGTCTCCAGAATCTGCTGATACTGAGTGGAATCCATGCGTCCCTCAACTTTTACAAGATTCCCAGTCCCTGCACTGGCCACACAGCCCCACAGCATGATGGAACCACCACCATATTTTACTGTAGGTAGCAGGTGTTTTTCTTGGAATGCTGTGTTCTTTTTCCTCCATGCATAACGCCCCTTGTTATGGCCAAATAACTCAATTTTAGTTTCATCAGTCCACAGCACCTTATTCCAAAATGAAGCTGGATTGTCCAAATGTGCTTTAGCCCACCTCAAGCTGCACTTTTTGTGCTGTGGGCGGAGAAAAGGCTTCCTCTGCATCACTCTCGCATACAGCAGCTCCTTGTGTAAAGTGCGCTGAATGGTTGAATGATGCACAGTGACTCCATTTGGAGCAAGATGATGTTGTAGGTCTTTGGTGCTGGTCTGTGGGTTGACTCTGACTGTTCTCACCATTCGTCGCTTCTGTCTATCCGAGATTTTTCTTGGTCTGCCACTTTGAGCCTTAACTTGAACTGAGCCTGTGGTCTTCCATTTCCTCAATATGTTCCTAACTGTGGAAACAGACAGCTGACATCTCTGAGACAGCTTTCTGTATCCTTCCCCTAAACCATGATGGTGAACAATCTTTGTCTTCAGGTCATTTGAGAGTGGTTTTGAGACCCCCATGTTGCTACTCTTCAGAGAAAATTAAAAGAGGAGGGAAACTTACAATTGACCCCCTTAAATGCTCTTTCTCATAATTAGATTCACCTGTGTATGTAGGTCAGGGGTCACTGAGCTTACCAAGCCAATTTGAGTTCCAATAATTAGTTCTAAAGGTTTTGGAATCAATAAAATGACAACAACAGTGCCCAAATGTATGCACCTGCCTAATTTTGTTTAAACAATTATAGCACACTTTCTGTAAATCCAATAAACTTCATTTCACTTCTCAAATATCACTGTGTGTGTCTCCTATATGATATATATAACTGACATTTTTTATCGTAACAACCAACGATTTATACAGGAAAATCATGACGATTAACAAGGTTGCCCAAACTTTCGCATCCCACTGTAGCTGCCTACCCTGACCTCAGATTATTTTCTCAGATAGGCATGATCTCTGCCCGCCCTGAAGTCATATTAGTTTCTCAGATACGCAGTAATTCTGCCTGCCCAGACTTTGGTCTGTTTCCTGACTATGAGTGTTGCCTGATTCTTTGGTGGTTTTCACCTGTGCCTCTGACCCCTGTGGGTCAGCTGCCAACTACATCCGGGCTACTCGAAGAGGTAGTGGCCTGGTGGCTCGCCTGCAGCGAAGGCCAGATCCCTGTGTTAAAGGGTAACTGTCATATATTTTTTTTATTTGCTAGTTTATTAGAGCTAAGCATGTATACCTGAGTTAGTCTGTCAATGATTGTCAAAAGATCTGTAATTACCTTATAATAACAGCTTTCATTAATGTCTCCTGTCCCTTTCCACTGTTCCTTTAAAAGACAGTTGCTATGGCTTGTCTGTCTCTGGCTAAGAAGACAGACGGAGGGGCAGTCCTCCACACTGCATGCCTGCATTAGGCTTCAGAGTTAGGAGGCGTGTCTCTCAGTAATCCAATCTGATTGGCTGCCAGGGAGCTGCTGGCTACAGCAAGTGTGTATGGGAAGTGAGGGAAAGCAGTTTTGGCCTCAGAGAACTGGCAGAGGAGCCATCTTAAGAAGGTTATCATATTGTAAATGTTTAAATAGCCATAACTAAGGGAAAAACTCAAGGAAAACAGTGGTATGTGAAGAAACTAAAGATTGCTTTATGCATAATGCTGCTGCAGCAGTAACATATGCTAAAATATTATTTTTGATGAAAACATGACAGTTACCCCTTAAAGGGTGAAAACCAGGATACTGCCAAGAAAACACCATTAGTTTTAGCCCAAAGCCAAATCGGTTAGGTGGAACAGTGGGTTCATGCCCACTTTCCATTACAAGTACAATGCATAATAACATTATTACATTTTCTTGGAGAGTCTTCACAATTTGTTTCAGATAGCTTCTTTTGGTACATTTATTTATGCGTCATGCCTGCCTTCAGCTTCAGGAACTTAACAAAAAATACTGCATGTCTTACAATTGCTTACTTCACTGGAGGAAGGAAGGAAATGTGTCACACAAAGAGCTAACAACTTTCCATCCGATACCTGGCTGCATCCTATTACTATTAATGCAAGACGTTGTGCAGCACCGCCATGCAAAGTATTCACCCCTCTTTTAGCTTTTGTATACCACGTCTTGTGGCTATTATTACAGGAAACCACTTTAACACCTTGACGTTTTGCGCTTATTTTTACAGTTCATCATGTAATCTGATATTTCTGCAAGCAACATACATGTAACATACGGTACTGCCATGTGTTTTCCAGGATTATAGCCACTTTTACTTAGCTCCCGTAGTGTGTAAGCATATTAAGCATATTTGTCTGCTCCCCACCGCTCCGTTCCTCCGTTTATCAATTTTACGATGATTTTCGGCTTGTTTATGTCTGTCTGGAGTACGGATGGGGTCATGTGCACTGCTGTAACCAATGACTGGCCTCAATGATGATGTGTCTCCAAGTGACACGTCACTGCTGGGTCAGGCGCCATTTGAGGACATGTCACTGCTGAGGCCAGGCACTGGCTGCAGTGGTGCTCATGACTCTGTCCCCCAGCTGGAAGTAAACATGCCAAAGACCTGAGCAGGAACGGAGCAGATGAATATGATTTAGTCATGAAGTACCACATTCTACAGGGGCTAATTAAAAATAGCCGTAATCCTGGAAAACCTCTTTAAAGGGGTTTATACAAGATCATACAAACTGCTTGTTACCGAAAACAGTGCCAACCTGTCCATACGTTGCGTGTAGTATAGCAGTTCAGTCCCATTTACTTCAATGGAGCTGAGTTGCAATACCATGCATAACCTATAAACAGGTGTGGTGTAAGTTCTACAAGAGAGCAGCTCCGTTTCTGCTGTACAGCCCGTTTAACCATTTCTGGCATGTCAACTGGATATGCCGCGTCCTTGTGGGCAGTCATTATGCTTTTACTCTGCTCAATGAAATATACTTATCCACCTAATAAAGATGGCACAACATAAAAATGTCGAAGCTGACATAGTATACATAGTAAATATGGTTGTGCCGCTTGTGACATAGTACGAGAAGTCTGGAGCTTAAACAGCCCAGTTTACACGAGAAAGAGGTTCTCCAAGTATTTAATACTGATGACCTGTCCTCAAGATAGGTCATCAATATCTGATCGTTGGGGTCCAACACCCGGCACTCGAGTTGATCAAATGAATGCAATACCAAGCACAGACATCTGAAAGATGGCACTGAGCCTGGTAAACTGCGATGAGGCCATGGCGCTCATCACAGCTGATTGGCGTTGAATGCTGGGTGTTGGACTCCTACCAATCACATGCTGATGACCTATCCTGAGGATAGATCATTAGTATTAAATACTCGGACAACCCCTTTATTGTATGACCCAATGGTGCGGCTAGCTTCATGCGGCCAAGCCACACTCTCCCGAGGCAGACAATGGCCGTATGATTTTACCAGGTACCCTAAGGTTGCCTTCACAACTTCTTATTTGCTTGCAGCAGGGAATCCATTTTTCAGAGAAGCTAGATCCATTCCTAAAATGTATACAAAAGGATGTCATGTTTCATGACAAGTCATTTATTTATTTTTTATTGGAAACGAGGCAAATGTAGGGGAAAAAAAGGTGGTTTGGATTGTGTGACCTGTGATTTGTTGAATTTTTGGCCTTTTTTAGACAAGGGGTGTGTCATTGGGGGGCATAAAAAAAATCAGTGAAAGGGATGGAAAAACGAATACTATTGTATGCAGTGCTTTAAACGGATCCTCCAATTAATTTCAACTGATTTTTTTTGCTGAATTGCTACGGAAAATGACAGATCTGTTTGGTTGCTGGATGCTTTAGCTTTGCCATTCATAAACAAATAAAATTAACAGGAATGCAAACTAAACTAAACCTGTGCACTATTTGAATACATTTTTTTCTTTGGACTCTATGTATTCATTAATGCATCAATTTCAGTTTCTGAGTAAAAATGTTTAATGGAGGATTAAAAAATGTGGTGTGAAAGGCCTTACTGAAGATAAAGATCCAGAAGCAGTACTGAGTTTTCTTTTTTGACTAGAAGTATAGAAGAACATATTTTTTTAAGTGAAACTCTGGGCAAAAATGGAAAGAAATCAGGATTTTGCCTGGATTTTAGGCACCCTACCCACTCCAAAGCATTCTACCCTGTGAGTTCCCACATGTTTTCCAGCTGACCTCACCTAAAGCCCGCTCCACCCCCCAGTTGTCTCAGCTCTCGACGATGCCCAATTCCATTATTTTTACAGCCAGTGGTTGGCTTCTGGAGTATATTTATTACCTTTACAAGATGGACATAGCTTCTCATGGCAATATATCCAGCAGACTCCACATAAATTGTCTGAGGAAACATATGTGTAATGGAGACCTTGTGGTGAAGTGTCTTAAACAATGCAATTCTTTGTCACCCACTCAATATCAATCTCTGAGAAATGCAGGAAGGAGACAGGAATAACAGACGAGGTCCAGTCCTCCTTCACATAAACAATATGGACAGGCGGTCAGGAGGCATCCACAAGAAAACAAATCATCCCTCGGGTGAACCCTCCAGCAGTGTCACAACAAGGAGGAGTGAGACCAGTTCACAAATCTAACTTGGGGCACCTACAGGCAGGGTCAGATTTTCAGAAAAAAGGGCCCTGGGCAAGAAGCCAAGTAGGGGCCCTCCTCTCTTTTTTTTTTTAGCCAGTTCACACAATTCAAAAGCTGTATAGACACAGGTACATGTGCACTTTTTTGGTAAACCCAAATACTGCCCTACAATACCTACACAATTCAGCCGTTCATTCTCCAGATAACGCTTTTAATTCTGGCAGTGTGTTCCGGCGAAGGAACAGATTACTGGAATTCACATTACATGGCGAACAAAATATGCTACACGCAGCATTTTTTGGCCGGCCCAAATCAGCCATATATGCCGGAAAGTGTCTGGATCCCTGACGGATCCCACTATGTCGAATACGGAGAACTCCGCTGGAACAGACTGCCGGAGTTAAAACCGCAGATGTGAACCCAGCCTAATACGTGCTGCCTGGACACGGAATTGCGGACCCGCACTTCCGTTCCGCAAAAAAATAGAACATGTCCTATTCCTGTCCGCAATTGCGGACAAGAACAGGCATATTCTATTAGTGCCAGCAATGTGCGGTCCGCAAAATGCAGAACGCACATTGCCACTGTCCGTGTTTTGCGGATCCGCAAAACACGTTGCGGACGTGTGACTGGAGCCTAAAGGTCTAATTTGCCACCTTCTAAAAGCAGACGTGCCTACAGTAACTGAAAACTAATATCTTAGGGCTCATGCACACGACCGCATGTTTGGTCCACAAATGCGTATCAGATGCGGATCTATTCATCTTAATGGGGCCGCTAAAGATGCGCACAGCACAATGTATTGTGTCTGCCTGCATCCGCATGTCCGTTCCGCAGTACCGCAAAAACTAAAGAACATGTCCATTTTGTGGACAGGGATAGGACGTTTCATGGCAGCATGCACACGGCCGGGATCCATGTTTTGCAGTTCTGCGATTTGTGGACCGCAAAACACTTACGGCCGTGTGCATGAGACCTTAAAGGGAGTCTGTCACCAGTGCCTTCCTGTGCAACTGTTTTCGCAGACACATAGCTATCCCGATTAAAGCGATGTTTCTCTTTTGTTGAGCCAAGGCTCCGTTCCTAAGTTATAATGAGGTTTCCTAATATGCAAATTAGGCATTTGATGTAACAGCTATTTATCCCAGGACTGGGACTGTGACGAGGGGACATCCTCTGCGTCTTGAGGAAAGAAGGTTTGTACACAAACATAGAAGAGGATTCTTTACGGTAAGAGCAGTGAGACTATGGAACTCTCTGCCTGAGGAGGTGGTGATGGTGAGTACAATAAAGGAATTCAAGTGGGGCCTGGATGTATTTCTGGAGTGTAATAATATTACAGGCTATAGCTACTAGCGAGGGGTAGTTGATCCAGGGAGTTATTCTGATTGCCTGATTGGAGTCGGGAAGGAATTTCTTTTCCCCTAAAGTGAGGAAATTTGGCTTCTACCTACAGTTTTTTTTTTTTTGCCTTCTTCTGGATCCACTTGCAGGATAACAGGCTGAACTGGATGGACAGATGTCTTTTTTCAGCCTTATAAACTGTGTTACTATGTTAAATAACTGGAGAGGAAGGTCGCTGGTGACAGATTTCCCTTTAAGATGAATGCTCTTGACTTCGGAGTTTACTTGCAGAAATCATGAATGTATCTGTGTATTTTGTCTATGCTTCTCATACATAGTTTTATTTCAGATTGGGCTTAGGCAAGGTGTTGGATCTCTTTAAAGAGACCAGTCCTGTATTTCTGCATTCACTTCTTTGGGAGGCATGGGAACAGACAAGCACGCTTGCTGAGCCACCTCCTATAGAAGTGATTGGAGAGAGCTGCGCACATGTCCAGCCACCTCTTCTTTCATTCTCCTCCTCGATGGGGTGACCAGGACCCCCTTTCTGTAGGCAGGTATGGGTCCCAGAGGTAGGATCCACCTCTAATATACATTTTTGGCATATCAATATAGCATAAATGTCCAAAATGGGAATAACCCTTTAAACACATGAATACAAAAACAGCCTGCTCCAGCATATTCTCAGTGTCCTAGATAGCGGTATGGTTTTACATTGCCTCACAGAAGCTCAAAGTCTCACACAACCATGGGACCTTGTATGTTCGGTTTATGGGGGAATTTCATCATATGTCCGCCTTCAAATGAACCTGTGCTCTGTGATACCGTATATAGGTTTATATGATTTGGAGAAGGATTTCTAGGTAAAAAGTAGAGCAAATCCAGATGGGACTCCTAGGAGACTTAGGCTACTTTCACACTAGCGGCACGGACCTCCAGCAGGCTGTTCCGGCGGGTGAACAACCTGTCGGATCTATCCTGCCTCTAGTGAATGTGTGCCCCCGGACATGTCATACTTTTATTCCAGCGGTCTCTCGGCATGCACTGCCGCCAGGACTCCGCCCCGCCCCCATTATAGTAAATGGGGCCAGAGCGGTAGTCCGGGGGCACACGTTCACTAGCGGCAGGACGGATCCAACAGGCTGTTCACCTGCCGGAACAGCCTGCCGGAGGTCCGTGCCGCTAGTGTGAAACTAGCCTAAGTGAGAGTCCTGCTTACACCGCCCACACACAGTGATTGACAGCTTTCTTTATCCCCTTGACTACATGCGTCATACATGTATGGCAGATCTTGTCTCTTTAAAGATGAAGCGGGTGCCAGCTGTTTCACACAGCAGGTACCTAGGTCTAATGTCTGCAATTGGCGATAATGTAGATCGTAGACAATTAGCCCTCGGACTATTATGACCATGGCAACTGAGGAGGCTTTCCCCAGGAGCACGTGTTGAGATCGGAGAAGCCGTTTGTTGGTGGTTATAGGCTGAAGCCTGTACGAGGCTACCATGCCTATCA
This sequence comes from Bufo gargarizans, assembly GCF_014858855.1. Lineage (NCBI taxonomy): Eukaryota > Metazoa > Chordata > Amphibia > Anura > Bufonidae > Bufo > Bufo gargarizans. The sequence goes on from NC_058086.1 coordinate 162,621,283, forward strand.
CATGTATAATGCAATGTAGGCCTGCAGGTGGCAATATACTGACTAAAATAATGATCACACGTTCAGGTCCCCTAGGAGGGGCTTAAAAAAAGTTTGCAAAATGTTAAATATATATGTATTGAAATCACCCCCTTTCCCCATAATAAACAATGAAAAATGACCAAACTATTTAAATATAAACGCATTTATTCTGCATTGTAACAGGAAAAAAAATATATGGACAATATGCAGTTTTTTCGTTGCTTCACCTCCCAAATATAATTGAAAAAAAAGTGAAAAATAAAGTCATCAGAGGGTGTGGGGATGAGCCCCATTGACAGGTGGTGAAATGTCCCAGAGTTATTTAATTGGGAAGAGAAGTGTGTACTAAAACAGACAATTCCAGAGAGCTGACAGCTCCTCTATAAGTGTAAAGGAGAGAGAGTCTTCTCCCAAAATGTATTTATAGATAACTCAGAGTAATACCGCAAACTGTGATGGAAAATTGTCTGGCCTTACTGCTGCCAAGATGATTTTCCCCTTCTCTTGTCAGCACAGTGCCAATCTAGCTCATGGCAGAACAGTCTGGTTGCTAGGAATATAGGGGAGATGTATCTTCTCCATTACACCTTGGCATGTGTCTACAACTTCTGAACAAACTGGTGATGCATCTCTGGATATTGAGCTGCTCTCGAAACATTCCCTAAAAGGGGGCATGACAAAGGTAGAAAGAAGGGGTGGCCAGCCACCCCAACAAATATATCTTTATTTACATGAGTTTTCTTACACAAATAGTTAATACGGTTGAAGAAAGACGTAAGTCCATCCAGTTCAACCAAGGGATAGGCGGGGACGCGAATCCCAGAAGGAAACGAGACTCAGATTTCTACACGTTTTCATAAGCAATAATGTCATTTACTTTTAAGAATCATCTAAACCCTTTTTAAAACTGTCCACTGTTTTGTGACCACGTCCGGAGGAAGTCTTTTCCACAGCTTCACAGTTCTTGGGCCTCTTTCACAAGGGCGAGTTTTCCGAGCGGGTGCAATGCGTGAGGTGAACACATTGCACCCGCGCTGAATCCGACCCATTCATTTCTATGGAGCTGTGCACTTGAGCGGTGATTTTCACGCATCACTTGTGCGTTGCGTGAAAATCGCAGCATGCTCTATATTGTGCGTTTTTTACGCAACGCAGGCCCCATAGAAGTGAATGGGGCTAAGTGGAAATTGAAAACATCCGCAATTAGGTGCGGATGCGGTGCAATTTTCACGCACGGTTGCTAGGAGATGATCGGGATGGGGACCCGATCATTATTATTTTCCCTTATAACATGGTTATAAGGGAAAATAATAGTATTCTTAATACAGACTGCTTAGTAAATTAGGGATGGAGGGGTTAAAAATAAATAAAAAATTATTAAACTCACCTCATCCACTTGTTCGTGCTGCCTGGCTCGTCTTCTTCTTTGAGGACCTGGGAGGAAAAGGACCTTTGGCAACGTCACTGCGCTCATCACATGATCCATCACCGATCTGTGAAGAAGTCCAGGTTCGGGTCTGGGTACCAAACATGCCGATTTTTCTCACGGGTGTGCAAATCGCATTAAAACGCTTTGCACTCTCGCGGAAAAATCGCACATTTTCCCGCAACGCACCCGCATCCTATCTGGCCCTCACACGCGACGCCCGTGTGAAAGAGGCCTTACAGTAGGGTAGCTTTAACGCTTCTGGAGACTGAACTTTTTCCTGTCCAATCAGAGGCGATGCCCCCTTGTCTTTTGAGGCCATTTGACATGGAACTGTTTTTCACCGTATTTTTTGTATGGCCCATTTATATATTTAAATAAATCACAGAAAAAACTAAGATAAAAACATCCTGCACGGTATGATAAATAAATGTATGGATGTCCCTGGCCATATTCAGGAAAAAAATCACAGAAATAAGGCAATAATACACTTAATGAAATAGATGCAAGCATTATATATAGACAAAGTTCTCACTCTGATATAATGAAATCTGAGACACTTAGCCAATATATTTTGATCAAAACACATCTGTGCCCGCCTACCAAGCGCCAAGGTGGTCTCAGGTCAGGCAGGTCCTACGCTGAACCTACCTAAGCCATTGGGCTTCTATGTTCAGGAGCGCAGACCCCGCACATATGGTGTGCTGCTCCTAGTCACCTCCATGTGCATCAAGCAACCAATGAGAGGAGGAGCAAGCACACCTATATGTGTACATACTTGTACAGGTTAGGCTACTTTCACACTAGCGTTCGTCGGTCCGCTCGTGAGCTCCGTTTGAAGGAGCTCACGAGCGGACCCGAACGCAGCCGTCCAGCCCTGATGCAGTCTGAATGGAGCGGATCCGCTCAGACTGCATCAGTCTGGCGGCGTTCAGCCTCCGCTCCGCTCGCCTCCGCACGGACAGGCGGACAGCTGAACGCTGCTTGCAGCGTTCGGGTGTCCGCCTGGCCGTGCGGAGGCGTGCGGATCCGTTCAGACTTACAATGTAAGTCAATGGGAACGGATCCGCTTGAAGATGTCACCAATTGACTCAATCTTCAAGCGGATCCGTCCCCCATTGACTTTACATTGAAAGTCTGAACGGATCCGCGCAGGCTACTTGCGCACTTGCAAATTTTTTTAAAGTTATTAATGCAGACGGATCCGTACTGAACGGAGCCTCCGTCTGCATTAATATGAGCGGATCCGTTCAGAACGGATCCGCCCGAACGCTAGTGTGAAAGTAGCCTTAATCATGTCCCCCCTTAGATGTCTCTTCTCAAGGCTAAATAAATTTAATTATTTTAAGACCCTCCATACCCCTTATCAGTTTAGTCGCTCTCCTCTGTACTTTTTCCAGCTGCAGTGCATCCTTTCTATGTACTGATGCCCAGAACTGAACTGCATATTCCAGATGAGGCCGCACAAACGCATTGTAAAGAGGTAATATTACATCCCTGCCCTGCGAGTCCATGCCTCGTTTAATGCATGACAATATCCTGGTGGCCTTAGAAGCAGCTGATTGACATTGTATGCTGTTATTTGATCTACCATCTACAAGGACACCCAAATCCTTCTCTATAAGTGACTCTTCCAGTGTTACATCAGCTAGGACAGTGGTGGGCAAACTTTTTTGTCAACTGAGCCAAATATTGCTAAAACGATTGAAATTTCTTTTGAGAGCCACATTTTTAAAACCTAAAATATATAGGAAGGAAGCGCATGCTGAAGTGAATGGGTCCATGATGTGGGCTGCACACGGCCGTGTGCAGCCCGCATCATGGACCCATTCACTTCAGTGGGTCCAGGATATGAGTGCTACAGAGTGCTTCCGTGGTGCTTCTGGCTGTGCCTCCGCACCGCAAAAAAGTATTGCATGCGCTACTTTTTTTTGCGGTGCGGAGGCACAGCCAGAAGCACCACGGAAGCACTCTGTAGCACTCATATCCCGGATCATGTACCCATTCACTTCAGCATGCGCTACTTTTTTGTGGTGCGGGCAGTCTGATGCGGATCGCGAACCCCATTCAAGTGAATAGGTCCGCGATCCTCATGCAGCTGCCCCATGGTCTGTGTCCGTGCATTGCGGACCGCTATTTGCGGTCCGCAGCACAGGCACGGCGCCCTTACATTCGTGGGCATGAGCCCAGAGTGTGTTTTTACATACTTTTATATGTACTTTCTTTTATTTGGATCTTGGTTATTATTTCATTTCATCTTTATCATTTTTTACTTTTATTAAACTTGTCTGCAGACATTACTTTTGCTGTTTAAACACATGCCAAGTAAATGCTGATGCCAAATAATTGAGTCACCTGTAGAAGGAGGTAGAAGGAGATACACTGACTCTGACTTGTAGTCACGTTCAAAGAAAGTGCCTGCAGCGGTGTTCTGTCTCTGGCAGATTTCACTGCCCGGGAAGTTTTCACTACCCCTCGTCACTTCCTCCTCGTTTCGACGTCTGGAAGGAGGTGCGTACTGCTTACTGTCATGATGCGCGTGCGCTAATACTAGTTAGCGAACACGCCCTCTCTTGCTTTGTGGAACGTAAATGCGGCCCACAGGCAAGATTCCTCTGTAGTGCAGGATGGGTTGGTTTTGCCATGGGAGCCCGCACCAAAGAGCCGCATTGAAGGGTCTAAAGAGCCGCTTGTGGCTCGCGAGCCGCACTTTGCCGACCACTGACCTAGGACATATGAAGCACGGAGATTATTACTACCAAGATGCAGAACTTTACATTTATCCACATTGAACCGCATTTGCCAAGTTGATGCCCAATCACTGAGTGTTCAAGTCAGAAATCTACAACAGCTCTGAGATGTCGTAGATTTCTGTTTAGGTGCATCTTCCGACGATCCCATCTTTCGGGATATCAAGACTGGCGCAGAAAGAGCTGGTCTTCATAAATCTTCTCCATAACGCCCCCATCTTTTCAATGGGGTGACCGCACACCCTAAGCATCTAGTCTTTGTCACATTACTCAGATCTCTAGGTCAAGGTAGATTTGCCAGTGAACTGGGTAAAGAGAAGGAGCAAGTGTACCGCTAATTTCATTTTTATATAATCTAAACAATTCAGACTGCTCCAGCTGGCTTCCGTACTTCTCCCTGTGACCGCAGCTGTCTAATGACAGCGCATGGGCCGCCGGCAGATGGCGATGTAACCCGAGGCGCCAGCCTCTACATAACTTCGGCGGATCCACCAACGCTTTTAAATGTAAGACAGTTTCCTAGGTGTCTTTTGCCACTGATTTTAGCATGGAGTCTGGGGAGCAATAATGGGGGCACTAATGGAAGCATTAATATTACTGGGGACATTATTAATTCTGGGGGGTACTAATGGAGGCATTACTATTACTGGGGGCACTAATTGGGGCATTATTAATTCTGGGGAGCACTAATGGGGGCATTATTAATTCTGGGGGACACATTATGCGATAGCGACCTTTGTTAAGCTATGCCCCCCCACCCCTTTGGTGTGTGGCTTATAGGGTGGCCAGACATCTGGTTTTCTGAGTGTGAGCTGCAGCTACAAACTGACTGAGGCTTCTCTAACCCCCAGTCAGTAGAGCCCGCAGACATGGCTCCCTGTGGCTGACTGAGGGCGAGAGAAGCACTCTGGGCTTTTACCATTGTGCTTTTATTGTGTAAAAAAACCTGATTTGATACATATGCAAATTACCCTGAGATGAGTCCTGATCCTGACTCATCTCTGGGACCGGACTCCTCTCAGGGTAATTTGCATATGTATCAAATCGTTTTTTTTTTTTTTTTTAAACAATAAAAGCACACAGAGCTATGGGGACTGGGTATTGCGGATGTGCTAGCGGCCATATACACAAAATCCCGCTGACAGGTTCCCTCTAAGTTGCTGTCATACTGTGGCTCTATTGTTGCTCCCCAGTAATATTAATGCCCCCATTAGTGCCTCTGGTAAGAGTAATGCCCCCAGATACCGGCCGGGTGGTAACCCTAGCTGCAGCCCTCACCCTCCTTGGCCAGTAATTGGATTTTTCACCCAATGAGGTGTAAGTGTCCTTCTCTGACCATCCAAAAAGTTGGGTGGTATGCACCCGCCATTTTGCAAATCTTTTGCTCCTGGAGCAACCAAAGTTCAGCTTTTAGTTCTCATGGAGCTCTTGAAGTAAAAAAATGCTGCGTTTTGACTGGTTGCTATGGGCAACAAGGCCAGTTTTGCTTTCAGTTTTCTTATATCTGCCCCTCATAACTTTATTGTTCGTTCCTTATGAACAACCTGGCAGTTCCCATTACTAAGGGGGGGGGATATATGGGATGTACTACTTGGCGGTCCCCACAAGTAAACTAGGCCCCTGACTTTGCTTTAGGACCCAGGAGCTTCACGTCACACCTCAGCCACCAAGCAGCCTGCTGTCACCTACCGGTCCGTCCACCTCGTCTCCCATGCCATCCCTTCCTGCCCATCCCTGCCTTCTCCTCCTCCCGGCCATTCCCGCCTCTCGTCTCCTCCCTCTCAGGGCTCCCCCCTCCTCCTTCCCAATCTTCACACAACACGCAAGGAAGGAGCTAGCACCGGGACTCCGAGCCGCCCGTCCTCCCCCTGCGCACTAACAGCCGGACACAGCAGTGCTCTCCTCCCCGACACCCAGCAGCTGGAGCCATGAGCTGGGGCACGGAGCTGTGGGTAAGTGCGCGCGGCTGGGAGGGCTGTGAAGGTGATTTGGAGGTCCGGAGGAGGGCGGCAGTGCCAGGTGGTGCGGCCGCCGCTCCCCTCTGCTGCTCCGTCCACTAGTCTATGGGCAGACGCGGTAGCGCAGAGACTTGCTGCGTTTCTCCCAGCGGGTTCCCTCACATGCATGCTGATGAGACCTGGCTTAGTTTTGGTTCTGCCCGTGGTGGCCATTGTATAGCAGAGCCCCGTGCTGTGCTCCATGCATTGTGCTGGGGTGTGTGCACACAGCCAGGTGAAGGACGGCTTTTGTCTGGGTGCCTGGCAGCAGACGATCACACCCTTCCTTTCATCTGCTCTTCCTGGCTTCAGTCTCCTCCTCACAGATTTTGGGGTCTTTCTTGTCTGTGATGGGCGCAGTGCTTTGACCATAGACAACCCATATTCCTGCTGTGTCTCCTGTCCCTCAGACAGGCACTGGCCATAAATTGGGGGAAAATGATGATAAATGATCATTTACTGATGTTTTCTTCACCCTGATCACGTCCTGGATCCCGGGGTGCATTACTATGATATCCGTAGGGCAGCGGCGACCCCGCTCTTTCTCTCCCCATTCAGTGATTTTTGCCTTAGGTGTGTAAACAATGCATAGTGTGAATACGCACGAGACGAGGCTGCGTGTAATCGCTTTATAACGTACCTGGTCACCAGCCGCGTTAATGGCAGCGGCATTGTATTGTGCGCTCACGTACGCTCTCTTCTGGAGCGGGTCCCTCCAGTGAAGATGGGCGCTGTAGTTAAAAAGGAGCCGCGCTGTATTGTCACCCCCGTCCGGGGCCTCTGTGTGCCAAGTGCAAGGCATTCTCGGGGGCCTGTCACTGGGAAATGTCTGCTGAGGATCCCGTCCGGGGTCCATCGCTTCCATTTGACGTACTATAGAGGTGCAGACAATGCGGTTTACTCTTTTACGGACGGCAGACGATCTACGCGATGTTGTAACGGTGGGACGGACGAGCGCCTTTGTTGGATTCTAGGGAATTGTATTAAAGCCATTCCCTAATTTATTGCTATTTTCAGAATTGCAGGTTGGTCTCGTAGTAGAGGAAATCAGTCATTTCCTTGCTGTTTGGTCAGGGTACAGGCCGCCATAAACAGCAGCCTGTATTCTATCTATTGTACAGTACATTCTAGGTTCGCTGTATTTCAGCGTGTTCTAGGTTGGGGTTAGTAGAACCATAGAGGGGGGAGGTTCTGGGTATTAAAGGGGTTTTCCAAGATTCTGGTATTGATGACCTTTATAAAGGAGGCCACAGAGCGCCGCGGCCTCTTCCTAGGCCGGTGACATCATGTTCATGGGTTACGTAGCCTAGGCGCAGCGCGGTCCCATTCAAGGGAATGACTTGGAGCTGCAATACCAATCATCGCCACTTTCCAATGGGCGGCGCTGCGCTTGGTACGTTATGAGGAGCCTGCGGTGCTCACCAGATCACTGCAGCCTACTCAAAAAGCTGATCAGCAGGGGTGCCGGGTGTCAGACCCCCCCTCATGTCCTGAGGATAGGTCATCAGTATCAGAATCTCGGAAAACCCCTTTAAAGAGAATATAAACTTCTTCTTTTGGATATGTCGCACCACACCTGTATCGGGAAAAATGGAACAGCAACCAAAATAGTGAAGTCCCACAAGAGTAATTAAAAGCTCACGTGGGGGGGATTTATCAAACTGGTGTAAAGTAGAAGTGGCCTTGTTGCCCACAGCAACCAATCAGATTCCACCTTTCAGTTTCCAAAGGAGCTGTGAGAAATGAAAGGTGGAATCTGATTGGTTGCTATGGGCAACAAGGCCACTTCTACTTTACACCAGTTTGATAAATGACCCCAGCGCTTTTTATTGTACTCATAGACGTAGAAGATAAAATCGCATATCGGCATAAAACGCCCAACTAAAGTTTCACTATCACTTCTTCCGAGTTGCGCAGTTTTTCAAGGAACATTGAATAACAATATCGGCCCTAAAAAATGGATGCAAAACGGCCATGAAAACAGTTTATTCGTTTTTTAACGTCTGTTTTTTTTCACTATCATGTAAATGTAGTGTTACCTGACAGATCCCACACTGTCACCACGGTTCTTCCAGCCGGACCCTGTTTACCAGACGCGTCACCACTCCAGCCAATCACTTTAGTGCATAGCTGAGGATCGTTGATCGGCTGCAGGGGTCACGTCAATGGAGAACCGCGTCCTGTCAGGTATGTAATAAGATGGTGTGTTGTCCAGTTTCTTCCTGAAACCAGACCACCCCTTTAATCCAGCTGAGGCAAAATTTGGGTTACGGCGGCACATGGCATATTTTGCAAAACAAACAAAAAACCTTTGCATTGCAAACGGTGGAATCTGCGGCATAAGTGACATGCACCATGTGTCCACGGGGCATGGAAGAGAACTTCTAAATACGCCTCCACCTTGCTGCTGTCAGTGCTGCAGATTTGCTAAGAGAAACATACAAGCGCTTGGGCCCAGCTGTGGAAAAACTACAACTCCCAAGATGTACACTTTCTTTGCTGTTGCCAGAACTCCACAGAAATGAATGGATGCCTGCTGGGACTGGTAGTTTCACCACAGCTGGAGTGCCGGAGGTTAGCCATCACAGGCCCGGGATAAACGTTGGCACCGTGACCACACGGCTGGACGAGGTGGGGGACCCCGGCTCATACTCTTGGTGCAGCTCATGACATGTAAAAACTGCTGGGACAGGTGACCGCTACCTCACGTCTTGTGGTCTCAGCACACCGGAGATGTATAGCCTACCACGGCGCTCAGACCGCACACAGCGTGAAAGTGCAGAGGAGGAAGTGAGTCTTCGGTTTATCCAGTGATTCATACAGATCTTTGGTAGATAGACGCTCTGGTCACTTCTGATATCGTATGGCGGATATAACGGCGTATAATACACACAGACAGTGCAGTGGTTTCTCTTCCGACATGAATGGTTTTCCGTTATGCAGGATAACGTCGGCATTGGCCATACTGGGCAGTCCTTGGACCATTGAATGTAGCAGTGACGTCAAATAATCAGTTTTCTGATCGCTATTACATTGACTTCTGTTCTCCTGAAATTGTTTTGATACCAATTATTGCCATGACCACTACTAATCGCCACGCCACGTCCGAAATGTGTCGGCATCTATAGTTTTCTATGCAACGTTTTAAATGATTTTTGCCATATAAAATTCACAGTTTTTATGGAACTGGTGCTGGAGTTCCCTTTGTTTTTGTGGCACTCCTCACTGCTTGGATTGTCCTAATTCCCAGTACCTCTACTGCCCTCCTTGTGTTCACTTCTAAGGGAGGTCTGCCCCTTCTGCAGCCTAGGTTGCTGAATTAAAGAAAGGGGCCTCCCTTAGATATGTCTTCTACAGGTAGGTCATTCACTTCACAGGTGATGGTGGGACCTCGTTGCCATGTACCTTATGCAGGTAGGAGGTATCCATGGTAGAACCGGTTATGTAAACCCTTTGAATGGTGTTAGTGTGAACGTATTCAATAGCCGCTGTCCGCATCCGTTGCTCCGTTCCGCAGGTCAGTTTCTGCAGGGAAAAAAAATTGCAACGTGTACATGAGACTTGGCAATTCTCATTCACTTTGGAGCTACTGTATGATGTTGCATTTTATTTTATTTTTTTGCATAAAAATCCTTTCAGAAAAACTGGAAGCAATCTGCGACATGTGCAGTCAGCCTTAGGGTCTTGCAATGGACAAATGCCATATTAACCTTGTACACTTGTCATCACCAGGTTAGGGGGGCGCCTTCACTTGTGGCAGACAATTCTGCAAATGAAAATCAGTTCCGTTCATTTGAATAGGGCGGCAGGCACGTGGATTTCTGCCCCATTAAGGTGAATGAAATTCATTTTTAGTCGCAGAACTTTCTGCCACAAAATCTGCCATGGGTGACGGCTCCCTCATTTAGGCCCCGTTCACAGCTGCGTTTAAATTCCAGCAGTCCATTCCGTTAGGTCCCTTTCACATGAGCGAGTATTCTGCGCGGCCGCATTGCGCCCGCGCGGAATCCGGACCCATTCCTTTCAATGGGGCTGTGTACATGAGCGCTGGTTTTCACGCATCACTTGTGCGTTGCGTGAAAATCACGGCATGTTCTATATTCTGCGTTTTTCACGCAACGCTGGCCCCATAGAAGTGAATGGGGCTGCATGAAAATCGCATCCGCATTTGCTTGCGTTTTTCACGAGTGGTTGCTAAGAGATATTGTTTGTATCCCACCAGGTTTTTTATCACGCGTGTGCAAAAAGCATTAAATCGCATTGCATCCACGCGATAACAGCTGAACGCGATCGCAGACAAAACTGAATGCCCTTGCTTGCAAAATCGCGCATTTTTTACAAAACACATTCGCAACGCTTCCGGGCCTAATCCGCACGCGCTTGTCTGCAAGGGGCCTTAGCCTGTCACAGCATAAATGTCGGCTGGAGAAAAACTGCTGCATGCAGTGATGCGTGTCCGTCCCGAAAACAGTCATTTATGCCAGATCCCATTATAGTCGATAGGAATCCGGCAGTACACTGTCATATCCGGCAATGCTTTATACGGCGGGCTCCTCTGTCGGGTCAGGCTACCGGATTACCAGCGCAACTGTGAACCAGGCCTTATAAAACCACGTGTGTATATGGTGGCACATGGAGCTGTAGGCTGCCGTTTTGTATGTAGGGATGTCCTTGAGGCCTTATTCTCATCCTCTCCGGTATGTGATGGAATGAAATGAGTCCTGTGTCCATGAAGAATAGTCCCGTCACCTGCCCCGTCACCTCTATGGTGACTAAATACCATTTGGAGATGAGACCATGGGCAGAATTATGTCAGAAGATCCCGGTAGCGCTTGGCTTCTGACGTCCGGGCTATTTTTTTTCTTAATCACACTTAATCCTAATTGTTCTAAAGCATAGCTTCAGTCTGAGCTTTGGGTGTAATTGATGCAGTTTTTTTTATATCTGAGCAGGAAATCCTCTTTGCGGATCTTGTCAATGACTTATTAAAAACCAAGCCCATTGGCCGAAATGACCTAGGCCGTATGACTGGAGCCGTCAAAAACGGTTTCCGATGGGATCTGCGTTCCTATAGAGCCTTCAGTTGCTTGGATCTCAGCGAGGACATATTGTGAGCAGAGGACTGGATGGAGTCTTCTCAGGATACCCAAGGTCTGCTTCTGTTTAAACCTACGTAGAAAATCCTGTTTCTGATCCATTAAAGAATGCTGTGCTGTAAGTTACTAGATGACAGGCCCCATGGAGAACGCATAAGCATAAAATCCGGTAAGCTGCTCTCTGCTAGAACAGCCTGGAGGATCTGCTGCCGGAGATGTGAACGCGGCCTCGCACCTTTTTGGTTCTATGTCCAAGGGCCACCGTGTCGGATTGAATGAATCCCAAAGGCTGCAATAAAACATAAAGGGGTGTTATCATCTGAGACCTTCAGGGCATATTGAAAGTAGATGCCCTAAAGATCTGATAGGTTCCAGAAAGGGGGTCCTTTATCTCTTGTTGGCATTCCATTGTAGCTTAAAAGAGTTGCTAAAACAGCCACGTGTTTCCCTGCCCTCATAAGACTCTAGTTTAGATATTTGCACGCATGTTTGGCCACCTCTGCACCTCATCTACTCCCTTCTGAAGTGCAATACAGGAGCCAGAAGAACCCAGTTTGCTGATATCTAGGGGTCCAAGAAATGGCCACACAAGTACAGAAAGCACGCCTGTGACCTGACGGGGGCTGCACAGAATGGCAATGCGGGACACGTGGTCCGAAGTGCCTGCCAACCCTTGAGAAGGAAACCATCAGGAATATAGCACCCTGCCTGGAGGACCACATCCAGTAGGGACTTTTTGCCAGGCTTTGTGTTGAAGGCTCGGTAGGAATGTGTAATTCTGACTTCAAATTTAGGGCTTTTAAAATGTTGCAAAAATTGTCTGTCTTAGGCCTCATGCACACGGCCGTTGTTTGGGTCCGCATCTGAGCCGCCGTTTTCAATGGAGCCGCAAAAGATGCAGGCAGCACTCTGTGTGCTGTCCGCATCCGTGGCTCCGTTCCGCTGCACCGCAAAAAAAATATAACTTGTCCTATTCTTGTTCGCAAAACGGAGAAGAATAGGCAGTTAGATCAATGGCCTTCCGTTCCGCAAATTGCGGAAGGCACACGGGAGGCTTCCGTTTTTTTGGGGATACGAGGTTTGCGGACCGCAAAAAACAGCACAGTCGTGTGCATGTAGCCTTACTCCAGTATAGAGGTGGAGTAACCTCTCCAGACAGAAGTGTTGGGATCAGGATTTCGTGCAGAAAATCCGCACCGTAGGTCATGTACATTGTATTCTATAAGAATTTGAAATTCTCAATGCACACAATGCAGATTTTTTCAGAGCGGATTTTAACCTGCGATGCGGATTTTAAAATCCGCAGCACGTCAATTTATTTTATTTTTCCTGACCGGATTTACTTCATTCACATAGTAAAATCCGCACCAATTGATGTGGGTTGACCGCACGGATTTGCCTGCGGATTCTCCGCACATGAATCCTGAACGTGTGCATGTACCCTTAGAATATCTGCCCCCGAGTGCAGATTTCAAAACAGAAAATCTGTGCGGATTTGTGTGCGTTTACGGAGAAAAAAAAAAAGGCAAAGTGTACATGAGGTTTGTCTGATCGCATGCACTTTGCTGGTGCCTGGAAAAAACGCAACGTGTGCAGGTAGCTTTAGACTGAAAGATGCACAGAATTTATCAAACATTGTGCAACACTGGGTAAAATTTGGCATAAATTACTGAAAAGCTGACTCCTGCAAAACGGGCCTTATGATAAATCTCCCCTATATTATCCTGTATAAAAGCAGGGCGAGGGGCCCGCTGACAGCTGCCTTTAAGACTGTTCTCTTTCCTATTTGTTTTTTTTCACATGTTGACACATCCTGGGGAAAGGGATATAATGTAGTTGTAATTTTCCATACCTTCCCCTAGCAATTTTTTTCTACACTCTTATGCATGCATTCTTAAAAGGGCTCTCCAAAAATAATGAATCCGTCCATCCTTAAAGGGATTCTGTTACCTCTTTTTACCCTATTGAGATGCGAACATGCATGGCTAGATCGCCGCTAGCATGTCCGCAATATACCTGTCCCATATCTGAGTGGTTTTATTGAGAGTAAAAAAAGATTTTATTTATCTATCTCTCTCTCTCTCTATCTCTCTCTCTCTCTATCTCTCTCACTTTGTGAACAAGGAGGAGATTGCTGGATACAGTCAGTGCTGGGCTCCTTCACAGGGGGGGGGGGGGGGGGGGGATGGGCTCCTGACTGGTTAGTGCAGCCCCTTGGGTTCCTTACCAGGCTGATTTACTATATATATATATATATATATATATATTTTAGTAAATCAGCCTGGTAAGGAGCCCAAGGGGCTGCACTAACCGGTCAGGAGCTAGCCGTGCATGTCCGCATCTCTATAGGGTAAAAAGAGGTGACAGAATCCCTTTAAGTGCATTTTGTCCTGAGGTGACTGTACCCTATTCATACATGGCAGAACGGGGCTCAGTGGTTAGCACTGGTGTCTTGCAGCTCTGGGGTCCTAGGTTCGAATCTGACCAAGGACAACATCTGCATGGAGTTTGTATGTTCCCCCCCGTGTTTGCGTGGGTTTCCTCCGGGTTCTCCGGTTTCCTTCCACATTCCAAAGACACATACTGATAGGGAACTTAGATTGGGGACAGTTGGATGCTAATGTTGATGCTAATGTCTGTAGTGCTATAGAAGTGCATAAAATAAAAGTGTGAGAAATACCCCAAACCCTTCATACCTCCGGTAGATGCCATTTGTAACCTATTGATAGGTCATCAATATCAGAGCTCCCCCTCCACCACTGCCGATCAGCTGTAAAAGGAGATGGCGCACGCTGTGTTTTCCTGCTCATCTTTGCCATAGATGGCTGCAGCGGACAGTAAGGGAGACGGCACGTGCCCTCTGCAATCGCTGATATTGATGACCTATCCTGAGGTTAGGTCATCAATACTAAAAGCCCGGACAACCCCTTTAATACCGAGCACTTATTGTGATTCTCCATATTGCCTCCTTTGCTATCTTAATTGATTTTCCATGGTTACGACCACCTTACAATCCATCAGCAGTGGTCGCTCTTGCTATACGAAAAAGCAGCGGCCTATGTGAACTCCCACTGTCCCGAGAGCGCCTTTTTCTATAATGTACAAGCACGGCCATTGCTGTTGGATACGAGCAGTGTATAATGTGATGGAAAAATGAATCTAGCCGGCAAAGGAGGCAATATGGACAATCACAATACATTAGTAAGTGCCTTGTATTCACTTTCTCTACGTGATAAATGCCATCGGCTGAAGTGACACAACCGCTTTAACTCTTCTCGCTGGAGAAAGCAGCCTGCATAGATGCCTTGTGCATACACCTACATTTCCCAAGATATGGATGTACGTATTACTTGCATAATCCAAGCTAGATTGTTAAAGAGCATCTGTCAGCAGGACCAACCCTATCAAACATGGCATTTGCATAAAAATAAGAGTAAATTGTACTCTGTAACAGCGCTTCAGAGAAACATAAAGGTGTCCTTTTACTCGGTAGCATCAACCCTGACAGACTCTGTGTGGTTTCATAGGGTTAATCCTGCTGAGTCATGCACATGATCGTAGCCTGTTTGCGGTACGCAAATTATGAATCCATAAAACGCAGATACAGCCATGTGCCTTCTGCATTTTGCGGAACGGAACGTCCTGCCCTCAGTGGAACTGTGAAACTGACAAGATTAGGGCATGTTCTATATTTTTCGGGGCCATGGAACGGACATACGGATGCGGACTGCACGCGATGTGCTGTCTGCATCTTCTGATGCCCCAAGGAAGTCAATGGGTCCGCATCTGGCCCACACAAAATGCAGATCGGAGGCGGTCGTGTGCATGAGCCCTTAAAGTAACACTTATAGAACATCTATTCTTATGATTGTGTTGTTTCATTCCTCTATTATTTCTGCTAGCAGTCTGCCATGAAGGTCCAGAGGGGTGTTACCAGTTGGTTGTGTGTCCCTGCACTGTCTGACATCATCTGTGCTGGGGACCCCCCACTTAAACTATTAAGCTGGTAACACCCATCTGGACCTTCATTGTAAACTGCTAGTAATTGGTTCATAACTTCTAGCAGGAATAATAAAGGAATGGCACATCATGGAGTCATAAGAATAGATGCTCCAGAATTGTGATTACATGGGGAATGCAAGTAGTTACTAAAGCAGACCTGTCAGGAGAGGGGAGAGGTCCTCTTTAATATCTGTGGCATCACATCTCTGTAGAGTATCAGCCATAATATTGAGGCTGAAATCCACCTTAGGCCACCTGCACACGTTGTGGATTATTCGCGGTTTCCCGTACCGAAAAACTGTAGTGTAATACAGTACGTGTCTGACTGTAGACTTCGCTTTTCCGTTCTGTGTGGAAATTGACCTGCTGTGCGGATGCTGAAATCTGCAGCACGTCCACTCTTTGTGCGGAGTTCAATGCAAGGGTGAGAGCTGCATCAAATCCGCGGCAACAGCTGTGGATACAGAAATCCGCACGGAGACAGCCCGCACCACTGTGCCGGTCGCCTCGTTTTCCAACATTTCATGCAGTGGCTTGTGATTTGTGTTTTGTAAAGACTAGATTTGGGTGGACCCCCACAGAGCAAATGGAGGAGCCGTAAATGTCCATTGTGGAGCACCCCCCTGATCTTGCAGTCACTTACCCGCCCTGGTCAATGTCTCCTGTCTATTTTTAGGTTTTACCTAGCGGCAGCTATGGACTTTGGGCTCAGCGGGGGGCTCACACATCACATATGTTTATTAGCGCCTTTCCCGGGTCCTGTGGTTGTCATACTATTAGTATGGAGTGCTGGCAGTAACCGGAGGAACAGGCTTGACTTGTATGACCTGGTGAGGAGCCTAGAACCCCCTGGATGTAATCCGAGCACCTACAGTACGCGAGCACAGGATGTCGTGGATTACAGCCTGAGATCACTGAATATTTCTGCAGTGAATCAGGAGTCCAGCGCTTTGTGCGTTCTTTGTATTTCTGTGATTAAAGCCAGCGTCCGTGTCTCCAAGTGATAGAATTCCTCGCAAGTATCCGCTATGGAAACCCTCCGCCGAGTCTTGAAATCTGATGACTGCGCTACAGATGATATCAAATATATATATATATATATATATATATATATATATATATATATATATATATATATATATATATATATATATATATATATTCTCATCATAATATCTCTCTTAACTTTCAACCTCTCTCCGTGTGAAGGACACTCGCTATACTTTTATAGTTGCCATGGCAACTAGTGAGTTACAAAGCCGAGGGCACACGCTGAGCATTTGGATGAGTCTCAGATATGCCAGTATCATTCGGCATCGGCCCCTGCTATGAAGCTGGAGTGCAGACTGTGTGGTTCTTAGAAATGGCAGCTTCGCCGTCCGACCAGTAGATTTCCTGCCAAAAAGGTTCTGATGATGGAAATGACCTTTTCTGTTACATTCGTCATTTGAATTCATGGGATTTAAAGGAACCTTCCAGTGAAAGGTCACAAATCGTGCCTCAAGTTCGGAGACGGCGCGCTTCTCTTGAGCCGAGGTTGGGCATTTCTATGCACGGTCTTCACTCTCACATTTCCATTAGCAGCAGCAGCTTTGTACAAGTCTATTCCATTTATTTAATAGCTGATTGGATTGGCGTCATCTATCTGCTTATTTGCATTTGCAAGGCAGCGGATACGTGGAGTTGACTTCAGCTGCATGACTGTGGGGCCATTGCCAAACAGCTAATTGGAAGGGGTGCGTGCTGTTGGACCTCCCCACCCATCAGTAATTGATGGCCTATCCATCCTCAGGAGGGTCATCCTCTGTTCAGTCATCATCTCTTAGGCCTCATGTACATGGCCATTGCCCGGCCGTGCCCATATTGCAGCCCGCAAACAGTGTGTCCGCAATATATGAGCCCCAGCCGTTTGTGCTCTGCAGTCCAGAAGGTGTGGTGCGGAACGGAGGCACGGAAGCACTACGGAGCTCTTCCATGGGGTTTCTCTCCACAATATGTGAGCAGGCCCTGAGGTCAATGGGTACAAGTCAGTGAAAAATGGAAATGTGAACGAAATGGTGCACTAAAGGCGCCCATACAGCTAGCTATCACATACAGTATGTGCTAGCTTCAGCCGAGCATGCATGTGCTTTCAATGGGGAGAGAGGAGAAAGGCGCTGCCAGACACCTCTGATGGCGGCTCATCTCCTGGGAATACAAAAGGATCGGGTGTTTCAAGTTCAGCATGTCCAATCCTTCTCTCCCCTGTCGAGGAAAAGCCAGGAGTTCCCATACACAGTAGATTGTCAGCTTGCTCCACCAAAACGGTTTTGGCTGACCATACTGACATGTGGTCACGGCAGCAGCCATATTCTAGTATTCCTGAGCACAGAGAAATACAAAGACAATATAAAATGAAGCACTGGTTCAGAAGCGGCCATCCTGTATCTGCACATGGGAAGTGTATAGGGGTTAAATGTTTACTGAGCGCGTGTTAGTCCTTGTTGCGCACAGACTATGTATATTTAATGAGCGGGTACACCTGTTCTCTTGTCTTATACTGTTATATTGACCCTGCCTGTGTTTGTTGTGGATTATGTCTGTGTTTTTTTTTTTTTTTTTCTCTGCGTGGATTCTCGAGCCAAGTAAATGTAGCATAATACAGTACCAGCAAAGCGTATGAAATTAGTCCGATCTCATGATCGCTTTGCGGAAATTGACCTGCTATGCGGATTTTCAAAAAGCCACAGCGTGGCGCTTGTTTGTGCGGTTCTTTTATGCAACGGTAAGATCCACGGCAAAACCGCATCAAATCCACAACATGCAGTATTTCTGCACCGCAGCCTTCTGGTGACCAGTGTGTGGGATGAAACAGTCTGGTTCTGGTGATGATTGCGAGGACGTCTGGAGATCTGATGGAAATATGAAAGCAGGTTTAACTATTTAGCCAGAAGTTGCCCCTTTTCCTGCGCATCTGCTCAAATAATTTGGACTTTTTCCTCTTGTAAGATTTATGGCTGGATCGCTGTTGCTAGGCTTGTGTTTCTGGCCTCTAATTGACTGTTAATGTAACCAGAATATCCGGGTTCATCGCCCTGCATTTACCAGATACGTCTGCAACATGTAATTGTATTTTATATGTAACGGGCACCTGCTGGAATAATGGTTGAGTAGAAAGATACAGAGAAAGATCTATTAGGCTAGGCTACACAACATGTGTCACACTACATATAGCGCACAACTACACTGCGACATGTCGCGCACAACTACACTGCGACATGTCGCGCACAACTACACTGCGACATGTCGCGCACAACTACACTGCGACATGTCGCGCACAACTACACTGCGACATGTCGCGCACAACTACACTGCGACATGTCGCGCACAACTACACTGCGACATGTCGCGCACAACTACACTGCGACATGTCGCGCACAACTACACTGCGACATGTCGCGCACAACTACACTGCGACATGTCGCGCACAACTACACTGCGACATGTCGCGCACAACTACACTGCGACATGTCGCGCACAACTACACTGCGACATGTCGCGCACAACTACACTGCGACATGTCGCGCACAACTACACTGCGACATGTCGCGCACAACTACACTGCGACATGTCGCGCACAACTACACTGCGACATGTCGCGCACAACTACACTGCGACATGTCGCGCACAACTACACTGCGACATGTCGCGCACAACTACACTGCGACATTGATTTCGAGCGGCAATTTTTATACCGATAGTCTATGGCAGGGATGTCAAACTCGTGGCCCTCCAGCTGTTTCAAAACTACAACTCCCATCATGCCTGGGCATACTACAGCTATCAGGGAATGATGGGAGTTGTAGTTTTGCAACATCTGGAGGGCCCATGAGTTTGACATCCATGGTCTATGGTGTCGTACTGCGACATGCAGCAACTGTGACACGACAGACGCAGAAAAATCCATCTTGGGTGTATTTTTTGCGACTGTCATGTCACAGCAAGTCACAGTGCGACACCATAGAATATAATTATAAAAATGTTCATGTGACAATTCTCGCCGTGTAGCCCTAGCCTTACCTTGTGTTGCAGCAGTGTGCTAAATTATTTTAATACTATGGTGAAGTTAAATCTAGACTTCTTACTATTACTACCACCACCACTAATACCACCACTACTACTACTACCACCACTAACACCACTACTACTACTACCACCACCACCACTAACAACACTACTACTACTACCACAACTTACCAGTTTACAAAAAATTAGCTTTGAAGTCACTGTCCATAGGAAACGCATTGAGTTGCTTGAAAGTCGCTTCTGAAAAGTCTGTTGTAGCCACAACCTTTTAAAGGGGTTATCCTGGAAAAATATTGATGACTTTTCCTCAGGATAGGTCATCAATATTAGATAGTCAGGGCTTCGACCCCCGCTGATTAGCTGTTAGAAGAGGTTGGGCCCTCCATGAGCGCCACGGCCTCTTCCTAGGACATGTGACGTACATCGGTCACGTGGCCTACTTGCAGATCAGCCCCATTGAAGCCTGAGCTGCAATCCCAAGCACAGCTGCTATACAATGTACGGTGCTGGGCTTGGAAAGCTGCTGGGAGTCTTCAGTGCCTAACCAGTGAGCGCATGGCTGCCTAAAACAGCTGATCGGATGGGGGTGCCAGGACACGGACCCCCAGCAATGTGATGATGATGATCTATCCTGAGGATGTCATTATCAATTCCCGGATAACCCCTTTAAACAGTCGAGACTATATTATTGTAAAAACAAGCGTATATTCCCACGTCACGTAAACCTCTTGGATTTTTGTAGCCGTTGAAGCCGTGCGATTGATAATAATGTACCACAATGAAAGTGCAGTGAAAGTCTGTCAGGGTTCTTTTCACTCTTTTGTGGAAATAACGGAAGTGCTGGATTTAGCAAATAACTGACACTAACGGAACCTAACAGATCCCATTGACTTTAATGGGATCTGTTCAGTTTCCGTTCTGGAGAACATTTTTTAGTGGCGAAAAAAGTCCTGCATGTAATTTTTGACTTGGCCTCCAACGCGGATGTTAAAGTTTTTTCAGAGTAGCTTCAAAAATGTTACGACTATAGTAAAGGTGTAAGGTGTAGATACATAGTAATGTAACCAGTGCTAGAAGAACAGTACGGTTACTGGTAAACTGCTACAATTCACGTAAACCATGAACGGGTGTATACATATTGGCAAACTACCACAATACAGTGGATGGGGTGTATCCTGCCATTCATTACATAGGCTAGGCTACTTTCTCACTAGCAGGGTTCAGAAAAAACGCTTCTGTTACTAATAATACAACCGTCTGCATCGGTTATGAACGGATCCGATTGCATTATCTTTAACATCGCCAAGACGGATCCGTCATGGACACCATTGTAAGTCAATGGAGGACTGATCCGTTTTCTATTGTGGCGGAGAAAATGGATCTGTCCCCATTGACTTGCATTGTAGGTGATGACGGATCCGTTTTGCTCCGCATCCCAGGACGGAAGGTAAACCGCAGCATGTTGCTCTCCGGTATGGGAACGAACGGGATGCATTTTGGAGCATTCCCTTCTGTTCAGTTACATTTTGTCCCCATTGAGAATGAATGGGGACATAACGGTAGCATTTTTTTCCGGTATTGAGTCCCTATGACTGATCTCAATACCGGAAAATATTAACGCTAGTGTGAAAGTAGCTTATATATGTGATGTCAGTGATCCCATTCCCAGCAGTACGGTATTTCGCATGGTACTGGCAGTGTGATGAGTTATTATGAGCAATGTTTTACTGGAACCAGCACTGAATATACTAATTTCCAGTGAGGTGTGGCCTCTATGAAATGCTCTGGTTACTGTTCACTATTAATGTGATGAATTTGTACAAAACGTATTGAATCGCGCACGCCAATTTTCATATACTGCCCCACAGGTATAGCTTTTCTGCAAGGAAAGAGGGAAGCGGTGTCCGTTCTTCCGTACAGCAGGACTGCGGGAGGATAATTAGCAGATGAAACAAAGCAGATTAGCACAACTGACATGGCAGACTGGTGGAGATTAGGGACACCCTTTCACTGCCAGGCGGGATAATGCATTATAGCCTGATACCCATTGTTCTCTTCATGCTGCTAATCCCCAGCTTCTGGTAATTGCTATGTGTACAATGGGAATTTTAGAAAATGTCCTTAAAATACCTTGTAACAAAGCAAACACTTTTGCATGGCTTGTCCGGGGCAGATGCAGCCTGCACTGAATGCTGGCCATAGACGGGACATGTCTGCCGGTCAGCCCCTCCATTTCAGGGTTATGGTTTTAAAACCAGTCAGATTCCGCTTTTTTACGGATCCGTGAAAAACCACTGACACAACACGGATGGCATCTGTGTTCTGTCAATGTTTCATGCTCTGGAAATTACTTTTCAGCCTAGCACTGTCCACGGAATATGGATGACACACGTACCAAACATTCTTCATGGATGAAACACGGACGTTTTATGCACAGACATCAAATGTCACGGTGTGCCGGACGCATCTTTTGGGGCCCCATTGAAAAGAAGGGGTCTGCACCTGTTCCTCAAAATTGTTGTCGGTTCATACGGGTGAAGCACTGAGCACCCGCAGTGTCTAGAAGTAGTCCCCGGACAGACAATGGAGGGTGTTGTGCCTGGTTTCTGCTGTATCATGTCGGTGTGTGAGCTGGCAGGTAACCTGCGGCAAAATAGCCTCCCAGAGTGACGTTCATTCACTGTCATTGTCAGCCATGGTATGCGGGGCTGGGAACACATTTCTCTCCAGTGTAAAGGCTCTTGCACACCACCATATCCGTTTTGCGATCCGCAAATCGCGGATACTGTCCTGGTGCATGCTGTCATTTTTGTTTTTAACTCCTGAAGAAATGTCCTAGCCTTGTCTGCAAAATGGACAAGAGTAGGACACGTCTTTTGCTTTTTTTTTCAGGCCTGCGGAACGTACCTACCGTGCGCTGCCCGCGTCTGTATGCTGTCCACCTCTTTTTTGCGGCCCCATTGAAATGAATGAGTCCGCATCCGATGCAGACTGAAAATACGGTTGTGCAAATGAGGCCTGATGTGCAGATATCAGCTACATGCACATTGTATCGATTTCACGGATGACAACAGATGCAAACTGAGCGGATCCTTATCCATTCAGAATGCATTAGGGCAAAACTAATCCGTTTTGGACCGCTGGCGAGAGCCCTGAACGGATCTCACAAACGGAAACCAAAATGCCAGTGTGAAAGTAGCCTGTGACAGATTTGCCATTCGCGTACTGAGGAAGCTACCATGCCATCCCATGCCTGTTGTCCTCCATCTCTAAGTAATCAATGTGTGAATAGAGCTTTAATACCTCGGTGGAGGAGGAGGATACCTGAAATGCTTGGCGTGTTGCTATCCAGTGGCTTGGCAAGCTTGGAACGTACAGAGAGGCTTTCTGTATGGCATTCTACGGGTCGCATACATGTCATACTTTCTGGAGCTTGGTTACTCAATCTGTGTGTGGAAATGAGTCATCTGGCAGGACACGTGAAGCCAGTGGGTGCAGCGCACCTTTATTACAGAGCGATCCGAGATAAAAGCTGGAAATGCTGAGCGAACCCCCACCCGTGTCCCATAGCTCATTTGTGGGCTGCAGTGATCTTCATGTGAATGTCGCTGGTTGACTAATTAGCTGCACTTTCTGTAGTATTCAGTTTAGGCTACTTTCACACTCGCGATTGGTGCGGATCCATCATGGATATGCACAGACGGATCCGTTCAGATAATACAACCGTCTGCATCCGTTCGGAACGGATCTGGTTGTATTATCTTTAACATAGCCAAGACGGATCCGTCTTGAACACCATTGAATGTCAATGGAGGACGGATCAGTTTTCTATTGTGGCAGTGAAAACGGATCTGTCCCCATTGACTTACATTGGGGGTCCTGGACGGATGCATTTAGCTCAGTTTCTTCAGACAGACACCAAAACGCTGCAGGCGACGTTATAGTGTCCGCCTATAGAGCGGAATGGAGACTGATCGGAGGCAAACTGATGCATTCTGAGCGGATCCTTTTCCATTCAGAATGCATTAGGGCAAAACTGATCCGTTTTGGACCGCGTGTGAGAGCCCTGAACGGATCTCACAAACAGACAAAACGCCCGTGTGAAAGTAGCCTTAGTTGTGACCGGGACACATTGTCTCTGCCTGGTAAGTGCAGAAGCCTACAGAGGAAAACAAGATTTTTAGGCGTATGGATGTATAGTAGAGAGCTC
Organism: Bufo gargarizans; assembly: GCF_014858855.1. Lineage (NCBI taxonomy): Eukaryota > Metazoa > Chordata > Amphibia > Anura > Bufonidae > Bufo > Bufo gargarizans. The sequence goes on from NC_058086.1 coordinate 162,644,850, forward strand.
GTGCACCTCTGTGGCTCGGTATACAGCTGCGTGCATGAATGCTTACTTACCCTATAGGTTTACTTCATAGTATGTCCACATGAGACGTAAAATGCAGAATTAAAAAGGCCAGATCTGCTTGAGTTACATGAGAATGTTGCCGTGTAAATGGCTGTGGACTTCACCCTCGGCATTGGAATGAGTGTATTCCACGGCATAAAGTGACATACTGCAGATTTCTATAAACACTGCTCGTCGGTTTTAAAGAGGTTTTCCGAGACTATAATTCCGATGACCCATTTGAGTGATGGCTAACCTCCGGCACTCCAGCTGTAGTGAAACTGACTCCCAGCATGCTCCATTCTTTTCTATGGAGTTCTGAGAACAGCCAAGTAAGTCTACATCTTGGGAGTTGTAGTTTTGCCACAGCTGGAGTGCCGGAGGTTAGCCATCACAGACCTATATATACATTAGTATATGATCGATGGGGGTCTGACACTCAGTCCGACACCAAGTAGAGCCTCTGCGCTTGGCATGGCGGCTCTGGCGGGATTGTCAGGGCTGCGTGATGTCCAGCCTTTTCAGTCAAGCAGCAGGGGGGGGGGGGGGGGATCCTCTTAAGCAATGAGGGGCTGTTGTGTGTGTGTGTGTGTTTTTTTATTTTTATGAATGAACAGATTCGTAGCGATCTATTTGCTCATCTCCACTCCCTACCTGATCTGTGGGGGTCCCGGACCCTCGCTCCTCAGCTCTTCCGCAGTAGCTATTTCTATAATAGACGGCAGATTTTTGTGGCTGTGGCTTCGTACACCAGTTCTGCGGTCAGAGGCAGTCTGCTTTGGTTTCTGGTGTGTGCGCCCAGAGCTACATGCTATTCTACAGTTTTGATGCCACGGGCAGTGAAATTTTCCTAATGAATCTCATCTTGTGACTGGGATACAGAGACAGCTTCACGCTGGTGCGGTAATATTTCTGAAAATCAAGCTCCGTGACAATCGCCTCATTGACCAGACTCTCTGCTCCGAGCATTTAGAACTAAAATCGGATATTCTCTGTTTATCCAAATATCCCGGGGCACGAGACTGCGCTGCACCAGGAGAAGATGATAACTAAACCGGAGAGAAGAAGATCTAATCATTGCTGTGTGCAGAGTATTAACCCAGGAAAATCCCTCAAACGTCATTTTTTTTCTAATCAGAAATTTCCTTCTGTGTCGTCTTGCGTAATGCCAAGTATGGCTAGTTAATAAATGTTCCAAAGCCAAGCCCATCCGCCTTGCGGTATTCTGCAATCAGCCAACTTCTAACTTCAAGTCAGTGATATACTTGTATAGACTGCGCGTGAGGGATCTGTAGTCGTGGACAAAATAGGGCATACTTCCATGGTGTCGGCATGGACCCACAGTCCACTGATGTGTGAATGTGCTCCATTAAAGGGTTTTTCAGAGCCTTTTATACTAGCTCATCAGTATCTGATCAGTGGGGGTCCCACACGTGGAACCCCCACCACCCATCAGCAGTTTGAGAAGGCACCCGTGCTGGCAGTAGCACCATAACCTCGCAGCTTAGTGTGGGCCATGTGATGTCACCTCCATTGGTCACATTTCCTAAGCGCATTGATTTTAAATGGGGCTAGCTGCAATACCAAGCACAGCCGCTATACAGTGTATGTCGTTGTGCTTGGCGAGCTCAGAGAAGGCCGTGACGCTACTGCCAGTGCCTTCTTAAACAGCTGATCTCAGGGGTCCGACCCCGCCCACCGATCAGGTACTGATGACCCATCTAGTGGATAAGTCATCAGTATTAATGTCTCGGAAAACACCTTTAAAGGCGATGGATGCGTGAGGGGTCCGTGATTCACCAATGTATGAAAGATGCCTCACAGTTATCACATGTCTAATCGTGATACATCACTGTCCGGTATGGCATTTATATGAATACTTTTATGCTTTAGTGCTTATCCTATGGAACAAATACTTGTCTTGGCGTACCTCCGAGTGTTCATGCATTAGGAGGATGCTTAGAATCTTGCTCTCTTGCTTCGAGTAGGGAAGAAATTCCATTGTACATAACTCATGACTCGAAGCTGTCTGCATTGTTGTGGATACATTTCCTTCCAGATTCCTGAAACAAGGAACACATCTGTTAGATATTCAGCGGAGGTCTAAAAGGCCTAAGAAGCTTGAGTACACTAGGATACAGTCATGACTACCATCAAAAAAGTGAAAATCCTGACCGTACAAGAGGTACTCTCAAAGTAACGAGTTGGTCTTCTTCATCTATATACACATGCCCATGAATGTATTCTCTACATGGAATTATGGATGATGCCTAGCCCGACACTCAGTTGGCCCAAAAATTACTAAACAGTCTAAAAAGGCGCTGGTTTCATCAGTGACTGATGCTGGATGATGAATCTGGTGCACCTTTATACTGTCTACACTGGTTACACCACCTCTTAGTTGTCTAACTTTATGGCTGATCTGCGCACAATAATTTTGCCGCTTATTGTAACTCGCTTGCCCTTTTCCGGTAAGCCATGGCCCTTGTTGGGCGAGTCCGAAAAAGTGTCTGTGGAGCATGTACTCCAATTATTTTTGGCACAGATTACACCATTAGTATTTATATACGTCATGTTATTAGTAAATCTCCCCAATGTTTGAGTGTTGACAGTCTCTGATTTTGTGGGAAGAAAAGCTAGATATGGACTTCAACATGCGCTCAACCGTTTTCTTTGGACAGTCTCCCCATTGTAATTCCAAGGGGGGCTTTGGGAATTCCAGTGATCATGGGGCCCCCGGCCCCAAGTGATCACACACATATATCTCCTATCGATAGGTGATAAATGTCCATAGTAGTAACTGGTGGAGGTTCATAAGATAAGATCTCCACAGTCTCAAAAATGAAGGTGCTCCTTCCAAGAACCATGGCAGTTTCTTCACCCATTGAATTACAATACTTCATTGGTATCCTCAGTTTTCTGTGCAGGTTAGGTTCTTGGCCGCACTTGTATTACCTAAGTTGCCAAAGAGAAGTGTTGGCCTTTTTGGGCGAATTCACATGGTTGAATTTTTTGATCTATTACATCTATATGTTCCTTGCCAAAAACAGAAGCGTTAACCATTCAGTAGGAACCGCAAATGTTTGGAAGCTGCTCCTGGTTCTGGCCAGAAATATATATGGCAGTAGAGTAGCCGGAAATTTTGGCCATGTGAATGTGCTCTTAGTTGTAATTCATTTTCATCCACTTACGAGAGTTACTAAACTGGTTCCATTATAAATATGCGATTCTTTTTTTCTCTTTTCCGCTCGCCAGGCGAAGAATATAGATAAGGATTCAGTTGAGTGGGAGGATTGTCTGAGACTCTGTGACATTAGGCAAACGACAGAAGGCAGAGGAAATGGGAAATCAAATCCTTCCAAAGTTGCTGCGTGTATTATTTACATTCCTCCTCTCAGAAGGTCCTAGATATAGGTGCCAGCTGCAGCCCATTAAAGCGGAATTCCTTTCCCGTCAGGGTTTTCAGCGGTTTCCCCGTTTGTGTGCTCCCTGTAGAGATGAGTGTGTGACTCCTTTAATACTGATATTAGAAAACTACTCAGCGAGACTGTGGGGCATTTTTTTTTTTTTTTTTGCATACGGATAATTGATGGCCTATACTCAGGCTAGTATCGAAGGAGAAAATGGTCAGTGGCACTCACCAGTGTGTAGTATAATTAAACTCTATGCTTTTATTCAGAGTAAAAATCATGGCATGGGGCACACAGACAATCTTGCATGCACCAAACAGCAACGGCCGTTTCGCGCTACAATGCGATTCGTCAGGCTGTACGTCAGAGCGTGTATTTGCTCCGCCCTTTTAAACTCTGGCTAGGCAATCAATATCATATCAGTGGGGGTCCGATTTGCAGCACCCTGTCTAGCATGTGTTAAATAGCTGTCCTTGTGTTGAGGATCGCTCTGTCCTTGTGTTGAGGATCGCTCTGTCCTTGTGTTGAGGATCGCTCTGTCCTTGTGTTGAGGATCGCTCTGTCCTTGTGTTGAGGATCGCTCTGTCCTTGTGTTGAGGATCGCTCTGTCCTTGTGTTGAGGATCGCTCTGTCCTTGTGTTGAGGATCGCTCTGTCCTTGTGTTGAGGATCGCTCTGTCCTTGTGTTGAGGATCGCTCTGTCCTTGTGTTGAGGATCGCTCTGTCCTTGTGTTGAGGATCGCTCTGTCCTTGTGTTGAGGATCGCTCTGTCCTTGTGTTGAGGATCGCTCTGTCCTTGTGTTGAGGATCGCTCTGTCCTTGTGTTGAGGATCGCTCTTCAAATAGCTGAGCAGCCTCTGCGCTGATAGTCAGACCCCCAACGCTCTAGCTTGAAAAAAGACCATCACTTTCCTGAAATCGGCAAACGCCTTTCAGCTGGTCATTCGCATGACATTAATGTCTTTCAAACCCACAAGTCTGCATTTAGGGTCCTTTTACACATAGAAATGATCGTGGATTATCGTGAATGAAGCAAACGATCTCGGTAACCGCCAGATCATCAGCAATCTCCTCCGCTGTATGCGGTGATCATTATTCCTGCGCAGTAGATCGATGTTTAAACAGCACGTTGGCAGGACGACGTGATCACCCGATAAACAATAGTTTGCTTGTTCATCGGATGGTCGCCAGCGCCTTTTGCACAGGCAGATTATCGGGAACCAGCATTTATACAAACGCTCATCCCCCAATAATCGGTCCTGGTAAAAAGACCTTTAATGATGATATTTGTCCACCAGAGACTTGCCCATCCCCAGTGTAGGCTTTCTTTGTTTTCCTTCGTCACGCTCCCCATTTTCCATTCTTTGTCCTAATGGCAAAATTAGAAATAATAGTTTTGAATTAGCATTTGTTTTAATTGCTTTGTCTTTATTGGTCTCGACACCCTGCGGCTCAAAAACTAGGCAGAACCCCTGACTGTGTCTGCGTTACTGGTTGGTAATTACTGTGCTTGGTTTGTGAAGCGTCTGCTATTCAGTTTTTTATCATCTACTAGGATCTAGGAACATGAAGTCTAGATTACGATGGGCAGAGGAATGCGAAGTCGGTTCTTAAAGTGACCCTAGGGCTGGGGCCCGAACATGATGGAAGTGAATAGAGTCACCTTAGTCTGAGAAGTTACCAAAACCTGTCAGTTTGAATAAATCTGGCCCTGCTGGATTTCTTGGAACTGTCCTGTCACAGCAACTTGCTGGTCTCAATGCTACCCCATTCATTATCATGATGTTATAAGGCTGCAGGGTTACACAAAGCCAAAGTCGTATGTAGCCCCAGCCTAAAGGCCCTTTTACACACCTGATTGTCAAGCAGATTATAGGGGACGAATGTTCATCCCCCATAATCTGCCTGATAATCGGGTGTGTAAAAGGCCCTTTAAGGGTGTATTAGACACCCCGATGCTGCAAGCGATTGTCGCCAGATAGCTAGCAGAGGAGACCGCTGCTATTACACAAAGCGATGTCCTCCACAACATGGGGAGGAGCGATCACTATGCCATCGTTCGTCCCCAGGCAGGACAGCGGTGTGCTGGTGGCAGATCGTGATTACACAGCATGATCTGCCGTCAGCAAATCCAGATCTTTCAGCATGCTGAAGGATCTGAATTGTCCGATGAACGAGCAATCGGATGATCACCAACGAACGTTGCTACGAGTGAATTTGGGTTTGCTGAAATTGTGTTAAACGGGACGTCAAGGACTTGTCTGCCACCATGAAGACTACCTAATCTTCAGTATTTCTAATTCTTATGATTGGAATTTTCCGCCGGGAGGCCACCATACACATTAGATGGTCCTCCGGTGAGTTCAGCCCCCGTTCATCAGTGGTGTATTGGCCAGCTTTACTTGGTTGAGTTGGAGAAGTTCCTTGTTTCTTGGACCATAATTGATTATAAGCCTGTAAGTAAGGTAAAGGGTCGTACACCGCTATATTCGGTTAGTGACCTAACGTACAGGTGAAAGGTGTGCTCCAAAGCCTTTGTTTGCAGACGTAATAATAGTTAAAGAACAACTCGCTCATTGTCCAGAAATTCCCTGCTCGCCGGCCTCCCCGCTCCTCACCAGGGCTCTGCATGTCCCAGCGTATTAAAGCCTCCATTGTGGAGTCGGACATGGATTCCTCCGCTTATTCTAACATTTTGCTTAGAGGGAATGTAAAACGATGTGCGGAGAATTGGATGTTCTTTGCAGCCTGGAATTCCTATCACCTTAGCTCAGGCGTCCCTGGTGAGGTTACACATCCAGCTTGTATCAATGCCTTGGCAGGAACACGACCGTTTCATTCTCTAGAACATGTCATTTTTTTAGTACTTCCAGCTGAACAGGAGGGGAGGGAGGAATATGCCTTTCACTTAATAGGAACAGTATGGCGCTTTAACTGCTTTCCCCCCAGACAATGCTTTTACTGTGGGAAGCAGCAGATCCTATGTCTGACGGACAGCGAATGCACTTCTTGTTGTACGCGGCGATACATCGGTCTTTAGTCACTCCGTAGCATTGTATATAACCCTGTACGTAGGAGTGACGGCGCTTATATCAATCTGATTCTTTTCTCTAGGTAACATTGAGTGCAGTTTTTTGCAAACTTGCAAAAAAGTGACTTTACTCATGATCATTATTGGCTTCCAAACCATTCACGTGCATACAGCCGTCCATACCTACTCTGTTGTCAGACCAGTGACCTCTCCGGAGGTCTCTCACCAAGCCACTGTCATGTGCCCCCACAGTGCACAGAAAACCGTATGACCATGCAAGGTCTCTGGCTCCGTGGTGCCTTCACATACAATGCCTCCATAAGGCCCCTTTCACATGGGCGAGTATTCCGCGCGGATGCGATGCGTTAGTTGAACGCATTGCACCCGCACTGAATCCGGACCCATTCATTTCTATGGGGCTGTTCAGATGAGCGGTAATTTTCACGCATCACTTGTGCGTTGCGTGAAAATCGCAGCATGCTCTATATTCTGTGTTTTTCACATAACGCATGCCCCATAGAAATGAATGGGGTTGCGTGAAAATCGCAAGCAAGTGCGGATGCAGTTTTAACGCACGGTTGCTAGGAGACGATCGGGATGGAGACCCGATCATTATTATTTTCCCTTATAACATGGTTATAAGGGAAAATCATAGCATTCTGAATACAGAATGCATAGTCAAATAGCGCTGGAGGGGTTAAAAAATAAAAATGTAACTCACCTTAGGCCACTTGTTCGCGTAGCCTTGCATCTCCTTCTGTCTCCTTTGCTGAACAGGACCTGGGGTGAGCATTAATTACATGAACAGGACCTGTGATGATGTCACTTCGGTCATCACATGATCCATCACCATGGTAAAAGATCATGTGACGGACCATGTGATAACCGGAGTGATGTCATCACAGGTCCTGTTCATGTAATTAATGCTCACCCCAGGTCCTGTTCAGCAAAGGAGACAGAAGGAGATGCCGGGCTACCCGAACAAGTGGACTAAGGTGAGTTAAAGAATTGTTTATTTTTTTTAACCCCTCCAGCGCTATTTTACTATGCATTCTGTATTCAGAATGCTATTATTTTCCCTTATAACCAATCTACAGAACACCGATCCCAGACCCGAACTTCCGTTTGGGTACCAAACATGCACAATTTTTTTCACGCGAGTGCAAAACGCATTACAATGTTTTTCACTCGCGCCGAAAAATTGTGGAGGCGTTACGCAACCCGCACATTTTCCCGCAACGCCCGTGTCTAAGATTGTGTCTTGATTTCTTTTTGATGGATTAAACATGGGGGAAAAAACTGTAATCTACGTCACGGATTTCCCATAGAAAGCAATGGAAGGCAGATTTCAGCATGGAATGCGCAGCGAAATCTGAGGAGAGATTGTGCAGTGTGAACGTTCCCTGATTTATCCTGTGGTTTGCATTACGGGCGCTGCTGGTATGTTCTTTTTTTCCCTTTTACTATAGAGGTCTTGGATCAAACTTTTGGCATCGTTTAGGCACTAAGCATAACCCTAGCCTGACCCCCTGGAGAGCCCAGCTAAAGGGGGTTCACATCTGTGTTTTGCTTTCCGGTCCTGAGATCCTGCAGAGGATCTCAAAACCGCAGGGAAACGCATCAGTTTGAACAATACAACCGGCTGCATCCGTTCGAAAATGAACATGCTGGATCCAGCATCAAATACCATTGTAAGTCAATCGGTACCGGATCTGATTTTTCTGTGTCCCAAAAAACTGATCCGGCACTATTGACCTACATGTTTTTTGATGCCGAATCTGGAACTTGCAGCAATTTTGTGTCCGGCATGGGAACGCAACAAAGTGGAGCGGAATGCATTCTGCTGCGCTCCATTTTGGTTTGTTCAGTTTTGTCCCCATTGACGTTGTGCTCTGGTTTTGAGATCCTCTGCCGGATGTCAATACCAGAAAGGAAAACGCAGATGTGAAAGTAGCCGTATATAGACAACCCATCCTCAGGACCCTTGTGAACAAGAGCTCGGAACGCGTTGATGAATGGACTGTATCCCTGCTTTTTTTTATGGATTACTAATAAAGTATTGGTAATTTTAGGAAGCTTTGGGTTTTCCTCCCTACCAGTTTTTCACCATTAGCCAATAGTTTCCATTGCTTCAGCTGCGGATCCTGAAGTGATTAATGTGGAGTTGGTTTGGTGACCAAGAGCTACACAGCGCCATCTATTGTGTAGTGGACAGAGCTTGTAACTGCAGCACTGTTCCCATTCACTCCATGAGAGCTGTTCTGCAGTAACCAGTTCTGTCCACTACACAACGGATGGCGCTGTTTAGTTCTGGAGCTAGTCGGGAACAGCTGATCTGCGGACCCCCGCCGATGAGATGTCGATGGCCTTTACTGAGGATAGGTCATCAGTGGTAAATTCCTGGGAAACCCCATTAATTGTTATTCTGTAGACTTTCTGCTTCTTTTTGAACTATGTATTTGCAGGGAGCCATCGCTGGAATGTGTAGGAAATAAATAGCCCGGGTTAGTTAATGGTGGTGGTTGGAGACGAGGTAGTTTACATTCTCCAGATACGATTGTGAGTCTATAATGTCAGTGTTGTCCTTGTGTAATGATTAACTAGACTGGCTATAAATCACCAGGGCTCCATATCCAGCAGCTGGCACGTTCCCCGAGAGCACAATGGAAAACCAAGAGCGCTGACATGTGAGGCCTTTACTGTTACATACATATTCAGCAGTACCAGTGAATATTCAGGGCCATTGAAACCTATCATACTGGTATGACTGGGTAAGTTGCATTGTATGGATGCTTCTGATTCCCTGGGGGTGAACACTTACACGCACATCGCTGACAGTGCAGTATGATGTGTCAGCGATCACTGTGACCGCCACATAGCAACGACCGCATTGGCCATTGTCTCTACAGGCAGAAATCCCTGTGGGCTAGTGGCCGATGGCCAGCACTGCAGGTGACTGATGACCTAGGCCAGCCTACACTAAATGGGGTCCTGTGTACTACTATAGGGCTGTATTTGTTACAATACTGCCCCATATCTCACCATAGGGCTGTCTACACAGGCCTCTTGCACACGACCGTATGTCTTTCTCAGAATTTTGCAGTCTGCAAAAAATGGATCCGCAAAAAATACAGATGACATCCGTGTGCATTCCGTATTTGTGGAACGGAACATCTGGCCCCTAATAGAACAGTCCTATCCTTCTCCATTATGCGGACAATAAAATGACATGTTCTATGTTTGTATGGAAAAAGGAAGGCATACGGAGTACCTTCCGTGTTTTTTTTGCAAATCCGTAACGGAAAAAAAAAGTTTTGTTTGCAAGAGGCCTTATTGTACTGCTTGTCCCACTGTTAGGACTATGTGTTAGAACTAGACTCTACCTATCATTGTTAAAGGGGTTTTCCAACCTCTATAATGACCCACCCCCAAATGCTCGAGCACCTCGTATACATTATACTTACCTGCTCCCTGGCACCTCCGTCGCTCCGGATCCCTGCATGGGCGCCACTGCATCTCGCGGGTGATGCTAGGAAGGCTCTCCCCCGTTGTGATCTGCTATTGGCTGCTCCTACCGTCGCCGGATGTTCTGATCCAAGCAATGGGGAGATGCAGCGGCGGCCATACAGGGATCTGGAGCGACGCCGGTGCCGGGAAGCAGATAAGTATAATGTGGAGAGGGGGGGGGGGGGGGGGGGGCATTATAGGGGTTAAGGCCAGTTTTTGGCAGATCGCTAACAAGCCTTCGTAGTAACACTCGTTGATCATATTGCATCGTAATACTGCCTGCCGATTGCACACTTAATAATCGTTTGCCGGCGGCAGATTGTGCTGTCTAATTACGGTCTGCTGCCGTCAAACCACTGCACAGTGATGGCATAATGATCGCTCCTCCCAATGCTGCGGAGGATATGGCTGCATGTGAACGGAGCAGTCTGCTGCACTAGCTAGCAGGTGATTGCCGAGAGGGAACGCTCCCGACAGTCGCTTGCCTAATCCGCCCGTGTAATACAGGCTTTAGTTACCCCCATGGCAGTATAAGCTCCTGCCTAAAAAAAATACTCCAGTAGTTTTTCAACTACATTTACCTGGGCCAGGCATACAATTAGTAAATTTGCCAGGGGCAGCACGGCCCCCACCCTCCACCCATTCTGCCCAACTGTCGAAAACCAGCCGTGTGACTAAATATTTCCGCATGGCAGTTAAATAAAGGGACTTGGGACTTTTTTTTATATGGCTAAAAAAAACTTGGTAAATCCCTTAGTAAATATACCCCAACATGCGGATGACATTCCGCATTCGTTTTACTGGTATTTAATGTAAAAGTTAGTGTAATTTTTAAATTCTCATGTCTGAATGAAAATTTGCGCGGGTATAAGGTATGTAATCCGCAGCGTATGCAGGCAGCCTACAGAGCCTGCGTATCCGCATGCAGAGCACACGTGCGGTGTGATAGTCGCCGCCAGAAATGTGTTTGCTTTAGGCCAGAAAAGAAACTTTGCTCAGAGTACAAGGTAATGGAGAGCTGAGGATAAATTGCAGCAAGCGCTGGTATTAGACCTCCGTGACCAGACAACAGCGCGCCAATCAACAGACTGCTAACGAAATCTACTGAAACCTGATCTACCACATTGCGTTCCCACATCCATTTTCTCTAATTGACTTGTTGCTAGAAAACAGCCTGCTCCGGCATATGCTATTGTACAAGGCTCTTGGACACGGCAGCGCGCTGTGTTTTCTAGATACAACAATTTACTTTGTATTCCTCGCATCCCCTTACAATTGTTAGCTGAAAATGCGTTAGGCTGCCCGTACATGTTCAGGTTTTCTGATGCTGTTTTTTGAAGCCGAAACCATGTGTGGATCATAAAGAGAGTGAGTTTTCGGGGCGCGACCTTGCTGCGGTCGAGTACCTCGCGGCCAATCCTATCTAACTGATGAAGACCGCACTGTATAGTTGGTCTGCATTGTTAATGGCCGCCACGGCAGCATCAATACCGCGTGGCCATTAACAATACAGACCCACTGAACAGTGCTGTCCTATTAGTTTACTTAGTACCAGCTTTGTTTTCCATGTGGAAATTGACCTATTGTGCAGATTTAGAATTCAGCGTGTTAAATATGTTTGTGGATTTCAGCCTTTTCTAATAAACGGTGAGATCTGCTGCAAAACCGCATCAAGTCCCAAAACTGCGGTTAAAATTTTTTTTTTGTGTGTGTGCGCAGTTTGGATGCAAAAATTACATAGAAATCCATACGGGAATCGGTGTGGATCTTCACCTGCACATGGAATCATGAAATCTGCACCAAAACAACACAAGAAACGGACATAAATCTGCACTATTTATTGCGTTTTTTCCCATTGAAGTCTGTGGAGATAACCGCTGTACAGAAGGTGCGGATTCGCACAAACAATTTTGAAATCTGCACAAGTCGCCCTCCGCCAGGAATAATAAAGCAAAGTGTAGATGTACTACCTAAGGGGAGAAAAATGATGTTTTGTCCATGTGGCCGGGTCGCGGTGAAGGAGATCAATGAATTGGGACCTCGATTATCTTGTTTGTGCTGCAATTAGAAGTTAGAAAATTAACTAGTTACTAACCGGTCTGAAAGGAAGCGTATCATGAACAGGATGCAGTGTTGTCACCACGTGCCATCAAGTTATACACGACTTCTGTCTGTGAAGACAAGTCACGTGGCTGCTCGGCAATAATGAATGAAAGTGTCAGAGGATTGGAAAAACCACATGTCGTTTAATAAGCGCGTTTCCTGTGCTCGTGGGTGATCTAATTATGGCCGTGTAGCAGAGTCTGAAGCCTCGGTCCTGGATCCATATGGAACAGTCAATTGCCACGAGAGAGATCAACGATAAATATCTGGGTTCTGTCATTTTGTCCCTTAAAGGGAACCTGTCACCGGGATTTTGTGAATAGAGCTGAGGACATGGGTTGCTAGATGGCCGCATCCGTTGCTCCGTTCTGTAGCCCCACAAAAAAAAATATTACATGTCCTATTCTTGTCCGTTTTGCGGACAAGAATAGGCAGTTATATTAATGGCTGTCCGTGCCGTTCCTCAAATTGTGGAACGCCCACGGACGCCATCCATGTTTCGCGGATCCGCAATTTGCGGACCGCAAAGCACACAATGGTCGTGTGCATGACGCCTTAATAACAGTAAATTAGCTGAAGGCCCGGCCCAACCCCTATTACAACCCCACCGTCACAAGTGGCAAGGGAGGAGTATAAATGCCCATGCGACAAGATATTGTTGCAAAAAAAGGCGTCTTGTGACTATTTTCACTCCAAAAACTGGCACAAATCTGTTGGTAAATGACCCCCAGACTATTTTGAGGCCGCCAGAATTTGCTGTTCTGTAGCTGTGAGCACCCCATGTATATGGCATTTGCTGTTCTGTAGCTGGGAGCACCCCATGCATATGGCATTTGCTGTTCTGTAGCTGGGAGCACCCCATGCATATGGCATTTGCTGTTCTGTAGCTGGGAGCACCCCATGTATATGGCATTTGCTGTTCTGTAGCTGGGAGCACCCCATGTATATGGCATTTGCTGTTCTGTAGCTGGGAGCACCCCTCATGTATCTGGCATTTGCTGTTCTGTAGCTGGGAGCACCCCTCATGTATCTGGCATTTGCTGTTCTGTAGCTGGGAGCACCCCATGTATCTGGCATTTGCTGTTCTGTAGCTGGGAGCACCCCTCATGTATCTGGCATTTGCTGTTCTGTAGCTGGGAGCACCCCATGTATCTGGCATTTGCTGTTCTGTAGCTGGGAGCACCCCTCATGTATCTGGCATTTGCTGTTCTGTAGCTGGGAGCACCCCATGTATCTGGCATTTGCTGTTCTGTAGCTGGGAGCACCCCATGTATCTGGCATTTGCTGTTCTGTAGCTGGGAGCACCCCTCATGTATATGGCATTTGCTGTTCTGTAGCTGGGAGCACCCCTCATGTATATGGCATTTGCTGTTCTGTAGCTGGGAGCACCCCATGTATCTGGCATTTGCTGTTCTGTAGCTGGGAGCACCCCATGTATCTGGCATTTGCTGTCCTGTAGCTGGGAGCACCCCATGTATCTGGCATTTGCTGTCCTGTAGCTGGGAGCACCCCATGTATATGGCATATCTACAGACTGTACGCTGTGATTGAAGTATACCTCGGGCAGCATGGCGTGTGGGAATCTCCGCATACCAGAATCTTACTACTTTTTTATGTTGTCTGACTTGTCTACTAGGTTATATTTTTTTCTGTAAGTCCTTTTTAGGTTTACAGCAGTAACCTGATTGTATGACTTGGTTAGCACCATATAAAATGGAAAAAATAAATAAAATAAAGAAGCCATTTTTTTTTTTCCAACCATGTGCCTAAGGAAAAATAATTACGTGTGAGAAAATTATGTAAGCCGTTTGGCAAGTGTTGTCGGCTTTAAATCATTTCTCTAGACACACCCAGCAGAACGGGGAGAAAATGTCAGTGCCTTGTGTCAGCAAGTGAAACCACCTGCCGAGTACTCCTCTGAATCAACAAAGGTGTAAGATTACCAAGTGCCACTCAGCAGCGCCCGTCCCACCTCCACTTGTCTCCGGATGACCTTTCTTATGGTTTATCACCGTCCCATTGTTTTCTTCTGATGGCCCCCGAGGTTCTTAAAGGGATATTCCCATCTCGTGCAGCGGTTGCATGCAACTGCTTTTGTCCAGCCGAGAATGGGCATTTTGCCAGAAAGCCAATTGCAGAGAAATAGGATTCGTTTTAGTTGCCATTATCAACGCCATCAGGCCGTATGCAGTATGGGTTGATCATGGTGACAGATGCCCTTTAAGTCTCTGCCGGTACAAAGATTTTCTCTGCTCACTTCGCCTTTTCCAGTTTTCCTTTTTACCTTTCCCTCCAAGCTGGAAGCTGGAATCTCAAAAATGTGGCTTTGGAAAAAGCTGAAAATCCGATGATGCAAATTACGGGCTGTAGGCTGCTTAAAAATGTACTGTGATGGGCAGTGTGCCGCCATGACCCTGCTACCCTAAACACGAATCCCAGCCATTTTATACAGTATTCCTTAAAGGGCATCTGTCAGCAGATTTGTACCTATGACCGGCTGACCTGTTGCCTTCAGCTGCCAAGCGCACATGTATCTGTGTTGGTCCCATGTTCATATGTGTCCGCATTGCTGAGAAACATGATGTTTTATTATATGCAAATGAGCCTCTAGGAGCAATGGGGGCGTTGCCATTACACCTAGATTCTCTGCGCTCTCTGCAACTGCTGCACCCTCTGCACTGTGACAGGACAAGGCTGGGAAATCATCATAATGCCCGCCTGCCCCTGTTGATCACAGTGCAGAGGGCGCAGAGATTCTAGGTGTAACGGCAACGCCCCCATTGCTCCTTGAGGCTCATTTGCATATGTTAACACTTCATTTTTCTCCGCAACGGGTGTGAACCTGGTCTTTGCTGAGGACACGTTAGCAGAGTCCGCCATACTGATCTTACTGTGTCTGTTCACCAAACTACGTGACATGATTTGGCCTCGAGCATCACAACCGTGGAAGTAAAGGAATTCCCATTCATATTATCGCCCGCGCCACTGGGCCATAGTTTGTGTCGTAGCTAACACCTTAGAGCAGGCATGTCCAAACTGCGGCCCTCCAGCTGTTGCAAAACTACAACTCCCAGCATGCTCTAATAGCTGTAAGCTATATAGGCATGCTGGGAGTTGTAGTTTTGCAACAGCTGGAGGGCCGCAGTTTGGACATGCCTGCCTTAGAGGATATATGGTGAATCCATCCCTCTTCATTATGTTCCCAGGCTTCCTCGCTGTCTAAAATACTGCTAATTATAATAGGATCGTTAGGATGACAAATAATTATCAATGACTGCCTCTTAAATGCCTCCCTGTCAGTCTATGGCTAATTATAATTGTTCTGCGTTTCCTGTTCTCGGGCAGGTGTGGTCGATGGGCTGACAAGAAACCTTGACGTGTTTTTTCTTTTGCCTTTTTCTAGAATTCTTCCATTTTGCAAGAGTGTTGTGATTGCTTGTTCAACGTCTGTTAAGGCTACATGCACACAGACGTTGTTTGTTTCTGTAGGATGCGGACCAATTCATTTTAACGGGTCCGCAAGAAACAGTGTGCTGTCCGCATCAGTATGTCCGTTCCGTAGCCCCGTAAAAAAATAAATAGAACATGTCCTATTCTTGTCCGTTTTAGGCATTGTTGCAATGGGTCTGCAAAAAAAACAAAAAAAAAACGGATGTCAACCGTGATTTTTGCGTATCCGCAATTTGCGGACCGCAAAACGCATACGGTCGTGTGCATGTATGGTTGTTGTAAATAGCGTTTCTTGTAATTATGGTGCGCCGCAGACTCACTGCGCTGTTTCGGTCACCGAGAGGAAATCTGTGCTGTCTCCATGCAGTGCGTGGATGAATCGCGCGGGTGTGTAACTGGCTTGCTAGAGAGTTAATGACATGCCAAGTGTTATGTCATTAAAATTACTATTAGGCTGGCGATGGCAGGGCCCTGGCACTGCCAACGAGATCTAATGGGTGGAATCAAATCCAAGGTGTGTTATTTTTTTTTTAACAAGAGCCTGGAGAAGGAACTCGTCTTGCTGCGGGCTGTTCTTGTGCCAACCTCCCTCTTGTTTCCAATAGACTTTGTCACAAATTATTTAAACATTTTATTATTATTATTATTATTATTATTATTATTATTATTTGGAGACTACTACTGATATAAAGAGTGGTTATTTATTTTATTTTAGTTTGTGTCCTGTCAGGTTTGAATCTATTCTTGGTCACGATTTCTTAGGGGAGTATAGTTGCCTGCATCCATTTCCAGATCATTTCATAGGAACCTTCCAGGGGGTAAAGCTCTGTCCTGGTCGTACACTGAGCGGTGATACCTGTACTGGAAGGCTGGCCGTACACATGAGATGCCTGTCCTCTGAACACTCGTTCGGCTGACTGTTTAATTTATTTTTTTCCAAACTTTTCATACAAATTCTGGCTCAGCCTGGTTGAGCGTGTAGAGGAGAGAAAGCTGCAGCAAAACTCCTGGCTGTAGCATATATTCTCCCCCAAAAAAAACAAACAGGCACATTACATGGCTGCCCGATCCCACTTAAATCATGGCAGATATACATCTAACGTGTATCACCAGCTTTACTTTAAGGTCCCTTTCACACGAGCGTGATTTCCGCGCGGGTGCCATGAGTGACGTGAACGCATAGCACCCGCACTGAATCCGGCACTATTCATTTCAATGGGTCTGTATACATGAGCGTTTTTTTTCACGCATCACTTCTGCAATGCTTTGAAATCGCAGCAGGTTCTATATTCTGCGTTTTTCACGCAGCCCTGGCCCCATAGAAGTGAATGCCGCTGCGTGAAAAAAGCATTGCATCCGCAAGCAAGTGCGGGTGCGATGCGTTTTTCACTGATGGTTGCTAAGAGATGTTGTTTGTAAACCTTCAGTTTTTTATCACGCGAGTGAAAAACGCATCAAAACGCATTGCACCCGCGCGGAAAAAACTGAACAACTAAACGCAATCGCAGACAAAACTGACTTGTTTTAGTGCCAAAATCGCAACATTTTCACTGAACGCATCCGGATCAAATCCGTCACGCCCGTGTGAAACCAGCCTAAAGCAGCTATCCAAAATTTATGGCCTATTAATATTAGATCATGGGGGGCGACTCTCGGGAATTTTGAAAATCAGCACTTTAAGGCTTAATGCACACGATAAGGATTGAGTGCGGAAAATCTGCACCGTAGGTCATGTACATTATATTCTATGAAAATTTGAAATTCTCAATGCACACAATGCAAAAAAAAAATTCAGCGCAGATTTTGACCTGCGGTGCGGATTTTAATTTTTTTTTATTTTTCCTGACTGGATTTTGAAAATTCACTTAGTAAAATCCACATGTGGAGAATCCGCACCGAATCCACATCTGTGCCCGGACGGATTTGTGGGTTTGGGATTGCTGAATATCCAGTGTGAAATCACTAAACAAGAGCGTTAGCCAACTGGAGTCCAAGGTATCGCGTAACGGGGAGCAGCACCTTCACATCAAAACGGAAGTGGACCTGCCCAGCCGAAGGGAAATAAGCCGTGCAAAGGTAGAGGAGATTTCTTAAAATCCCATCTATTTTGCTGGTACTGTAAAAGGCACACAAATCTGTGTCTGCCCTGTGAGGACGTGCGGAACGGAACGGTCTGAGAATTTGACGTTCCTTCCTGGTCTCCATGTTTCCTGCACATTGTGGGTTGAATTTCATGGCTTAAATTGTGTGAAAATGCGTTTTGAAATAGCTGCTCTCGCTGCCTCTGGCCGCCCGGCCTCTCCGACAGTCACGGCTTGCCCGAGGACTCCAGACACGTTGGGTGAATTCCTGCCACATTCCCTCCCACCTACCAAGAAATTACTTTCTGATTTTCTCAAAAGGAGCAGTTCCAAACATTTTGTTTCATGCCTACACATTTTAGTTTTTGGCAGTTTTTTTCTTTTTCTCAGCTATTTTAATGACTGCCTGTGTTTGCACAGTATGCAGACTCTGCTCCCATCTGCGTTGGAGACTACTTTACTTTTCTAGACTCCGATGCAGATTCCTTCAAAATTGCATGAAAAAAAAAAATAATAATAATGCAGGATGCAGCGGTGTTTTTTTCGGTAGTATGACCGATGCCATGATAAAAGCCAAGGGCTCCATTATAGGTCAGTGGGAACTATCGGGCACTATTGGTTTTTGTCATTAGATTTGGCGTTCCATCATAGTTATTTTTTTGTTTCTAGGACGGAAGTGGAAATCGAAAATGCAAACGCCAGTTTGAACACTGTATTTAATGCAGACCTGGTCTTAGCATGGACATTGTCCATCTGATTTCATCCGTTCTATCCAGGATCTGGCTTCCTCCCACCATCTTGGTACATGTTAAAGGTTAATTACCTCCATATGAAACCAGCCCTTCTGTGTCCTGTGGTGAGAATGTTCAAGGGGTTATTATTAATGACCTGCCCTCAGGATAAGACCCCCCCCCCCCCCCCCCCCCCCAGATCAGCTGGTTGAAGAGAAGGCCGCGCTCCGTGCGAGTGCAGCCTTCACTTCATTGCTCGCCATCGCATTAGCAGCGGTGAGCAGGTGTGATTACGCCGAAGCCGCCCCACTCACTTTAATGGGACAGCTCGTTCTTATACCATTCATTTCAATGGGACAGCTTCTCATAGTTACACCTGCTCACTGCTGCTGGTGCCTTCTCTTCAACCTGTGGGAGACCCCCGCCGATCCTGAGGACAGGTCGTCTCTAAAAATAACTTGGACAACCCCTTTAAGCAGCCATATTATGTTTTGCAACAGTTCTAAGACAGCTTCTTTTCATATCCCTACCCCTCTTGGGGAGCAATACTCTCATTCCCTCCATGACTCTCCACTCTGGATGACTCTCCATTCGCAATCCCAATTTTTAGGCAATAAGGATACAGTTATGTTGGGAATGCGGTACCCTGATCCGATGGAGGATCATTCTACAGGAGCTCAACATATCCGGCACTGCAGGACACAACCATGTACCATCGGATTCCCATTGACTATAATGGACAGTTTCCGGCATAAAGCCTGCCGTAATAGCGAAAGCAACCTGTTTTGGACCAAAATTACTCTGTACGGTCTGCTCCAGATTACTTGCCTCATTGGTATTTTCTCTGTTGACAAAACACAATGTGATACTTTGGTGTTTTCCGTTTGTGAGATGCGTTCAGGGCTCTCCAAAGCGGTCCACAACGGATCAGTTTGCATTCTGAATGGAAAAGGATCCGCTCAGAATGCATCAGTTCAGTCTCCATTCTGCTCTGGAGACTGACACCAAAATGCTGCTTGCCTGCATCTGATGAAACTGAGACAAACGTATCCGTCCAGGCACACAATGTGGGACGGGTCCATTTTCTCTGACACAATCTGGCACGATAGGAAACTGATCCGTCCTCCATTGACTTTCACTGATGTCTAAGGCCTCATGCACACGACCGTTGTGTGCATTCGTGGCCGTTGTTCCGTTTTCCGTGATTTTCTGCGGACCCATTGACTTTCAATGGGTCCGTTGAAAACTCTGAAAATGCACCGTTGTTCATCAGCGGCTGTGATCAGCGTTTCCTGTCCGTCAAAAAAATACGGACAGGAAATTCAAGTCAATGGGTCCGTGAAAAAACATGGATGCACACAAGATTGGCATCCGCGTCCGTGATCTGTGGCCGTAGATCCGTAGATCCGTCTGCATAAAAGCTTTTTCAGAGCTGAGTTTTCACTTTTGTGAAAACTCAGATCCGACAGTATATTCTAACACAGAGGCGTTCCCATAGTGATGGGGACGCTTCAAGTTAGAATATACTACGAACTGTGGACATGACTGCCCCCTGCTGCCTGGCAGCACCCGATCTCTTACAGGGGGTGTGATCCGCAAAATTAACCCCTCAGGTGCCGCACCTGAGGGGTTAATTGTGCTTATCATAGACCCCTGTAAGAGATCAGGGGCTGCCAGGCAGCAGGGGGCAGACCCCCTCCCTCCCCAGTTTTAATTTCATTGGTGGCCAGTGCGGCTCCACCCCCGGCCCCCCTCCCTCCCTCTATTGTATTAATTTCATTAGTGGCCAGTGTGCGGCCTCCCCCCCCCCCCCCCCCCCCCCGTCCCCCTGGCCCCCCCCTCCCTCTATTGTATTAATTTCATTGGTGGCCAGTGTGCGGGCCCCCCCCCCCCTCCCCGATCATTGGTGGCAGCGGTGAGTTCCGATTGGAGTCCCAGTTTCATCGCTGGGGCTCCGATCGGTAACCATGGCAACCAGGACGCTACTGCAGTCCTGGCTGCCATGGTTACTTAGCAAGCTGCGCTGTCTGTGATCGGCCGGGCGCTCCTCCTACTGGTAAGTGACAGATCATTAAGCAATGCGCCGCACAGGCCTGTCACTTACCAGTAGGAGGAGCTCCCGGCCGGTCACAGACAGCGCAGCAGGTAAGTATGATGCTTCTAATATTGCTAAGTAACCATGGCAACCAGGACTGCAGTAGCGTCCTGGTTGCCATGGTTACCGATCGGAGCCCCAGCGATAAAACTGAGACTCCGATCGGAACTCTCCGCTGCCACCAATGATGGGGGGGGAAAGGGGGGGGGGGGACGACCTGAGAGGTAATTGTGCGGATCACAGCCCCCTGTAAGAGATCAGGTGCTGCCAGGCAGCAGGGGGCAGTCATGTACACTGTTCGTAGTATATTCTAACTTGAAGCGTCCCCATCACCATGGGAACGCCTCTGTGCTAGAATATACTGTCGGATCTGAGTTTCACGATCTAACTCAAATCCAATGGTATATTCTAACATAGAGGCGTTCCCATGGTGATGGGGACGCTTCAAGTTAAAATATACCATCGGATTGGAGAAAACTCCGATCCGATGGTATAATGGGGACTCCTGACTTTACATTGAAAGTCAATGGGGGACGGATCCGTATGCAATTGCACCATATTGTGTCAACGTCAAATGGATCCGTCCCCATTGACTTGCATTGTAAGTCAGGACGGATCCGTTTGGGTCCGCACGGCCAGGCGGACACCAAAACGATTTTTTTGGTGGATCCTCCAAAAATCAAGGAAGACCCACGGAAGAAAAAACGGACACGAATCACGGAACTACGGGACCCGTTTTTGCGGACCGCAAAAAAAAAAAACGTTCGTGTGCATGAGACCTAAGACTGATCCGTCTTGGCTATGTTAAAGATGATACAAACGGATCCGTTCTGAACGGATGCAGACGCCTGTATTATCTGAACGGATCCGTCCATGACGGATCCGCACAAAACGCGTGTGTTGAAAGTAGCCTATAATAAGGTTTTCTTGCTTTATTGCATTTACAACCGCTGCAGACGCGTCATCTGTAGATCTAAAGTTATGTGCAAGTTCCATGATTAATCTTTTTTATTTTTATCTCGACCTCTGTTCACCGTTGCTACCTGCGATATTTTACAGGGTTTCGTGATGTCATCAGTCGAGCTCATTTTGCTGTGTGCCCGGTATACAGACAGGTCCTGGCTTGCAGCTGAAATATTTTGTCTGTCACTGTAGTTTTCTGGAATGCAGACCTGAAAATCATTTTCAGGTCTCGTGTGTATGCTGAGAGTATTCATAGGCGTACCAAGGTGCGGCTGAATCAGCCGGTCTTCTAGAGCACTGGCTCTAGAAGGTCTTCAACCTGTGGTATTCACGGCTTGGTGGGAGTTGTGGTTTAGCAACCAGTAGAACACTGCAGGTGAGAGACCACTTCTCTAGACCAGTGTTTCCCAACCAGTGTGCCTCCAGCTGTTACAAAACTACAACTCCCAGCATGCCCGCACAGCCAAATGCTGCCCGGTGCTGCTGGGAGTTGTAGTTTTGCAACAACTGGAGGCACACTGGTTGGGAAACACTTCTCTAGAGTTACTGTCCTACAGACCTCGCTCTTCTGCTGATCACATTGATGGGTCAGTAGTTGCATTTCAGAGCTGTAATACTGGGGAAAATGTAATGAATTACATGCTATTAACTTTTTGAGTTGGTGGTGAAGCAAACCTAAAATGTTGGAAGTGTAAGGGTACAGCTACACTGGTCGCACGACGTGTCGGAGCCAGCATAGCATAGTAGCGGTGATCCCATAGAAATAAATGTGCCATGTGCCCACCATCTGTGGATGCGGACCCATTCACTTGAATGGGGTCCTCAATCTGCATCGGCAGTCTGCACGGACAGAAAACTTCGTAGTGCTTCCGATTCATGCCTCCGTTCCGCTATGCACCATATCTTCCAGATTGTGGTCTTCATTAGCTTGATTATAACCCACTGCGGCCACATCACAAGCGTGACACGACTGCACAGTGTGTGGTCCTACCCTAACCCTGCTTTCACACCTGAGCGTTTCCCAAACGCGCGTCAAACGCGCGTTTCTGACGCGCGTTTTTTGTAATAGTAAACGCGCGTTTGACGCGCGTTTGTGTCATTGACTGCAGTGTCCTATGGCCACAAACGCGCGTCAAAACGCCCCAAAGAAGCTCAAGTACTTGTTTGAGCGTCGGGCGTTTTACAGCGCGATCGTACGCGCTGTAAAACGCCCAGGTGAGAACCATTCCCATAGGGAAGCATTGGTTTTCATGTGTTGAGCGTTTTACAGCGCGTTTGAACGCGCTGTAAAACGCTCAGGTGTGAACTTAGGGTTAGGGTACTGCCACGCAGGTCCGCTGTGCCCCAGGTGAGTACCATGCAGCTGTACGAGCCTCAGTGGGATCAAATTAACCAATTGGGATCGCATTGTTTACTTGGTCTTCATGGTACCCTCAAAGCCTCATGGCCATTAATAGTGAGGACCAATTATACAATGTGGTCCTAATTGGTTAATTTGCCTGTTGTTTTGTTCAGGAGGTTGCCATTCCCCTTATCTAAAAAGTATTCCTTCCCGGCCAGACAGGGCAGGCTGCGTTCACATCTCCAGTCCGTTCACCAGATCGGACACTGCCGATCCCTATGGACTGTAATGGGATCCGGCAGTGATCATCCGCTTTCCAGCCATACATGCCAGGTTTCAGCTGGACCAATACTGCTTATGAAAAGAGGAATGCTGCCACCCCATTGTCAATGGAGTCATGCAGTATATGTCCAGGAGGTATAAAAGAGGCCACTTTAGCCTGTCATTGTGAACTGTGACGCCATTGTTACTGGTTACTTGTGTCTAATTGTCATTGACTGCGAGGTTTGCAACCTCCATTTGTTATATTTCCTTGATTTCAATAAAGCACTTTGGAAATCAAAAAAAAAAAAAAAAAAAAAAAGAGGAACATTAGAACATTATAGCGCAGCGCTGTAGGAAAAGCTGCTGCAGAGTTATCTTACGGAGATTGCATGTCTGTGCAGCGCCACAAGACGGGCGAGGGATGCCTATGGTTTTTAATGAGTTCCCTGTAGTCCTCTAACGCCTGGAGTGATGGTGGCCGTGGCTGTGGTGGAGCCTGAGCACCGCTTATAATATGATAGCTATTTTTTTTACTTATTACAGTCCTGTCACTTTGATTCATACGCCTTCTGTTAATCATGTGTATCCTCTTCAATAATCTGATTCATGCTGAATGTCATCTTAAAAATATCCCAGGTTTTCTGCTGACAGGAGGCCGTGCCGCTGTGGGAGGCTGACGTCTGTCATTCCTCCTGTATGAGCCAGTTTTAGGTGCTGCGGCCTATAGAGGCGCGCACAGCCGCTATGGGGTGACATTGGCACGTATTTGGGAGCGGTGCAGGGATGGGTTCCTCTGTATGGATGCAACTGCTCAGAGCTTCTTCTGGATTAGCTTGGATGTCCACCTACAGCTACAGTTAGTTTTAGAAATGGCTACTGATCATTTCTATTTGGTTTTTCCACTTTTTGAGCTGCTTTATCTATTACATTAGGAAACGGTCTGACAAGGCTGTCATGATGGGGCATGCAGTAGATGCCGTATAGAGAGAATACAGGCTTCAGGGAATTGCACCTGCAGACAAAGGAGAATTTTAAACTCAGACCGGTGAGAGGTTGATCTCCCGGAACCCCTGCAGGTCAGCATCGGTGATGGAGGTGGTGGGGAGTTGATCTCCTAGCACCCCTGCCGATCAGCTGTTGGAAGGGACCATGGCTTGCTGATTCCATCCATTGGTCATATCTTTTCTGCTGCTTAGTCCTATTCAGGTGAATGGGATTGAGCTGCAATACCAAGCACAGCCACCATACACTGTACGGCGCTGTGCTTGGTATACGATCAAGAGGCCGCAGTAGTCACCTGAGCACCGCAGTCCCTTTACCAGCTGATTGGCGGGGACACTGAGTTGGAACCCCACTGATGTGATCGGATATTGATGATGACCTATGCTGAGGATAGGTCGTCAGTATGAAAGGAGGCCTCATTGAAGCGCTACTGCCTATTCAAACAGCTGATCGGCGAGGATGCCGAGTGTCGGACCTGCACTGATCACATACTCATGCCCTATCCAGAGGATAGGACATCAGTATTGAACACTCGGACAACCCCTTTAATTGTCTGCCATAGGTTTAGTTTGTAGACATGTCTGTGCTCCACGTGTCGTCTGTAGGGATTATGGGTTTGCAAAACAAGTCTTTGAAGCCCATTGATTTTGGTCAAGCCGAATGTGTCACTACTTCCGAAATGCATGGAGAGTTACTCATGTACTCAATAATTACATAGTTATCCCCAGCGTGTTCCTACACTTCCACTCCCTTCAGTGCATCAGCCCTGACCCAAGGAGAGTCACGCAGGGCTGCAGCTGCACACCAAGAGTTCCCGAACGTGTCGTCCCAACAAGAGAGGGGTCCGCGAAAAAATCCTATCGACAGGATGTGAAGGGGAAAGTGTTGGCACCAAACGGGGAGTAAGACGATACATGTGCGCTCCAGGCCATTGGGGAGAAGGCATAATTAGGAAAACATTTTGAATATATATTCTATTCAAAAGTCCTTTTGTCTGTGAAGAAAAAATCTACTTATGGAAAGTTATTTTTGGTCATTACCAAATGTTTGAAATCTTTCGTAATCCAGTTGACAGCAAGTGTACTTTGCACCTTTGAGACGGGAAAGCTTTCATTAGACTTTCACACTTTGTCGCATTATGGAAGAATATATTGACACTTCAGAGATGAGATGCGGTATTTAGAAGCTGCATGTGGGCACGGAGAAAATTACCGCCAACGCAAGTTTTATGCCAAATTAGTCATTCTTAGTGGTTCATATAGGGTGTGGACGCACCTTTTTAAAGTGGCCACAGATGCAAGGGCTCATGCAAACAACCGTTGTCTCTTTTGCGGTCTGCAAATGGCGGATCTGCAAAACATGGATACCGGCCATGTGTATTCCACATTTTATGAAACGTCTGTCCTATGCTTCTCTGCAATGCAGACAAGAATAGGGCATGTTCCATATTTTTGCAGATGCCACGGAACGAGCCCTAAGACTTGAATGTGATGCCATATTTTTTTTTTGTGTTAAAATACAGTTTCTTCATGGAATACTGCTTTTGGTTCCTAGAATGAAGAGCTGCATAAGTTACCATAGTGAACTCTGCTGCTTTGACCGGACTGTATGGCATTATAATGATTTATAATGCTGTGTGTCTCTGCCCGACCTCTGCTCTAATGATGTGTACTAACTGCATTATGGGAGTGCAAATCTTACAATTGAGGCTGGGCAGAGACCATCACTTGAATAGGTCCGCAAATCCGGAGGTGCAGAACGGAACCACGGAACGTAAGCTCTACGGAGTGCTTTCGTGGGGTTCCGTTCCGTGCTTCCATTCCACAAAAAGATACAACTAGGCCTTAGGCTGATAGTCCAGTCAAAGGAGCAAAGTTCACTATGGCTTCCACTTGTCTGAAACTGGCCTAACTCTTGGTGATATCATGGTTCAAAAAGGCAGCCCCATATTTCTGCAGATCGGTGGTAAGAAACTTGATCTGTAGAAATATTCAGGAGTCTTGTGGACATTGTTGTACCTTCTGGAATCCATTCTTACCATGCAAACCATAGGGATGGCCGCGCACTCCACCTCCCACTGTGAGATAATCCAGCCCCCCCTTGTTCAACGTTACTGACGTCAGCTACTAGACAGAAGGGATCACAGCAACACATGTTTGTGATATCGGCCAGGAACTCCTATTAGGGCAACATCATGTTTTAGGAGGTGTTGGGCAGTAGAGTTTGGGTCTCGGACAAACCTTTATTTTTCAGGTCTATTGTATCCCAACACTCGATGGGATAGCTTTGCACTTGCAGGGACTTGTTAGGTCTGCAGTGCATGCCTCCCTCCTTCCCTGCTGTTGCTGGTTGGCGTGAACGCCACTTACCATTATTTGCCCACGTCCCCTCTTGCTGCTGCCTCCATGTTCCTGCCTGATGCTCCCGATGGGCTCACGCTCCTTCACCTCCAGCCTCTTAAAGGGCCATTGCACTGCTCCCAAATCCTTTCCCAGCCAATGCGTGAGGGTCTCTGGGTATTTAAGGCACCTTCTTCAGCAGGAGGGGGCCTGAGCTTTAAGTGACTAGCAAAGATGTTTGATAGTCTGGTGCTATTGCGATTTACATGCGTTTACCTTGCGTTATTTCCTGCCGTGCTCCGAGTTCTGTTTCCTTCCTTCCTCGGTGCTTCTACACTTTCAAGTCCAAGTTGAGTTAGTCTTTAAGTTAACCCTGTCTGTCCTCCAGTCAAGTCCCCAGATTGCCTGCCTTGTGTTTGCTTCTTCACAACTCTGTCCGCAAGTATAGCCTGTATCCATTAACTGTGCGTTACCTGGATCTATAAAAACTGGCATTGTAGTCTTGGTGACTGTTCAGTCTATACCTGTGTTTTTTCTACATTTTAGGTGCGTTTTCTGTACCCTGAGCACTAGAGTCCCTGACCCCAGCTGCCAAGTACACCAGGAATATCCCAGGAAGTAGCTGTCTGGTTGCTTCCCTGCAACGAAGTCCAGATCCCTATACAGGGGTTAAAGGATGAATACCAGAGCACCGCCGGTATAACGCCCTTAGGGTTTAATCAAAAGTCAACCTGGCTAGTTGGCACGGTGGGTCCAACACTCGCTGATCCGTAACAGGACTACAGTGTTTGTGGGTCATTCTGCACTGATGGAGTTACTCGATGAAACATTCATTACGTAATAAGATAAAATAAGCTCCTTAAATCGATCTGGCATTAGTTTATTCTATTTTAACAATGTCTTTCCCAAAGGGACATGAGACTTGTAATCCTTTCCAGAAGGGGTGGGGGGGTCTGTCATCTGTTTTGAATTAGGAACATGTCAGATTCTTATTGGATTGGAATGTTCTGGTTACAGAAAACGTTACCGTGTTTCTGGGCAGGAAAGTTGTCTCATATAAATGTTATGTACTGTACAATGTGTGTGCTGTCGGACGACGCGGATGGGCCAAGTCCTGCATGCAACGCTGGCTTGAGACTGACGGGCAAAGAAGTCCAATGGCTTAGGGTGGTATTACACTGCCAGATCTTCAGGCAGTGTGAGCGACTATGGAAGATAGCACATCCATCGATGCTTGTGTGCACAGACCAATGCATACTGAATGCGGTAGGAACGATCGCTACTGCAGCCATTCCTACCTCATTCACTTCCGTAGATGATTGACAGCACATCCATGATTACACAGAGAGATC
The DNA here is from genome assembly GCF_014858855.1 of Bufo gargarizans. NCBI lineage: Eukaryota > Metazoa > Chordata > Amphibia > Anura > Bufonidae > Bufo > Bufo gargarizans. The sequence goes on from NC_058086.1 coordinate 162,672,558, forward strand.
TGCTGCCGATTATTGGCCAACTTTCATCCTGATAAAGATTGCCATTAGCGATGAACAAGCAATTTTCTCATTCATTGGCTGCTCAATTTATACAAGATGATTATCTGAAACAAACTTTCGTATTCCCAATAATTCGCAGGAAATCGTGCAGCGTAATAGGCCCTTTACTCTTGATTTAGCAATACAGTTTAATTTCCATAGCTTTTATTTTCCCGTTTCGCAAAATGTATACTGCGATTTCTCAACTTACGTTGTGTGTCAGGGAGGATCCGTCTTGCTCCGCAGCCCATCTCGGACAGAAAAATGCTGCTTGCCGCGATGGGGACGAAGCCTAACGGAACGGAATGCATTCTGGTGCTTGAGTTTCGTTCAGTTCAGTTTTCTTCTCATTTCCCTTAGTTATTTCATGCTATGTCCCCTTAGTAGTGTCCTGGTGAATTGGAGGCAAATGTTATTTCTATTGCTGGCTGTCCTGAAATGCATCAGAGCCCCACCTCCTATGGTTGCTTTCAGCAACAGGGTGGTCAGAAAGCAGGAACTATAGGGGATAAATCGCTCAGATGATTTTGGAGCGGAGACAAAAGTTCTATAACTGAGCAGGTGAATGGAAAGGCTGAACGCTGATGTGAACTCAGCCTAAGGCCTCATGCACATGGCCGTTGTTTTGGTCCGCATCCAAGCCGCATTTTTTTTTATTTTTTTTTACGGGGCCATGGAACGGAGCAACAGATGTGGACAGCACACTCTGTGTGCTGTCCGCATCTGTTGCTCTGTTCCGGGGCCCTGCAAAAAAAATATAACATGTCCTATTCTTGTCCGCGCTTTGCGGAGAAGAATAGGCAGTTATATGAAAGGCTGTCTGCGCCGTTCTGCAAATTGCGGAACGCGCACAGACGCCATCTGTGTATTGCGGACCGCAAAACACACCACGGTTGTGTGCATGTAGCATAAGATGCACACAAGCATATTTTTTTGTCAGTTCAGTTCTTTTTGTTTTGCGGCCCGTATGCTTAAAGGGGTCGTCGGGGTTCAGAGCTGAACCCGGACATACCTCCATTTTCACCCAGGTAGCCCCTCTAACTTGACATGCTCCAATGTTCTCAAGCTCTGATGCTCTTCTTTGCCCTGCGCTAAATCGCGCAGGGCAAAGGCATTTTTAGGAGTTCCGGTGCCATACCTGGCCTCTCCATGGGGCTGGCAGGAAGCCCGGTGATGTCACCGGCACTGATGGGCAGGCTTTAGTGCTGCTCTAGCCAGTAAAACGGCTAGGGCAACGCTAAAGCCAGCCCATCAGAGCCGGTGACATCACCGAACACACTGCCGGGCGGAAGTTTTATGATAAACAAAAGAGCCCGTGCTTTGCACGATCTAGCGCAGGGCAAGGGAGCGCATCGGAGCATGAGATGCTCCGATGCTAGCCTCAGGGATGTTGCCAGGGTGAAAATAAGGGTGTTGCCAGGGTGAAAATAAGGGTATGTCTGGGTTCAGCTCTGAACCCCCTACACCCCCTTTAACTATTCATTTCAATGGAGCCTCAAGAAAATGAAAATGACTGTGCGTTCCGTATAGGTATGTCTACAATACCGTCCGCAAAAAAGAACATGTCCTATTCTTGTCTGTTTTGCAGACGGGGACAGGCTTTGTTACAATGTAACACGGATGTCATCCCGTTGCATGAGCCCTAAGGCCCCTGTTTATTAAAACAGTGATAACTATGGTTTTCTAGGAAGTACTGCCTTAACTTTGGGCCATTTATGAATGAGTGTGAAAAATTGAGGACTCCTATGGCAAAGATGTGGCTCTTTAGCCCTAGTTTTTAGCATTTTTGGGACGGTACCGCAAAGAAAGTACAGTGTCTTTTATAATGTGTAAGACAGCGATTAGTAACATTCCCAAGCTGTGATCTACGCATAATCTGATACTTACCCGCCATACATATATAATGAAGCAGAAAATGTGTTTGTTACTGGAATCTCCAAACCCATTGAGTGAAGGAAAAGTAGAAGCTTTTTCTCCGATATTCCCATAACTCCAGAAATAGCAGCTCAATAAAGCTGCAGACTGCGTCCTATCAGAACAAATACAGGAATCGTTCACCCGCGTGGATGTTAACATAAGCGCACAAATCCATCTGAGAATTGGTGTATTGCCGAGGCTTTTATTCTTTACTGGTTTTGACCTTTGTGAATTCGATTCACTATGGTATTAATGTATTCTTTTACTGTTGGGCTGAAAAAGGGATTTCATGATATTGTTTAGCTTCTTACTTTTTAAGACAAGTTTGAGAAGTCTCTCTGCGCTTTACGTAAACACAGTGCACGATACCGGGAAGTATTACAAGTTACCAGGACAGGAAAAGTCCTAAAGGAGAGAACAGATGGCCTTGGCCATGAGCCTTTGGAGTAAGACATCATCCAGAAAGAGAATCCTGTGTGTTTCATCCAGGAAGCTGAATCACAAGGGTTTGGATTAACAAGACAGAATTATTCTATGACCCATGTGAGACTGTTTATGTTCAAATCATGCGTCAAAAATGCCTATATTTCGTCCGTCTACGGGTGGCATTTGTTCAAATATATCAGGTCGGAATAGATATACTTGATATGAAAGCACAATGAAATTCCAGCACTCACGATTTTGGTAGCTAAAATCTTCGTCTTTTATTCAGGCAGTAAACATATAAACAGGACATCCACCCACAAGTGCAGCAACCTTGACGCGTTTCGAACAGTAGTTCTTAGTCGTAATAATGAGCAGTGTCTCCTCTGGCACCTTTATACCAGTCTGTACTAAAATGTAATTGCTTTTCCCCTCCACCTGAGGGGTGGGGGAGTGTAGGAGGCAGGGAACACTTTAACCTCTTGTTTTCCAGGTGAGGCACTGCTCATATGTTTCACAATAGAAAATTCATGCATCTATACAAAGTCACTGATTATTACAAAAATTTGTGTTGAAAAATAACCATTGAATAAAAACAGTGAACATATTAAAATTGTCAAAGAATGTCAATTGTCAGGATAGCATCAGAACACCATATTGGTTATATATAGCCAACTTATTTGTATGGATCCACATATATTAGTGCTGTGTTGCTAATTCTGGCATGGATCCCTTTTCTCTATTACTGCTCTTGATTGAATTGAAAAAATGCATGCATACATAGCTATGATGAAAGAAAATGTGAAAAAACAGGAAAGTCATGAGTTAGTAGAAATACATAAGTTCATTTTTCTTATTGAGGCCATTTGGATGTCTGGTATTCAACTTAAAAATCCAAAAAGCCTCTCTGAGTCTCACTAAACGTTTAAAATCTCCTCCTCTGTTAGGTAATTTCACCTGTTCAATTGCAAAGGCTTTGAAATTGCGCACCTGGCTTTCGTGTTTACTAATAAAATGTTTAGCCGCATTGGATGTGTTCACACTATGCAGATTTTTTATGTAGTTGAGGTGCTCCAGAATTCGGACCTTAAATTTTCTAGTGGTACATCCCACATATAACATGTCACAGGCTATACATTTTATGATATATACCACCCCCATAGAATTACAATTAATATAAGATTTGATTGGATATATGTGTGAATTATTCGCATCGTGAAAAGTTTTGGTATTTACTGCGTATGTACAAGTGCGGCAGCGCAAACTTCCGCATTTAGTGAAACCCTTGTATATAAGCCAGGGATCCCGTTTATATTTGTTTCGATGTATATACATGGAGGGTGATAAATCATTCCCTATAGTTCTTGGTCGTCTTGACACAATTCTACAACCTTGTTTTAGCGCACAGTGCAATATTTCGTCATCATGAAGAATAGGTAAATATTTTTTAATAATTTGTTGAATTTTTTCAAATTGTTTACTGTACGTCAAAACAAGTGTAGGTAAATTATCTTTTTCGTTTTTATTTACATTTATATCTGAACTCTCACTTTTTGATATCTGTTTAGAGATATTTTTATTTTTAGGAGTTGAAAAGAGTAAAGCTTCTCTATTTTTCTTTTTAGTTATAGCCAGGCCTCTGGATATCATCCAGTTTGGATATGCTCTTTGTTTTAATCTATTTATAATAGTTTGAGCCTCTATTTCAAAAGCCGCTGCGGTACTGCAGTTTCTGTAGGCACGTGTGAATTCTCCCACAGGAATTGATTTTATTGTGTGTAGGGGGTGATGGCTATTTGCCCGTAGTAATGTATTTCCTGTTATTTCCTTGCGGTAGGTTTTAGTTTGTATAATCTGGTTCAGTTTTCCTGTAAGTGTTAAATCAAGAAAATTGATACTTTGCGGATGTTCCGTATATGTAAATTTTAAATTATATGTGTTATTTTCCAGATATTGCATGAAGTGTTGTATGGCAGGTACATCACCACTCCAGATAAGGAGCATATCATCGATGTACCTGCCATACCACACCACATGGTCCGCAAATGGATTTTTAATATTATATACATATGCCTCCTCCCAATAGGACATTGTTAGATTGGCCAGGGAGGGTGAGTACTTCGCACCCATTGATACACCAGATATCTGTACATAGTATATAGAGTTGAATGAAAAATAATTGTGAGACATCAGAAATTGAGTAACCTCCAGAGTATAATCTATAAAATCCTCAGAAAAATTGCTGTATTTGTGCAAATGGAATTCAAGTGCTAGCATCGCCACATGATGTGGTATTGATGGATAAAGCGATACCACATCAATGGACAACCATCTGTAGTTTTCAGCCCAGGTTATGGTTATTTTTCAACACAAATTTTTGTAATAATCAGTGACTTTGTATAGATGCATGAATTTTCTATTGTGAAACATATGAGCAGTGCCTCACCTGGAAAACAAGAGGTTAAAGTGTTCCCTGCCTCCTACACTCCCCCACCCCTCAGGTGGAGGGGAAAAGCAATTACATTTTAGTACAGACTGGTATAAAGGTGCCAGAGGAGACACTGCTCATTATTACGACTAAGAACTACTGTTCGAAACGCGTCAAGGTTGCTGCACTTGTGGGTGGATGTCCTGTTTATATGTTTACTGCCTGAATAAAAGACGAAGATTTTAGCTACCAAAATCGTGAGTGCTGGAATTTCATTGTGCTTTCATATCAAGGATATATGGGCTTGCCGGCCTTTTCCGTGCACGCAGGTGGTGGAATAATTGGGTGAGCTGGACTTTTCTTTGTGCATATTCACGGAATAGATATATAAAGTATACAGGAAAGACTTGTGTCGCCTCTAGTTTTGTAGGAAAGAAACGTGCAACATTACGAAGAGCTTGATATTTTCCAAAGAAACACGGGGGAGAACCTGCAATCATTCCTTCTGTTCCCTACTGATACATGTAATAGGATGGCAAATAGAAGGGGCCAGATGTATCAAACTACAGGGTTTGTAGTCTGTTGCCATGGACACGCAGATCCGCAGTAGTGCTGTAGATGGAAAATGGTCTAATGGAAAAAGTTCTAATCGTCTAATATCTCCTGTAGAAGAACTCCTATCTGATGGGGAGAAGGTCAGTCCCAGTGATGGATATTTCAAGGATTTCTCTTTCTTTTTAACAGCATGTTCCAAAAAGATTAGCATTTTTATTTTTTAATCTGAAATCTCGTAGTAAAGCGAACCTACTAATAGGGCTTATGCAAAAAGCCATGCAGCCTCCATGTATTGGTCCACAAAAAAAAAGTCTGTAATAGGATAGGCCATAATAAACTTAAACGTCTTGCGAATGGCTACCGTTCAAAATATCTGGTCTCCTACAGTCAAATTGTCGGGGCCCACAGAGTTCCCATATCTCTGAACTTCTGTGTTGTACCCCATTGTGGACCTTTGCTTGAGGGGGTAACGTGATCATTATGCAACATTAAGACGGTGTCCTCTCCCTCATGCACGAGGTAACTGTTGCCCAGACCAGCCCGCCTCGTTCGGCTGATTGTCTCTTCTGATCCTCCCATACATATGGATACTCTGCTTGACTGAGCATTGCATATCTAATGAATGGGCATGTGGAGAAATCTACTGCCAGAGACCTCAGCCTGCAGCTTATCTCACCTCAACCGACAGGATCAGATGTTGAAAGCCATTAGTCGTCGGGGGAGAGTCAGGAGGCCCCATACACATGTGATGGGCAGCTGATATTGACGGGTTTGGCCAACACAGATCTAATCTGTATGGCCAACTTGACTGTACTTGCCGACATACATACTATGTAATCTGTAGACCTATGTGGAGCAAGTAGAAGATGGAATAATATGTTCTTCGTTCACTCTTTCAACCCCACATTACATATTTGGGGGGCAGATGACATACTCGGGAGCCAATGTAATTTTACTTGTGTGGGGCGCAAATATGGCAAAATTTCAGGCAGAGATAGTTTCTTCTGCTTTGGTATATGCCCTGTACTAAATCTGACATTACACACTTTTTTGGTCCTGTTTGTGTTGAATGCAATAAACTGATGACAGATTATAAATGAATGATTATTTTTTGTAAAAAATAAAGTCATGTGATTCACTGGCTATGAAAGAAGCGCTCTAGTTATATAGGATATACGTTACACCGTGGACTACCGTCTCCTTCTCCAAGGCCGCAGCATCGCTCACAATTTTGTAGACAAAGCGATGAAATTGAACTCCCAGCGCTGGACTGAGCGGCCCCTCTTGGACCAGTCCCGGACGCGTATATTTCGGGTGAAATACAAGGTTATACTGTGTCGCTCTGCCGAGCCCCTTTTGCAACTTGAGATGCAGAGCCTGGGGTGTCGCTGCTGCAATAGTTCAGCTGTAAAATTGGTTGAGCATTTAGTCTGGGCTCGGAGTCAGAATGACTGTATAATATCGTGTGTCTCTCACTCAGAGCAGAGCCGGCCAGATGTTTTCTGCTATGTATTTGATGCTTTGGAAAAGGAAGTGAGATGCAACCACTGGGACCATTCGAGCAGTTTTTGTGCCGTTGCCATTGCCAAGGATAACTTGTGATTAATGCTCGTATTGAACCTTGTATTAAAATTGCATAAGTTCCTTAATTACAGCCGAATGTACAAGGGCAGTAAAGTATATTCATTGTTTTACAAACCGTTAAATAACGTGCTCTTTGTTTGATGAATGGCTCTGGAAGCATCCGGTCATCTCTGCTTAAGTGCATTTTCTCATTAACATGAGATGCAATCCTCGTGGCTGTGGCTGTGACTGGTCAAGCTTTGGTACATGTGAGCTTTTGTAGATCTGTTTTCCAGGATTTAGTTGCTGTTCACTCTCACCCTCCGCACAGGTCACAAATATCTGATTGGTGGGGGTCTGACACATAGCAATATTCACAGATCGGCTGTTTTGGCAGCTGCTTGTAGTGGAAACTTTATCAACAAAAAACATGGATCAGATGAGGACCGAAACTGCGGCCATGTGCATCAGCTCGAAGGCTGGACATTTGTGGGTACTTAAATGACCTTTCCCCCAGGGAGAGGTGCCTGAACAATAGGTTTTCTAGTTTGCTAGTTACCAGTGAAGGTCTGCTATTCTGCCCATGAAAGCACAAGGTTCCCTCTACTCTGTAGCTGTCATGTTGGCATCTGCGATCCCGTGCTATCGCTTACCCTTTTGATGCTCCTCTGGCAGGGTCGCTCGCTGAAGTCCTCTGTCCCCTGTTGGAGAGCGCAATGTGCTCTCAGCAGCTAGGCCTCGTTCCCGGTCAGTGCACACCAAAGGGCACTGACTTTACTTCTGTAAAAATGTCCTATTGTTAAAAAATCGACAAGAATAGGACATGTTCTATTTTTTTTTTTGCAGAGTCGCAGAATGGACATACGGATGCGCACAGCACCTAGTATGCTGTCCACATATTTTTTGCCCCCATTGAGATGAATGGTCTGCATCCGCAAAAAAATGCGGACCAGATGAGGACAGAAACCACGGCCATGTGCATGAGCCCCAGGGAGAGGTGCCTGAGCAATACGTTTTCGAGTTCACTAGTTACCAGTAAAGGTCTGCTATTCTGACCATCTGTCTGTGTACCGAACCTCTGCCCTTATTACCGGCTCTTACCTGTCATGACCTTAGCCTGACTCCCATATTGACCCATTGTCACATCGGCCAGCAGCTGTTGAATGTGTATGGGGGGCCTTAGGAGTGCTTGCCTCCTATTCAGGTACAGGCATAGCCTTTAAAAACATACTCCAGGCTTAAAAAAAATTTTTTTTTTTTTTTTTTGATGAAATAAGAAAAAAAATTAAAATCGAATTACTTACAAGTAATGCATCATGGACGGACCACCACAGATTTGTGTGCGACTGAGGCTACATGCACACGAACTTTAAGGCTCCGTGTCCGTGCTGCACACTGCAAATTGCGGTCCTCAATGCATGGGCACAGACCGTGGGGCAGCCGCATGCGGATCATGTACCCATTCTTTTGAATGGGGTCCGCGATCTGCATCCGAGGTTCCGCACCGCAAAAAAGTTGTGCATGCCCTACTTTTGTGGTGTGGAGGCACGGCCAGAAACGCCACGGAAGCACCCCGCAGTACTTCCGCGGGGTTCCGATCCTTGCCTCGTTCCGCATCTCCGTGATTGCGGACCCATTTAAGTGGGTCCGTGATGTGGAATGCACACAGCCTGTGCCCGTGTATTGCGGACCCGCTGTATGTGGGACGCAACATGGCCACGGGGGGCACGTGGTCGTGTGCATGTAGCCTAATCGGCAGCGTTTTACAGTACAGCAAAATGGATGAGATTTAAAATAAAAAATCTACACAGTGGCAAAATCTTCTGTGTAAATTGAGCTGCGGAGCTGATTTTAGATCTGTGGCGCGTCCACTTCTACTGTGTACATAGCAGATTTCTCCCTTTTGCATCTGAAGTCATTATTGAGGCAATTTGATTAGAAACTTCCCATTAAATAGACAGTTTATGGTTTTTGTGTCATTTTAGAAGGTGCCGGGGACTTGATCCTCTTTTCTTTCTATTATACAGAAAAAAAAACGAGGGGGGGGGGGGGGGGTCAGAAGATGCTTAGGGTAATTAAACCTGTATAACCCAGTTCTCCCTTTACTTCCGCCATTGACCGTGTGTCCCTAAATGCCCCGGGTCCACTCTGGTCAGTTCTGTCTGACGTCAAAGCTTTTCCAGCTCTGTTGCCTGGTTCTCGCTGCACATACAGGCTGGTGAAATCCCGAGCTAATTTGTTTCTTCTGCTTCCCCCGTATGCTTTGTGTGGGGCCTGCCCAGGGCTTACTCTGAATTCCTTTTCAGCTGCATAATAAGGCTTGGCAACTTGCTAGAAATTATATCTGGGGTGGTGGTGGGTGAGCATGCCGTGCCACGTGCCAGGTTTATTTTGCTCCCTATTTTTTAACACTTGCTGTTTTGCATTTCATTTATTAAATGCACATTATGATCGAGCTCCTTCTAAAATATGAGGATGTGCTCATGTCACACGAGAGTGTACGCCAGGAATTGTTCCCGAGTCCCTGACGTGTATATATACGCCATAGGTACCCATTGGCCCAATTCATGCCAAGAGGGGGTAGACGTTTGGGGGTATGCACTGGTATACTATATGTCTTGTTGTATATGGAAACCTGTGGGCAATGTATTCAACTGCATGGCATACAGTTGCATATACCAGGAGATTTTCCAAGTGTGTATACTGAATGTAAGTGTGATGTGAACACGGCCTTACATAAGGTTATTGCTACAGAAAGAAGCCGCTGCCTTGTAGAGAGAACACTGGTCTCTGGCTGCAGGGGACCACATTTAGGTAATGTCCATCAGTGGCCCCGAGGGGGTAAGTAGTAGTGAATTATAACTGTAGGATAAGGCCGATGAGACCCATTCAGATTGCTGGCTGCTGCACTCGCCGTATACCCCATATCCAGGTGGCCACGTTTGTGCACAGGCCTCTCGGTTGAAGTCTATGGGAGTTATGGAAAGAGCTGGTGGGACCCTCACCTGTATAAAAGATGAAATATCCCTGTAAAAAGGTCCTATCCAGGGTACATTATTGCACATAAAATAAAGTAGACTACTTTCACATTTGCGATTTCCTTCCCGGTTTTGAGATCAGGCCGAGCATCTCAAAACTGGAAGAAAACGCGTCAGTTTTGTTCCCATTCATTGTCAATGGGGACAGAGCTGAACAAACCGGAACGGAGTGCACCAGAATGTATTCCGTTCCGGTTTGTTGCGTTCGGTGACCAGCTGCCAACTGCGGTTTTGTGTTTGGTTTGCAAGACTGAACAAGCCGGATCCAGCACTAAAAACAATGTAAGTCAATGGTGCTGGATCCGTTTTTTTCCTTCTTTCTTTTTTTGGATCCTGTGCCCATTGACTTAAGATACTTTGGTTTGTTCACTTTTGATTGAATAAAACCGCATCCAAACGGAACAGATGCAGCTGGTTGTATTAAATCAAGTTTAAGTGGTTTTTTTGTTTTTTTTTCTGGCTTTGGGATCCTCTGCCGGATCTCAAAACCGGAAAGGAAAATAGCCATAGTCTTAAAAATATTTTGGAAAATATAGCTATGGTTTTAAAAATATAAAAATATGTCTCCGCTGTTGAGTTCATTACTGTGCTCTGTGTAATTGCACATATTCTAATGTATCTGACTATGATGTTAGACTTGCTGCTCTTCTCCCACAATGTTGGGGTTATGGGGGTTTTAGTTATTGTATTTATTGAATACATTTGTATTTACTTTTACTTCAATAAAAATTATCTGATTTAAAAAATATATATAAAAATATAGCTATGGTTTTGCGGAACTTGCTGCACATGCATATCTCGTGGCTCCCAGCAGGAGACTGGTTGGAACTTTCGGAAGAGCGTCATCCCGTCAGTGGCATACTGTAGAAAGCCACGATATGTTGCAATATCAAAGTGTAAGAACAATAATATTTATAGTGTGTGTATAGGGATCTCTATGCGCACACACTGATATAGCGCCGTGTATATATAATGCCACTGGACATGATCCAGTCAGGGCATTTGTATATGCAGCGTGTGCGTTAAAGCCTTATGCTATTATTTTCTGTACTACAATATACACACCTACCCATCTACAGATCCTCTTGGAGATAATAATCTTTATATTGCACCACCATATTCAGCCGGGCTTTACAACTCAGAGGGTTCATGTCCAAATCTAAAGACGCCACAAAATTGCAGGGTAATAAACAACTAAAACCCCAGGAATGAGGGCCCTGCTCGCAAGAGCTTACAATCCATTTCTAAAATAGAGATTTAAATAAATATCTCAATTATTAGTTTTCCTGAATCCTTCCTGCTATAGTAAATGTCTTATTCTGTAATATATTGAGCTGTTGGACAGATCTGCGATGACGGGGGCAGTAAATATGGGCGAGACATCTCGCAGAGCGCGGCAGATGTCTGTCGCTGTCCTGTTGAGCAAGGACGTCAGGGGTGACTGTCGTTGTGTCACTGATTCATTCGGGTGAATTGAAAGTTTTTAGTTTTTTTTTTCTTTCGGAATGATTATTAAATAGTGAGTGATCATCAGGACGGTTTCTGAGCAATTAACAGATTAAATTGGGTCGGAGATTGGTTCGTGGGTTTTACGGAAAGACATAGGAAAATAAATGCTTCTCTCGCCTTTCTTAAAAGGGTGACGTTAACCTTCGCCCCTAGAGGTCCAGTACACGGGCTGCTGTGAAATGCAAATGTTGACATTGGAAACCTTGCAGCGTAACCTCATTTCCTCGTATGATGAAGCGCATTAATGACGCGAGGTTCACAAGTTCAGCTTCTGGTTATCGTAGACTGGATTCATGAACAGCCCGCGCACAAGTCTCCAGGTGTCAGAAATGTCGTTTGTCGCCATTTCCCTTGTGGAATTTGATCAACGTCTTCTGCTCTCAAAATCAATATCCGTATTGTTTGCTTAGCCCGGGTTATGTGGCATTGTAGGAGCAAATCAATAGTGGTCTCCATCAGCTCCGATATGCCGGAGTCCTGCGTCCTGTGCAAATATGTTTTCTGCCCATGAGTCGTAGAAATCTCTTAAGTGCTATAGTCACTTGCCCTAAAACAAAAGGTCTCCTTAAAGGGGGTTTCACGCCATTAAATATTACATTTATTGTACGGATCATAAAAAATGAACAGATTTGACATTTACATGCTGTGAAAAAGATGGTCCAGAAAATGCGTAGCCACTTACCTGGTCCCCAGTGCTATTCGCCCCTTTACTAATGGTTCCCTGTGGACCAGAAATATGGCGTCCTGTCCATTATCATGTTCACTGCTGCAGTCATTCTCTGGTCATGTGTTGCTCGAGACATGTCCGCTATGTGCCTGTGCGAGTGACAAAAGATGGGGCGCCACACTTCCGCTCCACGGTGGACCTCTGTACTAAAACGAATCCGAAAGTGCAGGTGAATAGGTAAGTGGCTCTTATCCTTTTTACTGATCACTATAGGGGTGGTTCAACACCTTTACATGTGGTGCCACCTGGTGTTCAAAGTGTATAGCAGTGTACCCATCCACCTAATGAGCTGAACCTTGGCAGACATGCATGCTCAGTCACTCTTTGCAGTAGCATGGAAGTCTAGCGTAGGGTACATTCACACCGGCGGCACTACGATCTGGCAGACAATGCCTGGAATTGGCCGGACACAAACCACAGTATGCAGCAGTTTGCGTTCGGCCGATTCACGGCATATATGCCAGAATGCCGCCGAATCTCCACCGGACCCCATTCTGTAGTAAGTAACATGGGAGAAAGGGACTATGGCGTCGGCTGCCAGAGGGGGAATTATAATCATTCTGTCTAGTCAGCCCTAGCAACACAGATTGGTAGCAGTGGTACCCAAAGAAGCAAAAAAAAAAAATGTTGAAATGTTAATTTTTTATTTTTTATTCTATAAATACTATGTAACTGCCGCACCTCCGCATTTAGATTGACAGGACAAACCAATAAAAACCTCATAATGCCTGGTCCTGTCAGTCAGAGGGCATGACAGTTGCAGAGAGAGAGCAGAGCCTCTAGGTGTAATGACGACGCCCCCGTTGCTCCTAGAGGCTCATTTACATATATGAAAACATCAGGTTTCGTAGCAATGCGGGCATATATGAATATGGGACCAACACAGATGTCTTCAGCTGCCAGGCGCACATGTAACAGGTCAGCCGGTGTCATAGGCACAAATCTGCTGACAGATGCCCTTTAATTAATTTTGGTGGTGACTCGAAGCATAACGGCTGGGGCAAGATATCTCGGTTTGCATGTTGATTACAGTCAATTTTTTTTATAATAAATGAATGTCCGTGTCCATCTGAATGTCAGGCGATATATAGAGCTAGGGCTGCATAAGAATACGTTCCTTAAAGGGAACATGTCACCTAAAAAAAACGCCTCCCAAACCACCAGCATTACCTTAAAGGGGTTCTGCAGTTTGTTTAAACTGATGATCTATCCTCTGAATCATCAACATCTGATCGGCAGGGGTCCGACACCCGGGTATCCCCGCCGATCAGCTGTTTGAGAAGGCTGCGGCACTGGCAGTAGCGCCGCAGCCTTCTCACTGTTTAGCGCTGGCCCAGTGACGTCACGACTAGTATCACTGGCCTGGGAGCTGCTAAGCTCTGTTCACTTGAATGGAGCTTAGCCGCGCCCAGGCCAGTGATACTAGTCGATGCGTCACTGGGCCAGCGGTAAACAGTGAGAAGGCTGCGGCGCTAATGCGAGCGCCGCTGCCTCCTCAAACAGCTGATCAGCGGGGGTCCCGGGTGTCGGACCCCTGCCGATCAGATGCTGATGATCTATCCAGAGGATAGATCAGTTTAAACAAACTGCAGAACCCCTTTAAAGGACCCAGCAGTATGTTCCTAAAGATCCTTTTCTTCCTCCGGCCAGATGCACCAAAATCTTGAACAACGAACTTTAATCCCCTGCACGCGCTATGTAGCAGCAGTTTGAGGTCAAGGGGGCAGCAGCCTCCTCGCTTAAAGTCAGGATAACCACGCCCCTTTCCCTGCCCCTTCACCTCTGACAGCCGCGCACGTGAACGTCTGACGCACACTCGCACTCGGCCGGCTTTGCTGAACAGCCGAAAGCTATCAGCTGTCAATCAAAAGCAAAGGGGCAGGGAAAGGGGGCGTGGTTATCTTGATTTGAAGCGAGGAGGCCGCTGCCCCCTTGACTTCAAACTCTGCCGTTACATAGCGCGTGCAGGGGATTTTCATGATTTTGGTGCATCTGGCCGGAGGAAGAAAAGGATCTTTAGGAACATACTGCTGGGTCCTTTAAGGTAATGCTGGTGGTTTGGGAGGCGTTTTTTAGGTGACAGGTTCCCTTTAATAACTTCCAATAGCTGATTGTCGGGTAGTCTGATGTAGAAGGGTGTACGTGCATGATAAGAAGTGCAAGACAACGCAGACTGTAGTCATTGATCTGTGGACAGCAATATGCTTCTACTTATGTCTTATCCCCTTCTGTTAGATGCCGTATTAGGCTACTTTCACACTAGCGTTCGGGCGGATCCGTTCTGAACGGATCCGCCCATAATAATGCAGACGGAGGCTCCGTTCAGAACGGATCCGTCTGCATTATATTAGCTAAAAAAAGCTAAGTGTGAAAATAGCCTGGGACGGATCCGTCCAGACTTTCAATGTAAAGTCAATGGGGGACGGATCCGCTTGAAGATTGAGCCACATTGTGGCATCTTCAAACGGATCCGTCCCCATTGACTTACATTGTAAGTCTGGACGGATCCGCACGCCTCCGCACGGCCAGGCGGACACCCGAACGCTGCAAGCAGCGTTCAGCTGTCCGCCTGTCCGTGCGGAGGCGAGCGGAGCGGAGGCTGAACGCCGCCAGACTGATGCAGTCTGAGCGGATCCGCCTCCATTCAGACTGCATCAGGGCTGGACGGCTGCGTTCGGGTCCGCTCGTGAGCCCCTTCAAACGGAGCTCACGAACGGAAACCCGAACGCTAGTGTGAAAGCAGCCTAACATGATATGATCAGTAAATCTGCTGTTAATGTGGACTGCCTCGTAATACTCCTTTCTTTATGTTACAGGATCAGTTCGATAATTTAGAGAAACACACGCTGTGGGGATTAGACTTTCTGGACAAGTATGCAAAATTTGTCAAAGAAAGATTAGAAATCGAGCAGAACTATGCAAAACAGCTTAGGTAAGTGTTTTCTCACTGGAATAATTTAGATGCACATAAAACTGTAGGACATTTTACACTTTGCCGTGCAAGGTCTGTCTTACATGTCATGAGCTTTGTGCTGATGCTGAGATGATACTGGTCATGGAACATAATCCTATAAGGCTCCATTCACACGTCCGCAATGTGTTTTGCGGATACACGGAGACACGGATCCGCAAAACACGGAAAGCGGCAATGTGCGTTCCGCATTTTGCGGACCGCACATTGCCGACATAATAGAATATGCCTGTTCTTGTCCGGAATTGCGGACAAGAATAGGACATGTTCTATTTTTTTGCGGAAACGGAAGCACGGATGCGGAAGTGCGGATCCGCAAATGTGGATGTGGACAGCACATTCTGTCCCCATAGAGAATGAATGGGTCCGCACCCTTTCTGCAAAATTGCGGAAAGGATGCGGACCCATTTTGCGGACGTGTGAATGGAGCCTAAATCTGACGTAACGTTGCCAAAACGGTCAGAACAGCGTTGCAGATTTCACTTTGTGCTACCGCATGATTTACCTCTATGACCGTGTCGACTTGTGCATTTTTCTCTTAAAGGGAATATCCCATGACTAATGTAAAACATTTAAAATCTCGCATCATATAGTACATGACCATCTCTATTTCTAACAAACCTAGAACCAGCCCTGTACCTCACATGGATCCAGAGAGCTCGCTATTCATTCCTCTCCTAGATTTATATCAAGCTGGCAGCTCAAGGGGAGTGTCTGTTCTGCTGCAGCGCGGGGGGCGTGTCCATGCTCTCCCTATAGCCGGGGGGGGCGTGGCCATGCTCTCCCTATAGCCGGGGGAGGGGGGGGGGCGTGGCCATGCTCTCCCATGCTCTCCCTATAGCCGGGGGGCGTGGCCATGCTCTCCCTATAGCCGGGGGGCGTGGCCATGCTCTCCCTATAGCCGGGGGGCGTGGCCATGCTCTCCCTATAGCCGGGGGGCGTGGCCATGCTCTCCCTATAGCCGGGGGGCGTGGCCATGCTCTCCCTATAGCCGGGGGGCGTGGCCATGCTCTCCCTATAGCCGGGGGGCGTGGCCATGCTCTCCCTATAGCCGGGGGGCGTGGCCATGCTCTCCCTATAGCCGGGGGGCGTGGCCATGCTCTCCCTATAGCCGGGGGGCGTGTGCGGCCTTCTCTGAGCCGGAGAAAGAAATAAGAAAAAGAACAAACTGCACGTGGCGCTATACAGATACATTTTATTGAATAGCTCAGTGGCTATACAACATTTTTGATTACATGCAATTACAAATGTATTCCAGGTGCTGGTTTGGACATTGTAGAATATTTTTTGTGGGACAACCCCTTTAACCACCTCCCGACCGCCTAACGCAGGGATGCGTCCTGCGGGCGGCCGGGTTATTCCTCCTGGACGCATCTACGCGTCATCTCGCGAGAGCCGAGATTTTGCGTGAACGCGCGTGCGTTCACAGCGACGCGCAGCTGAGAAGTTGATCTACAGCCTGCCATTCACTGCAGGCAGCTCTGTAAGTAGCACCAATCGCCACACTACACTACACCCCCCCCCCCTGTTACTTATTAACCCCTGATCACCCCATATAGACTCCCTGATCACACCTCTGTCGTTGATCACCCCCCCTGTAAGGCTCCATTCAGACGTCCGTATGTGTTTTGCGGATCCGCAAAACATGGACACTGGCAATGTGCTTTCCGCATTTTGCGGATCCGCACATTGCCAGAACTATATAGAAAATGCCGTTTCTTGTCCGCAATTGCGGACAAGAATAGGACATGTTCTATAGGCTCTACATAAAACGCAGTGTTCGCCCGATCAGGCCTGATCTTGTGCGCACACTTGCGTTCAGTCCACCCCACCGCAGTGACAGAATTATTTTTTTTCTGATCACTGCAAAAACACCGTAAAATCGCTGCGGCGCTATAAAGATAACTTTTGAGGGGCATGGCGAGTTCATATTAGATTTTTTTTTTTGGGCTCAAGTTAGCGGAAATGGATATTATTATTTTTTTTCCTTACAAAGTCTCATATTCCACTAACTGGTGACAAAAAGTAAAATCTTACATGAACTCACCATACCCCTCACGGAATCCAAATGCGTAAAAATGCCCTGTGAAATCCTAAAGGTACTCATTGGAATTTGGGCCCCTTTGCGCATCTTGGCTGCAAAAGTGTCACACATGAGGTATCGCTGTACTCAGGAGAAGTAGGGCAATGTGATTTGGGGTGTATTTTTACATATACTCATGCTGGGTGAGAGAAATATCTCTGTAAATTGACCACTTTGTTTAAAACAAATGTAAAAAGTTGTCATTTACAGAGATATTTCTCACAGTATGGGTATATGTAAAAATACCCCAAAACACATTGCCCTCCTTCTCCTGAGTACGGCGATACCACATGTGTGACACTTTTTTGCAGCCTAGGTGCGTAAAGGGGCCCAAATTCCAATGAGTACTTTTTAGGAGGGCATTTTTAGACATTTGGATTCCAGACTTCTTCTCACGCTTTAGGGCCCCTAAAATGCCAGGGCAGTATAAATACCTTACATGTGACCCCATTTTGGAAAGAAGACACCCCGAGGTATTCCGTGAGGGGTATGGCGAGTTCATGTAAAATTTTATTTTTTGTCACAAGTTAGTGGAATATGGATTGTGAGAAAGAAAAAAAAAAAACATTTTCCGCTAACTTGTGCCCAAAAAAATAATAATTCTATGAACTCGCCATGCCCCTCACAGAATACCTTGGGGTGTCTACTTTCCGAAATGGGGTCATTTGTGGGGTGTTTCTACTGTCTGGGCATTGTAGAACCTCAGGAAACATGACAGGTGCTCAGAAAGTCAAAGTGCGTAAATTATATTTTTTTTGCACCTAAGTTTGTAAACGCTATAACTTTTACCCAAACCAATAAATATAAACTTATTGCATTTTTTTAAATCAAAGACATGTAGAACAATACATTTAGAGAAAAATGTATATAGAAATGTAGTTTTATTTGAAAAATTTTACAACAGAAAGTGAAAAATTACATTTTTTTGCAAAAATTTCGGGCAATTTTGATATCAAAAAAAGAAAAAATTTCAGCAGCAATGAAATACCACCAAATGAAAGCTCTATTTATGAGAATAAAAGGAGGTAAAATTCATTTGGGTGGTAAGTTGCATGACCGAGCAATAAACCGTGAAAGTTGTGTAGTGCAGAATTGTAAAAAGTGGTCTGGTCATTAAGGAGGTTTAAGCTAGGAGAGCTGAGGTGGTTAAAGCAGCAATTTTTTTTAACAGTCAGTTTTCTTTGGAATCTAAGGGATCTGCTAGGGGTTCTCATCCTTCTCCAAGAGGAGTTTGGCTAACGGTTGAGAGTGACGCTGGCATAACATTTTACTATGCAATGAATATGGCATTTCAAATTAAGTATTATTGCAATATAGATGCAATAAAAATACTGTTTAGTTTTTTTTTTTATGTACATTATGTTTTCCTTTCTGGTAACGCCCCGTGCTATGGCTGAAATTCTGGTCCACCTTCTTCTGCATTCAGTGGTGGACTGACATGCTCAGTAGCTTCTCTGGACCCTACTTCCTCTCAGCGATCTTATAGTAAAGTGGCCCAGACACCTTTCATTTATTTATTCCTTCTTTAAAATACATAGAAATATATTGCATACCATTGGGCTATTTATTAGTGGAATCACTGTGTGAGGGGCTGTTTTATTTTTATACAAGGGAGGAAAACAAAACAAGGTGTTAACAAGAGCTGCCTGCCGTGCACTCTTGGTACTTGCAGGAGCTGCCTGCCGTGCACTCTTGGTACATGCAGGAGCTGACTGCCGTGCACTCTTGGTACTTGCAGGAGCTGCCTGCCGTGCACTCTTGGTACATGCAGGAGCTGCCTGCCGTGCACTCTTGGTACATGCAGGAGCTGCCTGCCGTGCACTCTTGGTACATGCAGGAGCTGCCTGCCGTGCACTCTTGGTACTTGCAGGAGCTGCCTGCCGTGCACTCTTGGTACATGCAGCAGCTGACTGCCGTGCACTCTTGGTACATGCAGCAGCTGACTGCCGTGCACTCTTGGTACATGCAGCAGCTGACTGCCGTGCACTCTTGGTACATGCAGCAGCTGACTGCCGTGCACTCTTGGTACATGCAGCAGCTGACTGCCGTGCACTCTTGGTACATGCAGCAGCTGACTGCCGTGCACTCTTGGTACATGCAGCAGCTGACTGCCGTGCACTCTTGGTACATGCAGCAGCTGACTGCCGTGCACTCTTGGTACATGCAGCAGCTGACTGCCGTGCACTCTTGGTACATGCAGCAGCTGACTGCCGTGCACTCTTGGTACATGCAGCAGCTGACTGCCGTGCACTCTTGGTACATGCAGCAGCTGACTGCCGTGCACTCTTGGTACATGCAGCAGCTGACTGCCGTGCACTCTTGGTACATGCAGCAGCTTGATCATCACATGTAATGGGCTGCTGCCCACCCACAGAAAGTGAAGAGACCATAGATGCAGATGGAAGTGTAAAGAAGCTAAAATGAGAACAGCATTGCATTGATGTAGTTAAAATAATGGTGTGAATTAATGCAGATATCTCTATTTTTTTTAATTCATGGGATGACACCTTTTAATGCTTCTCAACATTTCTGCTTATGTCATGCTGAATAATCCGCTGCACCATACGAAGAAGTATTGGACAGAGACAGTCAGTCTGAGGCCTCCTGCACACACACGTTTCTTTTCCCGTTTACGTTCCGGTTTATGCGTTCTGTATACGGAACATTTCATTTCATTGGGTCCGCAAACAAAACGGAATGTATTCCGTATGCATTCCGTTTTCGTATTTCCGTTTTTCTGTTTGGTTCAAAGATAGAACATGTCCTTTTATTATCTGCATAACGGACAAGGCTAGTACTGTTCTATCAGTGGCCAGCTGTTCCGTTCTGCAAAAAACGGAATGCACACGGAAGTCGTCTGTATTTTTTGCGGATCCATTTTTTGCGGACCGCAAAATACTGTAAAATCCATACGGTCGTGTGCAATAGCCCTGAGAGTCTAAGGACCCAGGACTTTTCCACACTGTTTATAACACATAGGATTAGGATAGTTTCCTCTCGTGAAGCTCCACTTTAAGCAGTTTTGTTATAATCAAGGAAGTTATGACAAAGTGGTGGCTGTGAGTCAACATTTAAATGTTTCCCCCAAAAAAATCTTCTAGTGGCCCCTTCATGACATTTCTGCCCTGTAATGGTAGGAAAAAAACATAGCAATTTTTTTTATTGTTGAGTTTGGTTATTTTAACCATTTTAATTTTCCATCTTTGTACTTCTGAAAATAAGAATGTGAAAACCTTACATGGCTGTACAACCTCTTGGTTATGGACACTTCAA
This sequence comes from Bufo gargarizans, assembly GCF_014858855.1. Lineage (NCBI taxonomy): Eukaryota > Metazoa > Chordata > Amphibia > Anura > Bufonidae > Bufo > Bufo gargarizans. Next base: position 162,693,084 of record NC_058086.1, read on the forward strand.
GGATGGCAAAAAGAAATAGCAGGGGTGTCAGAAACGAGAGCTTCTCTCCCCTCGTTCTAGAGATTGGTGGGGGGCTCAGCACTCGGACCCCCACCAACGAGGCAGATTCCCGGTGGGCCGCCTAGCCTGCCGCTAGTTCACTTTATACTTAACATTTTGAAATTCCTGCCAGTGTGTCTCAGGCTGCACGACCCAGTCCCTCCTGCAGTGCATGAGGCTAGATGAAGTTCTGGCAGGAGGTTGGCCCCGCCCCCCTGTCAGAACCAGGATCGGTATGCAGCATGAAGGAATGCTGATGGAGGTGAACATCAGCCCTCCAGGAGGAGGGAAGAAGAAAACTGTAACACAGTGTGCTGGTCTTCTTTTTGCTGCAACAATGCTCATCAGATGTGGCCCAAAAATTGTCGTGTGAACGAGGCCTTAAAAAACTGATGTCTGTCCTTTGCTGTGTAATGAGGTTTTTCCTGGTTCAATTATTTATTTTTTCGTGTTTAAGGGAGTGGTGGTCAAGTAAAGCAAAATTTGCTGTAGCGTGCATTCAGTGCTGCTGTATTTTGTAACCTAGCGAGCAATGTTATATGTTGGCACTGGGATAGTATGGTTTATTTGGCAGGGCTGTTTTTTAATGCCAGTCTGGCCCAGTGTAGATTTTAGATTTTTGTCTAGGTCTTGGTTTATCCTAAAGCAAAAATCTGTTCCATATCTTGAAGATGTTTATCATATGTTCATGTAAAATGGATCTGTTATGTAGTTTTGTCAAGACGTTTGCAAAGCTGTGTCAAAAACGGAGGAATCTGGTTGTTTACAAGGTTATCCAAGACCTAAAGCATCCCTCCAGTATTCCACTTGAAAAACCATCCTTATGGTTGCACCTTAACAATTAAATTCAGATATCCCATCTAGACTAGAAAATGAGTGATCTATGCTTTTTGGTCGTTTCATTTGCTTGCAGGCAGCACACTCAATTCGTTTCAATAAATGCCGCCTCGCCGCGCTGATGTCCGCTGCAGGAGCAGATCGACAAAGCAGCTCCGCTGTGTGCAGAAAGGGTGACTGTGGCCGGGCTGCAGCTCCGCTGTGTGCAGAAAGGGTGACTGTGGCCGGGCTGCAGCTCCGCTGTGTGTAGTAAGAGTGACTGTGGCCGGGCTGCAGCTCCGCTGTGTGTAGTAAGGGTGACTGTGGCCGGGCTGCAGCTCCACTGTGTGCAGAAAGGGTGACTGTGGCCGGGCTGCAGCTCCGCTGTGTGTAGAAAGGGGGACTGTGGCCGGGCTGCAGCTCCGCTGTGTGTAGAAAGGGGGACTGTGGCCGGGCTGCAGCTCCACTGTGTGCAGAAAGGGTGACTGTGGCCGGGCTGTAGCTCCACTGTGTGTAGAAAGGGTGACTGTGGCCGGGCTGCAGCTCCGCTGTGTGTAGTAAGAGTGACTGTGGCCGGGCTGCAGCTCCGCTGTGTGTAGAAAGGGGGACTGTGGCCGGGCTGCAGCTTCACTGTGTGTAGAAAGGGTGACTGTGGCCGGGCTGCAGCTTCCCTGTGTGTAGAAAGGGGGACTGTGGCCGGGCTGTAGCTCCACTGTGTGTAGAAAGGGTGACTGTGGCCGGGCTGCAGCTCCGCTGTGTGTAGAAAGGGTGACTGTGGCCGGGCTGCAGCTCCGCTGTGTGTAGAAAGGGTGACTGTGGCCGGGCTGCAGCTCCACTGTGTGCAGAAAGGGTGACTGTGGCCGGGCTGCAGCTCCACTGTGTGCAGAAAGGGTGACTGTGGCCGGGCTGCAGCTTCACTGTGTGTAGAAAGGGTGACTGTGGCCGGGCTGCAGCTCCGCTGTGTGCAGAAAGGGTGACTGTGGCCGGGCTGCAGCTCCGCTGTGTGTAGTAAGAGTGACTGTGGCCGGGCTGCAGCTCCGCTGTGTGTAGTAAGAGTGACTGTGGCCGGGCTGCAGCTCCGCTGTGTGTAGAAAGGGGGACTGTGGCCGGGCTGCAGCTTCACTGTGTGTAGAAAGGGTGACTGTGGCCGGGCTGCAGCTTCACTGTGTGTAGAAAGGGGGACTGTGGCCGGGCTGTAGCTCCACTGTGTGTAGAAAGGGTGACTGTGGCCGGGCTGCAGCTCCGCTGTGTGTAGAAAGGGTGACTGTGGCCGGGCTGCAGCTCCGCTGTGTGTAGAAAGGGTGACTGTGGCCGGGCTGCAGCTCCACTGTGTGCAGAAAGGGTGACTGTGGCCGGGCTGCAGCTCCACTGTGTGCAGAAAGGGTGACTGTGGCCGGGCTGCAGCTTCACTGTGTGTAGAAAGGGGGACTGTGGCCGGGCTGCAACTCCGCTGTGTGTAGAAAGGGTGACTGTGGCCGGGCTGCAGCTCCGCTGTGTGCAGAAAGGGTGACTGTGGCCGGGCTGCAGCTTCACTGTGTGTAGAAAGGGTGACTGTGGCCGGGCTGCAGCTCCACTGTGTGCAGAAAGGGTGACTGTGGCAGGGCTGTAGCTCCGCTGTGTGTAGAAAGGGTGACTGTGGCCGGGCTGCAGCTCCGCTGTGTGTAGAAAGGGTGACTGTGGCCGGGCTGCAGCTCCGCTGTGTGTAGAAAGAGTGACTGTGGCCGGGCTGCAGCTCCGCTGTGTGTAGAAAGAGTGACTGTGGCCGGGCTGCAGCTCCGCTGTGTGTAGTAAGGGTGACTGTGGCCGGGCTGCAGCTCCACTGTGTGTAGAAAGGGGGACTGTGGCCGGGCTGCAGCTCCGCTGTGTGTAGTAAGGGTGACTGTGGCCGGGCTGCAGCTCCGCTGTGTGTAGTAAGGGTGACTGTGGCCGGGCTGCAGCTCCGCTGTGTGTAGAAAGGGGGACTGTGGCCGGGCTGCAGCTCCGCTGTGTGTAGTAAGAGTGACTGTGGCCGGGCTGTAGCTCCGCTGTGTGTAGTAAGGGTGACTGTGGCCGGGCTGCAGCTCCGCTGTGTGCAGAAAGAGTGACTGTGGCCGGGCTGCAGCTCCGCTGTGTGTAGAAAGGGGGACTGTGGCCGGGCTGCAGCTTCCCTGTGTGCAGAAAGAGTGACTGTGGCCGGGCTGCAGCTTCACTGTGTGCAGAAAGAGTGACTGTGGCCGGGCTGCAGCTCCGCTGTGTGTAGTAAGGGTGACTGTGGCCGGGCTGCAGCTCTGCTGTGTGTAGAAAGGGTGACTGTGGCCGGGCTGCAGCTCCGCTGTGTGTAGTAAGGGTGACTGTGGCCGGGCTGCAGCTCTGCTGTGTGTAGAAAGGGTGACTGTGGCCGGGCTGCAGCTTCACTGTGTGTAGAAAGGGGGACTGTGGCCGGGCTGCAGCTTCACTGTGTGTAGAAAGGGGGACTGTGGCCGGGCTGCAGCTCCGCTGTGTGTAGTAAGGGTGACTGTGGCCGGGCTGCAGCTCCGCTGTGTGTAGTAAGGGGGACTGTGGCCGGGCTGCAGCTCCGCTGTGTGTAGAAAGGGGGACTGTGGCCGGGCTGCAGCTCCGCTGTGTGTAGTAAGGGTGACTGTGGCCGGGCTGCAGCTCTGCTGTGTGTAGAAAGGGGGACTGTGGCCGGGCTGCAGCTCCGCTGTGTGTAGTAAGGGTGACTGTGGCCGGGCTGCAGCTCCGCTGTGTGTAGTAAGGGGGACTGTGGCCGGGCTGTAGCTCCACTGTGTGTAGTAAGGGTGACTGTGGCCGGGCTGCAGCTCCACTGTGTGCAGAAAGGGTGACTGTGGCCGGGCTGCAGCTCCACTGTGTGTAGAAAGGGGGACTGTGGCCGGGCTGTAGCTCCACTGTGTGTAGTAAGGGTGACTGTGGCCGGGCTGCAGCTCCACTGTGTGTAGAAAGGGGGACTGTGGCCGGGCTGCAGCTCCGCTGTGTGTAGTAAGAGTGACTGTGGCCGGGCTGCAGCTCCACTGTGTGTAGTAAGGGTGACTGTGGCCGGGCTGCAGCTCCACTGTGTGTAGAAAGGGGGACTGTGGCCGGGCTGCAGCTTCCCTGTGTGCAGAAAGAGTGACTGTGGCCGGGCTGCAGCTCCGCTGTGTGTAGAAAGGGTGACTGTGGCCGGGCTGCAGCTTCACTGTGTGTAGAAAGGGGGACTGTGGCCGGGCTGCAGCTCCGCTGTGTGTAGAAAGGGTGACTGTGGCCGGGCTGCAGCTCCACGGTGTCTGTAAATTGGCAAATAACAATGTCCTGTTACTGAATTAGGAAAAAGGAGAAGTGTTTAGCACAAACAACTGAGCTTTGAAGTGGAAATGACTCCTCAAAGGCACTGTAAACAAGAATCCTATAGCTGGCCATGAACATTCAATAGCTGCGAAGAAAACCACTGCCAGACAGTTCTGGCGTTGGCTTACCTCCCCAGAGAACAAAAGTATTGGGCGAAAATATTGATTGATTGTTGTCATGGGAGAGTCGGAAGCTCCCCACCGGCCAAACCTGCCGTTATTGGTGGGTTCAGCCGACAAAGGTATCATTTGTATGGTCAACTTAAGACTCAGAAGTTTTTATTTTCAGCTGAGTTTCCAATCACTGGGACCCACACAGCGGGGGTGGCGCTATGTTGGAGTACTGTGTCCTCTTCATAATGTTGTTGTTGCCCATGGACTGGTCCAGTATTGCATCTCAGGCCCGTTAAAGTGAATTTGATAATCTTGTCCACTGAGGTTTTCCAGGACTTGCTTACTGATGACCTGTCCTCAGGTTAAGGGTAGCTTGTGTGTGGAGCTATGTCGTTGTAGTGCCGTAACTTGCAAAAACAGCTATTTGGCAAGGGTGCTGGGAGTCGGACCCCCACTGATCTGATATTGTTGATCTGTCCTAAGAATAGGTCATGAATGAGTTCTAGTAAATTTCTTTTAATCTGGAGTTTTTTCAACCATAAGGGCTCATGCACACGACAGTTCTGTTTTTTTTGCGGATCCACAAAACATGGAAGCCGCCCGTGTGCCTTCCGCAATTTGCGGAACAAAACAGACGGCCCATCGTAGAAATGCCTATTCTTGTCCGCAAAACGGACAAGAATAAAACATGATTTTTTTTTATTTTTTTTTTTTTGGAGGGGCTATGTAACAGAGCAACAGATGTGGACAGCACACGGAGTGCTGTCCGCATCTTTTGCGGCCCCATTGAAGTGAATGGGTCCGCACCCGAGCCGCAAAAACTGCAGCTCGGATGCGGACCAGAACAACGGTCGTGTGCATGAGGCCTTACTTTGTATTCTGTATATCGTGTAGTATGTCCAGAAAGTATTTTATGTCCTGCCATTTTCCTGTGCTGCTGCCTGAAATAGTAAATGGCAGTATTAATGCATACTTTTAGCCTTTACCCTTGCTGACCCTGACATTTTTCCTCTTTAAATTGTTTATCTTCACCTCTCTGAATCCCTGTAGGATGGAAATCTCTGTTTGCTGAAATAGAGCTAGAAAATGACCTGTTTTCAGTAGTTTGGAATTTTGGTACCATGTGGTGCCCCGGGGCTGGTGAACTCCAGACATCATACATCAGTGTCATACAGGCTGAAGGCACTGAATAAGGACAGATTACATCAGCTGGAATGCATGGCGGAATCAGAAGTCTGCATTTATTGTATTCATCATTACTGGGTGATCATAAATTCAGTCTCCTGTTTGGGTTCTGTTTGTTCAACATTTAAGCAACATGTTATTACTCGTAAACGGCACGTATGTATTGAGTAATGGTTCATGGCCTGTAACACTGTTTCTTATAAATGTTTCTCAGCCAAGTTTCTACTTGTGCACCCATGTAGCACTCGGGTTTTCCGGGATTTTAATATTGATGACCTATCCTCAGGACAGGCCATCAATATCAGATTAGTGGGGGTCCGACACCCTGCACCCCTGCCGATCAGCTGGTTGAAGCGAAGGCCGCACTTGTTTACCAGCTTGCCGTCGACAGTGTAGCAGTGAACAGGTGAAATTACAAGAAGCTGTCATATTAAGGCACGGCTCATTCCCATTCAAGTGTATAGGAACGAGCCACTGTCACGGCTGTCATGGTCTGGTGGTGGTGGACCGTGACACTTTTTGCCATGCATGCTTGTTGCTGGTGGCAATGTGTGTGTTAGCAAGATTTTACATGACCCCTTTAGGCTGGTGTTCCTTCCCATTTTGGTTTGTTTAGGTTAAAGGTGTGTGCAAGGTGGAGCTGTGTGTGGCCTCATGGCTCTTCTTATACTGGAGTTGTGAGGAAGAGTTGTATGTCTGCCATTGTATGAGTAGGAGCTTAACTCCTCTCTGGATGTGTCACCTGTTCGTGAGGGTCTCTTTGTGGAACATCAAGGTCTTTGGCAATGTCATCCCGATGTTTCCCCATGTCCCCTTACCCTTCCTCATCTGTTTATGATGTTTGGTGTGGGTTTATTTACAGGGTGTTTGTTGTATGTCATTTGGTGTTTGAAGTCCAGCATGGCTGTTTGACATTTCCCCTGTCTGTGCCTGCGGAAGTGGGCTCCATGGTTTCCCGGAGGGGTGAACCACAAGTCAGCAAGCTGTAGATGTTCCACCCAGTCGTTGTGGCAGGTAAGTGGTGGTTGTTCCAGTGCAAGTCGTTTGCGCTGGGCTCTTACCTGCCGTTATGTAATCATGGTTGCTCTCTACTCCTTCATTGTTGTTAGGCCTGTGGGAGACTCCGGTTCTTCTGTGTCTTGGAGGAATCGGTTGTCTTTCTCCTGACAATACCATCAGGGATCATCAGGGTGAATTGGGGTCCTAGGTTCCGGGTATGAGCCCTCCCACCATAAGTTTTGCCTCATACAGTCAGGAGGTCAGGGATTGTATTTAGGGATGCATAGGAGGTGACCTTCTCCCTTATCTCGGTTCCAGGCCTAGTGGCATGGTCTATATAGACATGGTGGGGTGGGGGGCTTCCCCACTCCCCACTGTGACAGCCATCCTATAGAAGTGAATGGGATGGCTTGTAGTCACATCTGCTTACCACTGCGCTGTCAACAGCGAGCAGGTAAACAAACAAGGGAAGGCAGTGCTTGCATGGAGCGCGGCCTTCCCTTCAACCAGCTTATAAGCGCTGGTGCGGAGTCTCGTGAGTGTTATGTTGGGGGTGGTGGTGGATGTGGTTGTTGCATTAGTTGCATGTTTTTTATTTTTTATTTTATTTGTTATAGTAGATGTGTCTTACATTTCCATTTCCCCCTGTTGACAGACTTCTGGGTGATTAGTTAGGTTGGCCACTGAAGCGGCTGTCGATTGTCTACTTTCTGCATCCCTTCTTCCCAGAATTCTAGAGGAGCATGTATGGCCTATGTCTCCTCACGCCGACTAAGGGCTTGTTCACACGACCGTGCTGAGTTTTGCGTTCCGCAAATTTCGGATCCGGGCCAGTGTGCCTTCCGCAATTTACGTAACGGATGGCCCTTTTATAGAAATGCCTATTCTTGTCCACAAAACGGGCAAGAATAGGACATTAATTTGTGCGGAGCAATGGCTGTGGACCGCACACGGAGTGCTATCGGCATCTTTTGAGGCCCCATTGAAGTGAATGGGTCCGCACCCAATCTGCAAAAAATGCGGCTCGGATGCGGAACCAAACCATGGTCGTGTGAATGATCCCTAAGGCACACTCTCTGTAAGGAGAGACAGTTCCCTCCAAATCCCGACTTAGGCCTCTCACCCAGTTAAGCCAGTATTCTCTGCTCTGCACTGATGAGGGGCAATCACCCCAAACCAGCTGTCTGCAGATGAGATGCTGGCTTTATTATCCAAGTCATGTTTCCAGGCCTGTTTAAGGCTGGGTTCACACCTGAGCGTTTTACAGCGCGTTCCTACGCGCTGTAAAACGCTCAACAAAGAGAAACCAATGATTCCCTATGGGAATGGTTCACACCTGGGCATTTTACAGCGCGTACGATCGCGCTGTAAAACGCCCGACGCTCAAAAAAGTACATGAGCGACTTTGGGGCGTTTTGACGCGCGTTTGTGGCCATAGGACACTGCAGTCAATCACACAAACGCGCGTCAAACGCGCGTTTACTATTACAAAAAACGCACATAAAAATGCGCGACAAAAACGCGCGTAAAACGCGCGTTTGCGCAACGCTCAGGTGTGAACCCAGCCTAAAGGGTCGAACATTGACTTCTAGGATAGCTGCCTTACATCTGGTGGCATTAGAGGCAGAGCTTTCTAAGAGCTCATTTGCATGACTAAAATGCTCTCCGCGAGGAGAGAGATTACTACTTTTTTCCAGACATGGATATAACTTAGAAGCACCTGAAAACTTTGTATCTTTTTTATGAACGTTACTGTACAGAAAAGGGCATCTGGAGGCCATTAATAATGGTAACAATATGATATTTTGCTGGAGAAAATCAAATTTAAGCAGAAGAATCCAAACCGACCGTCGGCGAGAATAAAGTGTCATTTTATCTGTCCTTCCAATTTGTGCTTTTATGTCTGTCTTTGCGCTCCTGTCCCCATATGCCTCTCACTAATGACTGCAGAACATGGGACCTTATGCTTGAATTTACATAGGAAATATTTGTAGTTTTGTTTAAACATCTGCTTGTTAGAGCCAGAAAAGAGAACTCCGTATAGAAGTCTACAACGTGCCGAGGCCTCAGTACAGCATTAACTAGCGGTATCCTGGTGCTTACCTGATCTGCATGCTGATGGCTGCCTGGCCGCTCCGCATAGTGGCCTTTTAATTAAAGGTGACAGCAGTTTACTCGGTGCTGGAGGGACGGGCTTTGTGGAGTGGGGAATGCCGGGCTTTAATCCTTTCACCCCTCTTGTGTATCGCCCTGTCACAATATTTTTCAGCTGGAAACAAATGCTGCAAAGTTTCAATTTAGTATATAAATGGCAAATTGGGAATTAACTATTAAAGGGACAGGGACCTCAGTTTGTTCACAGTTCAATACTTTTCGAAGGCAGGAGTTTTTATGCTGCGCAGTAGACACATAAAATGGTGTGTTTTTCCCTCTATTTTTGAGCTGTAGGCTTTTATTTTTTAAATACTCATACTAGACATGATTTTAGAACAGTTTTTAAAGCTAATGAGTTAAAGGGAAGCAGAAAATTACCTATTGGTAAATTTCTTTTTTATGTTGAACATAGTTTTTAAGTATCTTTTAAAAAAAAAAATTGGTGTCATAATCTATATTTAAACCCCCCCCCCCCCCTTCCCCTTTCCCTAAAAAAAATGGGGCAGTTTTCACACTGGCTACTCGGACTAATAGTATGTCAAGTTTTCCTTTTCTGTATAGGTAAAATTTCAGTCGTGGTCCCATCATTACAGGCAGCATTACAATGACCGATATCACCTGTGTTTGGATAACACAGCATCCACCATTCACAATAGGTGATATCACAGCTTATCTACTCCCTCCTGACCTCTGCACGTGTCACACAGCATTCCTAGGAAACGCTCCCGTAAAAGTCAGTGGGGCCCCCTCCAACCATGGGGCTGACCTAGTGGCCAGTGCGATAAATGCAGGATTTAACGGTTTAAAAAAAATAAATATAGTGACATGGAAAATTTAAGAACAAATCGCCGTCAATTAAAAAAAAGAAAATATTACAAGAAATCTTGATTAAAATAGGTCATTTTCCCATGACACATTCCCTTTAATTCTAGCTTAGATGGGTTGTCCAGGACTTAAAGGGCATCTGTTAGCAGATTTAGAACTGGCTGACCTGTTACATGTGCGCTTGGCAGCTGAAAACATCTGTGTTGGTCCCATGTACATATGTGTTCATGATGTTTTAATATATGCAAATAGGCCTCTAGGAGCAACGGGGGCGTTGCCATTACACTTTGAGGCTCTGCTCTCTCTGCAACTGTCTCACCCTCTGCTCTTTGACAGGACCAGGCAGTGAAAATATAATGTCTGGTCCTGTCAAAAAGCAGAGAGAGCAGAGCCTCTAGGTGTAACGGTAACGCCCCCATTGCTCTTAGAGAATCATCTGCATATATTAAAACTTAATCTTTCTCAGCAATGCGGGCACATATGGACATGGGACCAACACAGATGTCTTCAGCTGCCAAGTGCACATGTAACAGGGCAGCCAGTGTCATAGGGATAAAACTGCTGACAGATGCCCTTTAAAGATTGACCTCTCCTGAAGACTTCATTAGACCTCAGTCTGTACTGCAGTACTCCTGATATTACATTATATTCTCCACATATAAGAAATCAGAAATTAAAGGCGTATTCCCACCTTAACATAGCAGTACGTCTTGGCTATCAGATGACCGCTGCCTCTCTCAACACCCCCCACAAACAGATGCATGCCTAGCTCCAGCGAGCATGCATGTGTTCTGAATGGGGAGAGGGGAGTTGGTGGTCTGACATTAATAATCTGTGTGTGGCCAGAGTGGCCGCAGGATGTCTGCAGGATCTGCCATCAGTGTTTGCTACCTATGGCACCCTCACCTTCTGGTAGAGGGGCGTCGTTCCCAGCCACCACCTTCTCTATGCAATAGTGAGAGCTGGGACTTACAGGAAGCCTTCTCTGTGTAGGAAGGGGTCTCGGAGGCCAGAATCTGCCTGTGTTAGACATGAAGGTTGGGAATGCTCTGCAGTCCATAGACCATAAAACAGCATGAAAATGTCATGTTTGCACAATTCCTGTCTCCAGTGAAAACTTTGACATCAGTGTATTCTTGTATCGTACTACCTAATTAGTTATACAAAATGGCAAGAAGACGCTCGTGTTTACGGGCTCGTGTAAGCAGTCGCTCGGCGTCTCCTCGTGTTTTCCTTCCCTCTGGCTGTGGAGGAGAAATGAAGGAAAACAATCTTTATTACATTATGTGTAGGCTGCTGGAGGAAGGAGGTGGACGGGAGCTCATTCCACTCTGAGCTCGCATTAACTTATCTATGAGGGAAGAATTTATTTAGGACATTTACGCCCCCCCTCCTTAGACTTGGGCTACTTTCACACTAGGACAGTCAGTCAGAAAAATGCATTGCAATACCGCATCTGTTTTTCCGGTGTCATCAGGCAAAACTGATCCGTTTTTTTCTCTCTCTCTTATTTTTAAAGGTCTGCGCATGCGCAGACCGGAAGGACGGATCCGGCATTAATACATTCCTATAGAAAAAAATGCCGGATCCGGCATTCAGGCAAGTCTTCAGTTATTTCGCCGGAGATACAACCGTAGCACGGTTTTCTCTTTTGCCTGAGCAGTCAAAATGACTGAACTGAAGACATCCTGAACGGATTACTCTCCATTCAGAATGCATGGGGATATGCCTGATCAGGCATATCCCCATGGAGAGGAGAGGATCCGGATCAGTCTGAAAAATGCCTGATCAGTCAGAAAACATGACATCCGTTAGCATACAGTTTGCCTGATCAGGCAACGGAACTGCCTGACGGAATCAAACAACGCAAGTGTGAAAGTACCCTTATCCCCGTAAAACCCCAGCTCAGGTCACCGGTGTTCTTAATGGGCCCAGTCTCTACAGCGCTCACCTGTCACCTCTCCGGGTAAGTCTGTTTTAATAATTACTTATATTTACAAAGTATTACTCATTCTATTCTTATGACTTTATGATGTGCCATTCCTTTATTATTCCTGCTAGAAATTATGAATGAATTACTAACTGTTTGCAATGAAGGTCCAGATGGGTGTTGGGTGTTTACCAGTTGGGAGAAGGGGGGGGGGGGGGTCTTTACAATCTGAATTTTTAGACTGTTCAGACCCCCTTTCCCCATGGGGACTGCAGATAGTTACTAAAACAGACCTGTCAGGAGAGGTGACAGCTCCTCTTTAATTTACTACCTTTCTTTTGCTTTTTAGAAGTTTATTTTATTCCCCTTATATCCCAGCTTTTTTAAAGGAATGGGGGGGGGGGGGGGGCAATAAAAGCTCCCATACAAATTAGTGCATTGTTGGCTGATCCCACCATTTGTGGTGGGACTGGATGACCGTGTAATGTGTATGGAGATCTCCCAACTCTCCTCACACCAGATGAGGTCGGGGGGGAGAATGATCAGGGCAAATTAAATTTATTCGCCCCATCCTCTTGTTCTCCTGGGAGATGAGCTGCTGCCAGAGGGAGGTCCTACAGCTGCATTCTCCTGTGTGCCCACTGAAACCAGTTGTGTATGTTCCTGGGGTTGTCAGGAGAGATACAGGATGTGTCCACTGAGCGATCCAGCAGCCAACAGCTATTGAAGGTGTATGGGCACCCTATGTGTACAGTGAGCGACCCCCTTCTGTGTTCCATCATACTGTCATCAGTACATCAGTCAGCAGGTTTATCCCTATGACACTGGCTGACCTCTTACATGTGCACTTGGCAGCTGAAGGCATCGGTGTTAGTCCCATGTCCATATGTGCCCGCATTGCTGAGAAAAATTATGCTTTATTATATGCAAATAAGCCTCTAGGAGCAATGGGGGCGTTGTTGTTGCACCTAGAGGTTCTGCTCTCTCTGCACTTTGACAGAGCCAGGCAGTGAAAATGTCATTGTCTGGTTCTGCCAATCAAAGTGGAGAGGGTGTGGCCTGTCTAGAGAAAGCAGAGTCTGTAGGTGTAATGGCACCGCCCCCATTGCTCCTAGAGGCTCATTTGCATATATTAAAACTTGATTTTTCTCAGTAATGCGGGCACATATGAACATGGGGCCAACACAGATGTCTTCAGCTGCCAAGTGCACATGTAACAGGTCAGCCAGTGTCATAGGTACAAATCTGCTGACAGATGCCCTTTAATAAAGATTGATGACCTCTCCTGAAGACTTCATTAGACCTCAGTCTGTAGTGCAGTACTCCTGATATCACATTATATTCACCACATATAAGAAATCAGAAATTAAAGGCGTATTCCCATCTTAACATAGCAGTACGTCTTGGGGTACTTTCACACTAGCGTTTTTCTTTTCCGGCGCTGAGTTCCGTCACAGGGGCTCTATACCGGAAAAGAACTGATCAGGCGCATCCCCATGCATTCTGAATGGAGAGCAATCTGTTCAGGGTGCATCAGGAGGTCTTCAGTTCGGTCATTTTGACTGATCAGGACAGCGATAACACCGCAGCATGCTACGGTTTTATCTCCGGCGAAAAAAACTGAAGACTTGCCTGAATGCCGGATCCGGCATTTTTCTCCTCAGGAATGTATTAGTGCCGGATCCAGCATTCAAAATACCGGCATGCCGGATCCGTCCTTCCGGTCTGCTCAAAAAAGATATGACAAGCCCCATGACAAGCGGAGAGAGACGGATCTGTTCTTGCAATGCATTTGTGAGACTGATCCGCATCCAGATGCGTCTCACAAATGCTTTCAGTCACATCCAGATCGGCGGATCCGGTTGGCAGTTCCGACGACGGAACTGCTTGCCGGATCACACTGCCGCAAGTGTGAAAGTAACCTTAGTCAGGTGACCGCTGCCTCTCTCAACATCCCCCACGAACAGATTCATGCTTGGCTCCAGCGAGCATGCATGTGTTGTGATCTCACTTAAAGGGAACCTGTCACCGGGATTTGGGGTATAGAGCTGAGGACATGGGTTGCCAGATGGCCGCTAGCACATCCGCAATACCCAGTCCCCATAGCTCTGTGTGCTTTTATTGGGTAAAAAAAAACGATTTGATACATATGTGACCAGAGAAGAGTCATATTTTCAAGCTCTGATTCATCTCAGGTTAATTTGCATATGTATCAAATCGGTTTTTATACACAATAAAAGCACCCAGAGCTATGGGGACTGGGTATAGCGGATGTGTTAGCGGCGATCTAACAACCCATGTCCTCAGCTCTATACCCAAAATCCCTGTGACAGGTTCTCTTTAAATTAGTTTTTGGCTGACATTAATCATCTGTGTGGCCAGTGTAGCGGCAGGACCTGCCATAAGTGTTTGCTGACAGATGCCCTTTAAAGGAGAACAACCAGAATTGTTTTAATTAAAATGTATAATATTTTACAAACATAAAAGGGAGGCTCCCACTTTGGACATTTATGGCATATTCATACTTTGAGGCAGGACCTACATCTGGGCCCTGCATCTATACGGTGCACAGGGCGTTCTCTTGACGCGTCTCTAGTGAGAGTGGGAATGAATGGAGAGGTGGTGTGTGTGTATGTATGTATGTATGTATGTGTATCTGTGTGTGTGTGTGTGTGTGTGTGTGTGTCGTTCTCATTCAACATCCCAGCAAGTTATTGTGCATGGAAATGTAGAACGGAGGTGAAGGTCCTTGTGTGGACATCTGACTGGTGATTTATTTCTCCCCAAAAGTTTAGCAAAAACTGGGGACAGCCAGACTGAGTTATGGAGGACACAGGAAAGCTTTGTACGGGAATGTGTTATAAGAAAGTAAATTTGTGGTTTGTTACATTGATTGAGACAAGAATGTAAATTGTCTTGACAAGTCGCTGCTCGGTACCTGGAAGAGGTTAGTAGAAACTTCCCAGAAAGGATGGTTGAAGCTGATGTTATTGTGTAATGCAGGTTATTTCCTGTACTAGGCCTGTATTATGCCCTATACGTGATTGTAAAAAGCTTGTTCCAGTGTATCCATCAGATTACGTAGGGTTTCCTTGTGGCTTGTGACACCTAGGTTGGCACCTAGGTTGCATAGGAGCTGAAACCACTGAACTGTATAGGCTTTTAGCCGAGAAGATGTTGAAACCAAAGGGAGATCAGAAGTCTCTTTGTGATTGTCCTCTAGTCAACTGTGCTGAACAGGGGTGGACGGGGAACCTAAAGAGGCCCTGGACAAGAAATACCTAAAAGTAGCCCCATTTTGTAGGAGGGTCTAAACGGACAGGAGGTGGGTCAGCAATACCATTGCCCAAAATACCACATACCACAGTGCCGCACAATACATTGCCTCAAGAGCTGTCCCTCGGAGTCAGTAGAGGCCATTTCTCTCTTCCAGTGGTCTCTGAGTAAGATCTGGAGCAGGGTCCTTAGGAGGTGAGACGCGGGACTCAATGAGGAGTGCAATGATCAGTTAGTTATCCCCTATCCTGTCAATATGGGATAACTTGGCACAACCCCTTTAGGGTCCATTCACATGTCCGTTGTTTCTTTCCTGATCTGTCCCGTTTTTTGCGGAACAGATCTGGACCAGATCTGGACCCATTCATTTTCAATGGGTCCTGAAAAAAATCGGACAGCACAATGTCAGATTTTTTTTCAGGACCCATTGAAAATGAATGGGTCCAGATCTGTTCTGCAAAAAACGGAACAGATCAGGATAGAAACAACGGACGTGTGAATGGACCCTTAATGTGTTCATATGTTTACTGGAGGAATAAGAAGAACACCACACGCAGAGTGATAAGAAAATGTGACTAAATGGAAAATGCAGACAAGCTGTCTTGAAGGTGGAATTTTATTGTGTGTGACCATGTCTGAGAGGAGATTAAAAAATATAATAAATGCAATCAAAATGAATGTTCCTCTGCTTTAATGTTTAATAAAGGTGCACTTCGCTGCCAGCCTCATGCCCATCACGTAGTAATGGTGTTGGTACTACCGTGACTGATGTGTCTCTTGGGTCCAACAGCAACAAAAAGAGGGAAGTAACCTGCGAGGAGGTTGTCGGAAGGATTATTTCATGAATATCTGTGGCAGGCCTTCTTTTGAAAGCTTTCAGCACATGGAAAACTTCAATAAAGTCAGTGGGGATTTTCCAGTGACAGGTTTGACAGGAGTTAAGTCCTTTATGATGAGTTAAAGGGACACTGCCATCAAAATGTTTTTTTTATCACATATTAACAGTTTATATGTGAATATTCCATTAAATTTTTACAAAAAAAAAAACGTTGGATGTTTTTCGGGTTATAATCTTTTTGAAGTCCCTGCCCATATAGTACTTTCCGGTCCTCGCTCTTTAACTTCCTCCACAGCTAATAGCCGGGCTTGACGTTCGCAACCAGTCCATCCACCGCGACCAAAGCGGAAAGGGGATGAGCGACTCATTAAAGGGGTTATCTGGTAATAAATATTGATGACCTATTCCCAGGAAAAGCCATCAATATCAGATCGGTGGGGTCCGACAGCCGGGACCCCCGCCAATCAGCTGTTAGTAGAGATCGGGCGCTCCTTGAGCAACACTGCCTCTTCCTAGGCCATGTGACGTCACCTCACATCGGTCACATGGGCTGTTTGCAATTCAGCTCCATTGAAGTGAATGGGACTGGGCTGCAAAAACTAGCACAGTCGCTGGAGCAGGCTGCACTCACCAGTACTCTCCATAACAGCTGATCAGCAGGGGTGCTGGGACTCTGACCCCCACCAATCTAGGTCATCATTATAGATTACTGGATAACCCCTTTATAGGCCACATATCAATTGTGTCCAGCCAACTTTTTTAGGCCAGGAGCCGGACACAACGTATATGTACACTGATGGTGCAAGCAGCGTTTTTCTGTCCAGCGCTATTTGGCATCCAGCATCGCAACTGATGCACCAGATGTAAGTTCAAGATCCCATCGAAAACTATGGTATCTGTTCTGGCTCAGTTCCCCTCAGGCGTTTTCTGGTTCGCGCTGGATGGCCGGACAAATATGTAGGGGGCCTTAGAGCATCACATATTACACTCATAAATGCAATGCTTTTCTGTGGCCATCTTTATCTAGGAATATCAAGAGAACAATGGTTATATTGTACTATTACTCCAATTCTACTCCTCTACTATTATACTAGTTACAGCAGCAGTAAAAAATGGTTTACCTAACTATACAGGAGTTTTATCTCTCTGTGCTGACTGCTACAGAAGTACTGTATTTTGTGTAATTTAGTTTTCAATGGTAGAGTACTGCTTAAATGAAAATAAAAAAAGCTGATATTTAAATTGAAATGCCCCTTTCTGTCGGGAGTTTCCCTTTGAAATATAAAGCTTCTAAACAGTTGCAAAGGGCAGTAAAACAGTGGGATCATTCAAGAGCATGTAGTAATAGTAAATTATTGCGGACCATAAGACCCTGAGTTGTCATTCTACTTTCTACAGATGAGAGGATGGGCTCCTGGGATAAGTAACGGTATCTCAATTAGGGTACTTTCACACTTGCGTTGTTTGATTCCGGCAGGCAGTTCCGTTGCATGAACTGACTGCCTGATTAGGCAAACGCATGCCATTTTTTTCTGACTGATCAGGATCCTGATCAGTCAGAAAAATGCATTGCAAAACGGATCCGGTATTTATTTTTTTCTCATTTTTAAAGGTCTGCACATGCGCAGACCGGAGGGACGGATCCGGCATTCCAGTATTTTGAATGCCTATGGAAAAAAATGCATTCAGACAACTCTTCAGTTTTTTTTCGCCAGAGATAAAACTGTAGCATGCTACGGTTTTCTCTTTTGGCTGATCAGTCAAAAAGACTGAACTGAAGACATCCTGATGCATCCTGAACAGATTACTCTCCATTCAGAATGCATGGGGATAAAACTGATCAGTTATTTTCCGGTATAGAGCCCCTGTGACGGAACTGTATGCCGGAAAAGAAAAACGCTAGTGTGAAAGTAGCCTTAGACTTCAATGAAAATGTTTTGCCATGCAGATTGAACGATTACTAATTGCACTGACTTAATGATCATCTCCATTGATAAATTAAGGGTCTGCACTGGACAGATGTTGGGAAAATGGTGATAAGGGAGAAGAAGAGGTCCTCTGCTGTCCTGCTTTTCTGCATGAGCCTCTGTGTACATCTGTGACCTGTCCTAATGCAAGTTTTGCCTCATTGAGCGGCACAGCTGTTAGGGACTGGCAGTATAAACCACATGCTGTTGGCAGATAGGCTGATTATAGGAATCCTTAAAGGGATTGGTCATTGAAGGTGGATGTCCAGACAATGGCCATCCCCACCATCGCTACTAAAGCCAGTCCATGGAATTCATATGAATGATCCCACCAGAATAAACTGACTCTCTTGTCATCGACCAAATTTGCCAGTCATGCCATACACATCTAGGGGGTCATTTATTAAGACCGGCCCCCCCTTGCTGGCGTAGATTTAGACCATTTTCTACTGCCAGCCTGTCCCCTTCTCCGCCCATGTCGTGTCCCCTTTTTCTTTGCTTTTTTTTTTCTTTTTTAGACCTTGCATGAGTGGGGAAAAGTTGCAGATATAGTTGCAGAAGTGGCGTATATCTGTTAGTAAATGACCCCCTTAGTTTTGCCAACCATGGATAATCATTTTCCTGCTGGACGATCGTGCTTTCAGGAGTCAGAAGTCTGCTGTCTATTGTCACTACTTTTTGCACATTTGCACGACCCCTTTCAATCCTTAAACTTTCAAATCTTTCATTTCGAGTTAATTCTCGATGCTTCCAGTGTCTTGGCCAATTTTGACTGTCCGAAACTGGCCTTTACAGCGGCAGGATAGGTACAAGACGTACAACTGAATGTTTCATATTTAAAGGGGTTGTCTGGCGATATTTTTTTTTTTAAGGGCTCAGAATTGCATTTTAAAAAAAACCTCTCCTCCCCAAACCTACCTACATGGCTCCTGTTCCGTCGCTTACCAGGTCTCTGCTTCATGGTCCCTCTCAACACACAGGAAGTGCATGCTCGGCCAATTGGCAGTGATCCGCCTTACACTGTGATTGGCTGAGTGGGGGTTTCCTGTGTGACGAGAAAAAACAGGAAGCAGAGACCAGCGGGAACTCAGTAAGTGTTTGAATCGGAGCAGCCGGGGGTGAGGTACTATTGTATTTTGTTATGCTCATCTAACACTTAAAGGGTAACACTTAACCAGATAAAGATACACAGAATAGGTCATTGTTATAACATTGGCGGTGGTCCGAGTCCCGGCACCACCGCTGATCAGCTGTTTTAGGGAGCTGCCATGCTCGCCAGAGATCTGGTGAGCACAGCTGGCCCCTGGCAGCTTTACAGGGACATCGCCGTACAGTGGCGGTGCTTGGTATTGCAGCTCACCCTATTCACTATAATGGGGCTGAGCTGCAACTAGGCCACGTGACCGATGTATGGTGACACCACATGTCCTATGAAGAGGCCACAGCGTTCACAGAGTGTAGGCCTCTTCTATCTGCTGAACAGCGGATGTTCTGGAACCCCACTGACTTGATATTGATGACCTATCCAGAATATAGGTCATCAATATAAATTACCGGATAACCCCTTTAGGGGCCGGACAATCCCCTTTTATAATGTGGGCACAATGCTAAGGTTTTCTTAGATTTCTTAGCATCTTGGAAAACCCCTTCAATAAGGGTGTAAAAACAAAAGGTTTTTCTCTATGTGACAAAAAAAAGTGATTACCAGTCTTCACGCTAACATCTGATTTATTATATGGAAATGGTTTATGAACCCCTCTCCATCCTGACATCCGACAATCCGTACTTAGCTGTATAGACCTGTATTGTTTCTCGCTCCCTCGCCTGCTCGTAGGCTACAATTAGACCCGAAATCTCCAGGGTGCAGGCATGGCGTTTTTCCTGTACATGTCTCGGCTATCCCTGATAAAGACTACTTTCACTTCCCGAGTGGGCCGCGATCGCTAGACATTGTATGCTCTCTCTACGAAGGGAAATGTGTTCAGGAAAGTGTAGAAGCCAAGAACTGTAATCTTCAAATATCCAGTGCCAAGGTGACATTCCTCACTGTGTCCCCTCCTGTAATATTGTAAGGCAGTGCCCTGTGTGTCTAGTGAAAACTGCAGCCCAAGTGTTATGTTTTATATGTATTATTAGATGTAGGTCTTTATCTAGTGATAAACCAGCATATTAAAGGGGTTTTCCAGTTTGCATCAACATTCTTTAAAATAAACATCTTTGATTTACTTTTGTAATGTATTTATTTTCCCTTTTTTGCTCCAATTTTTACATTCTTGGCTGTAGCCACATGACCCTGTCCATGCAGCTCTTGTTTCCTGTGATGTCGTGTCCATGGGCGGGGCAGTGATAGGGGAGTGTCTAGTAGCTGGGTGGGAGGGGCTATAAACTAGCTGGGCATGGTTAGGGGCAGTGATAGGGCAGTGTCTAGTAGCTGGGTGGGAGGGGCTATAAACTAGCTGGGCATTGTTAGGGGCAGTGATAAAGGAGTGTCTAGTAACTAGCTGGGTAGGAGGAGCTATAAACTAGCTGGGTGTTGTTGGGGGCGGTGCTGGAGCTGTGGCACAGGAAGGAGAAGTGCATCATGGGTTTGGTTGGATACAGGAACAGGAAGTGCTACATACAGGATGGAAAGAAATCAGAGGGATCTGTTAACATGATGGTAACGGGTCAGGAGGGTCCAAATTGGGGTGAAAAAGCATGGGGAAGATGTACAGTGTACATGAGCATATCTGTTATACATCATAGTAAAACTGGAAAACCCATTTTAGGGTTTATAATGGTCAAGTGGATCAACTGCAGTCCTTCAGTGAACTTCACGGAGCTCTGAAGCGTATCCTGAAGCCCTTACAGAGAGGTGTTGTGATACATATTTGGTACAGAAATGTTAATTATGCATTTCCTCCAAAATATGCCTTGAAATAATAACCTTGTATTGTCACATTTGAGACCTGGTCCTGAGGTGTGACCTGAAATACAGACACGGTGGTTAAATCCACTGTAAAATCCACATATTTTTTATTTTTTTTGCCCTGCACACTGGTTATAGGTTTTTACTTTTCTATTCTATGCGCTTTATGTTGAGGAAGGATATGTAGTGTCCACTCCTGTCATATGATTAAAAACTCAAGAATATGGAGGATGCTGCCATAATCTACTGGTCATCCCAAGAAATGAGGATACGGGGGCGTTACTTACGGAGACAGTTTGGCGATGATGTTCCGGAGTTCGCAGCCTTCACGCGTTTTCACCTCTCGCTCTGGAAAACAGTTTTCTTCCTTCTATCTGCAAATGCCAGAAGGACGCTCGTTCAAAGAGCAGTCGCTCTGTTGCTAGGAAACCACATTGTTATGTATTCCACCTAATGCATAATAATGAGAGAGCCTTCGAATTTTCATAGACTGAAAAACGGCACAAACTTGATAAACTGATATGTTGGAGGTTTGCAGGTTATGAATAGGATGGTTCTGAATGCTTTTTTGCAGCGTTTCTATTCAATATGACAGGCACGCGTATCGTGGACAGCCCTACCATGGAGGCACGCGTTTACACAAGGTTTAGTGTCTGCCCCCAAAATAAGTAGGGTTGGCGCACCGGGTAACTGGGCCAGTGCCTAATGGATTGAATGGATTTTGTGGCTATGGTTTGCTGTGTATTGGGTATTTTTGGTTGAGTGGTTTATTACAAAAGTTTGTAACCTAACGAGTGGGGGGTAAATAATTTAAATGATTGTCCCTCAGCCCGACCTGGAGCACGCCCCTGGTGGACTACATTCAGACTTGATATTTGTGTTTGTGAAGGTGCAGTCTATTGTTGACATCTTAAAGGGGTTGTCCGGTTTCAGATATTGATGACCTATCCTCCGGATAGGCAGGGGTCCCTGCTGAGCAGCTGTTTGAAAAGACTGCAGAGCACATATGAGCGCTGCTTTCTCTTCACTGTTTTTACCTGCTCACCGTCGACATTGCAGCAGCGACGAGCAGTGTAATTGCAGCTCCTCTGTCCTATTCACTTCAGTGGGACGGAGTGTAACTCCAACTGCTCCTGCAATGCAGACCGCGAGCAAGTAAACAGCGAAGAGAATGCAGAGCTCATACAAGAGCAGCGGTCTGTTCAAACAGCTGATCAGCAGATAGGTCATCCATATTGGAGACTGGATAACCCCTCTTAAATTAAGTCTGTCAGCAGTTTTGACCATGCTAAACTGCTGATAACACTAGGAAGGAGCTGGGGAGCGCAGTACAAACATACCATTTGTGGAGTTTTTATGATCGGGAGTAGTGCGAATATGAAGTTTTATTCTGCCAGATTCTGCTCCTACAAGTGCTCAGGTTGGAGCTTCACGGACATGTGTTCTCTGCTCTCTGCATTGAGCTGCTTCAGTCTCACCCTTCCTCTGAGTGACAGGTGTAGCATCCATCCAGGAGACCAGTATATATGTCTCTGAGGTGAGCGGCTATGAAGCGGCTCTGTGCAGAGAGCACTTACCAGTGAAGCTCCACCTCCTTAGCACTTTCAGAATCTTGCAGAATAAAACTGCATATTCCCACAACTCGTTAGGAGAAAAGCTCCACAAGACATGTTGTATTGCTCTCTCAGCCCCTGCCTAGTGCTGCCATCAGTTTACTATGGTCAGAACTGCTGAAATACTCTTTAGCAAGTCATACAATAAGGTAAAAGCCAAAACGATAGCTTTTTACTATGTTGGCTGGCAATTGATTTTTCTATGATCTATAGTGGGGGCATCCTATGCTGGTTTATCCTTATAGGAATCTAGGCTTCTGTCGGCCTCTCTGGAATATGGGATAACAAAAAAAAACTCAATCTTGACGTCAGCCACAAAGTGATGAATTCTCAAAAAAAGTGTTGACTGTGATATTTATCTCCACTTTCCCTTTGTCATGTCTGTCTCTATTTAGTTTTCCTGTAAATATTTTACCTCTCTCCAATTTTTATAAGCGTTTGTGAAGTGAAGCTTTAGATTTATAATGACGGATACAGGTGGGGTAATGGATTTCTCCAGCTCCATCATCCTCACCACAATTTTTAACTTTTTATTTTAGGAATTTGGTGAAAAAGTTTTGTCCGAAACGTTCTTCGAAAGAGGAAGAGCCCAGGTATTTGCATTTAAAATTTAGCGTTAATAGAATCGGGTGACTTTTATCTGTTGTATTGTTTCTTGTTTTGCTTGAAGGGGTATTCCCATCTGGGATAATGCTGCCATATCTGCGGGATATGCCATCAACATCACATAGGTGAGGGTCCTATCTCTGGGACCCCCTCCTATGTCCAGAGCAGGACCCCGAAGTGAACAGAGATCAGCCACCATCCTCTGCTCACAACTATGGGAATTCCGGAAATAGCTGAACACTCGCTCGGCTAAACGTCCATGTCGATGAATGGATTGTACGCTGGGCATGCATGGTGTGCTGAACTTCACTTCTAGGCCCCTTCTCTAGATTATAATTGGACTGCACTTATTTCAGCCTACTTTCACATATGCCTTTTGGTTTCAGGTTTTGAGATCCGGTGCAGTATCTCAAAACCCGACCAAAACGGTTCCATTTTGATTACACATCAGGATGCGGTTGTGTGAAATCAAAACAGAAAAAAAATAGCGCCATCTGCTGTTGTAACAGAACAGCTTTTCTGTGTCCACCTCAGTAATGGTACTAAGGGTGGGTTCACATCACTTTTTTCTCATCTGTTTAATGTATGCAAAAACATATACGTAAAACGGATGCCTCAGACTGGTGCCATACAGTGGCATCTGTTCACTATAGAGTTCCATTATAATTTTTTTTTTTTTTTACTATTGTAACAAAATGTATACTTTTTTTTACCGGACTCTGCGGGATACAAGAACACGGTGTGCTGTGTTCTTGTATCCTTTTTTTTTCTAACGTATATGACAAACTGAGGCATAAAATATCATGTGAACCCAGCCGTAGGGTCCATTTACACATCCGCAAGTGTTTTGCGGTCCGCAAATTGCGGATACGCAAAACTCGGACACCAGCCATGTGCATTCTGCATTTTGCGAACCGCACATGGCCAGCACTATAATAGAAATGCCTTTTCTTGTGTGTCTGCGGACAAGAATAGGACATGTTCTATTTATTTATTTTGCGAGGCCGCAGAACTTAAGTGCGGATGCGGACATCACACTATGTGCTGTCCGCATCTTTTGCGGCCCCATTGAAAATGAATGGGTCCGCACCCAACCCATTTTGTAGACGTGTGAATGGACCCTTATACTATTTATAGTATTATTAATTTTGCTATTTTCACATTTACTATTACTATTTTCATTATATTATAATTGATGTTGCTGTTAATTGCAAAACAAGAGGTCTAAAAGACAGAAGTTTTAAAGAACATTTTTTTTTTTTTTTCCTGTTTTCTCTGAAACAAAGTAATGCTAAAGCTGTACCTTAAGATCTATGCGTGAACAAGGCCAAGAACATGACCCAGTATTCTGCTTTAGGCCCAAATCCAGAATATTGAAATTACATTGTCTCCATGTTGGAGCTGTGTAGATGAATGCCATCACTATGCACAGCCCGATTTTAGATGTCCATCTTCCTTAGTCCGCACCATGATTATGCGGGCCTGTGGGGGGATTGTCTGTGTTTGGGCGGGGGGGAATTGTCTGTTATTGTGGGTTGTAATTGATAGGTGACATCATAAGGAAGTCATGGAGACACCTCCACATGAACAGAAAACTAAACTCTGATGGGCAGCATAACTATGGGAAATCTTAAGATCTTTTTTCTTCCCTCTATGGCAGATTTACATCATGCATGGCATTTTATAACATACTGAATGAGCTGAATGACTATGCCGGACAGCGGGAAGTAGTGGCGGAGGAAATTGGACACAAAGTTTATGCTGAAATAATGAAGTATTCCTATGAGCTGAAAGCTGAGCGAAAATCGGTATTTATTTTATTGCTTTTCATGCATTTTTTTTTTTTTTTTTTCTGCACCCATGGCAAAATGGGTGCCAGATGTGTGTAGACAGGCACTTTCTAGTACAAGTACTTTATGTAAAAAGCCATAATGCAACTGTATGGCTACACATCCGATGTATACGTCAGGATAGGGTTTTTTTTTTGGCACTGAATGCCTAATACTATTTTTTATTTTTACTGAATTTCATGTCATTTACCCATATTTGTTGGATTTAGCAAAGGAAAGAAGCACTTTGGGCCTTCATGTAGGTAACAGTATAATAATGACCGTAACCAGTAGAGCAGCAGTCAACTGAAGGGAACCCGTAAATGCTCTTGCTGCGCTAAGAAGAAATTGGGGAGCAGGATCTCCTCTTCTGTGTGTGCGCTGTGTATAGGAGACCTCATAGCAGCTAGTCTCCGCTCACTAGCTCAGGTATACTTTGTTATAGAAGCCATTAGGGTTCATACACACAGTCAATAGTGCTGTGCTCCACCGGAACAAGACAACGTTATTGCAGAATATGGGCAAAACGTGTGACCTTGATGCTTAAGAGTCGTCTTAGTTTGGATGCAGTTTCTTGGGTCACATGTGCCGAGTAGGATATTTCTATGTCCGAATCATTTTTGCACAGTCTCAAATCTGCATAAAATCTGTACAAGCAAGTCTCAAGTTTTTGCATCTGGATTTGAGTTCATTCACAAATGGATTTTTAGCTATTGTGTTGGGTTAGATTTAAAGAGGGCCTGTCCTGAAATGCAGTGCAATCTGCAGGCAGCATGTTCTAGCAGACTGACAGTTTTATGAGAAGTTTTATTTTATATACCGGTATTTAAATCTCTGCTCTTTCTGAGCTCAGTAGCCAAGTGTGTGGTCTCATCAGTGCCTGACAGCCATGTATGTGTAGACGCTTAAGACCCTTTTACAGGGACCTATTTAGAAGGCAATTATCGTGAACTAACACAATATTCCCAATAATTGCCTAATTGTCTGGGAGATGAGAGCTGCGTTGACCTCGCCATACAGTTTTGTTGTTTCTGGGCAGCGAATCCTTGTTTACAGAGGCCGATCTGCTGCCCAGAAATGATGATCTTGGGTGCTGGCCAAAAGACACGATCTCCCCGTGAACAAGTTTGCTCATTCATTGTGTGATCGCCGTCGCCTTTTATAAGCCAGTTATCGGGAAGAAGTGTTTCTGCAAGCCAAAATCCCTGATAATTGGCCAGATTGTCAGTCTGTGTGAAAGGACCATTGTTATACAGGGAATGCTACCAGACACTGTAAAACATTAAGTAAAACTTGTATGTTATACGTATTAATTCCTTCTGGGCTTTGGAGTCTAGGAAGGCGGTCCGATCAGTGATTGACAGCCTTCCCTCTATGACTGTGTATAGACAACTGCCAATCACTGATAGGACCGCCTCCTGGACTCCAAAGCCCAGAATGAGCAGGAACTTGCATGAATAAATTACAAGTTTTACTGAATCTCTTCTCATAAAAATATATACTAATCTGCTCAGCTGCTCCTGCTCTATAACATGCTGCCTGCATTTTCATGGTGACAGGACCTGTGACCCCTCCTGACACGTCTGTTTCCAATCAGTGCTTCCAGTCCCAGACTGTGCAGGGACACCCCCCAACTGGCAACTGCTACCAATTTATTTATAACTTCTAGCAGGAATAATAAATGGATGGCACAACATACATGTCTAGAGAGGTGACGGCTCCTCTCCAAGGTTTTTCTTTAAATAAAATAAATCATTATTTTTAAATCATGGGTATACAAGCTTTTTAATATATCATAACACGTTTTACTGTTTCCTTTGACAGTAATTGATAATATACTTCCTTTATTTTCCTGACAGCATCTGCAGGAGGGGCGGAGGGCGCAGCAGTACCTCGATATATGTTTGAAACAAATGGACAGTGTAAGTGATGCTTTTTTGATGTTATAGTACAGGGATCAGCAGCCTCCGGCACTCCAACTGTTCTGAAACTACAACTCCCAGAATTCTCCTTTCTCTTCTATAGGAGTTTGAAAAACATCCAAGCAAGTGTGCATGGTGGGAGTTGTAGTTTCACAGCAGCTGGAGTGCAGAAGGTTGCTGATCGCTGTTTTAGTAGATAACGCTGCCTATGTCAATCAGTTGCTTTATGACCACACTTGAGAATATTATTTTGCAGTGTATAATATTTTTATTGTATTCTGTTTATGCTTTTTTTTTAATTTTTTTTAACTCAAAATGTTACATCTGCAGAGTAAAAAGAAGTTTGAGCGGGAATGCAGAGAATCGGAAAAGGCGCAGCAGACGTACGAGAAACTGGATAATGACACCAATGCCACCAAATCTGATGTGGAGAAGGTGAATATTTCACATTTAAGACAATATTACCCTACTCAGAAACAAGACCGAAGTGACATTTTCTTATCTGTACTACTTAGTTATTTTCTAGCAAATCAAACAGTTACTGAGTGTGTAAGTCACATTGGTTCCCCAGTCCCTGGCTTTTACCTACATGTCCTGAAATGGACGGAGCGGCTGGTTGGAAATGGACACCGCCCCTCAACTCATTTGTATGGGAGCGCCAGATATAGCTGAGTAAATTGCTTGGCAATCTTCAGCGCTCCCATACAAATGGATTGAGCAGCGGCGCGCATTTCCGACCAGCTGCTTCAGCCATTTCAGGGGGGGAGGGGGGGGCTCCCCTGTTCTTGTGATTAGTGGGGGTCCCAGCAGTAGGATAGGGGATAAGTTGGTATAACCAGAATATCCCTTTAAATAAGGATAAGCGTGATTACTTTAGGGTTGTTTCATACAAGCGAGTCCGTTTAGGGAATCGGGCTCAGTGTGCGAGCGTGATCCTCCGCTCTGGACTTGCAGGAGCGCACAGCATTATCATGATTTATAATGCTGTGTGCCGTTGCTTGCCCTTGCTGCTCCAGGATCATTCTGACCGCTTTATGTCACTATGATCCTGTAGAAGTGAAGTGGATTTTGTGTGGAATTTGCAGCAAATTTCACCATTGCATTTGTGCACAAAGAAGTCTGCTTCAGAAATCGGTTACAGATCTGTGCAATAAGAAGTTTGGAAATCGCCTGCATGCCCGCCAAGGTGCATGAAAAACAGCTGCTTTGTGTCAATTAAGTTTTGAAAAAATGTTGTACTGTAGTTTTTGTGGACACAGCGCAGATCTCGGCATGCTAAGAGACTTGGTACCGGGAGAGGCTGTACCTACAGTAACTGTAGATGAGCAGGAATTTTATGAGATTGTTTGTAGCTATTTAAATGTGGATCCTGTTTCATAGTTACGGTGAGGGATACACTCCCCTCATCAATGATTGTGGTCTACTGTATATACATCCAGATATACCGCGGCCATGAGGTGGATAGGAGCACTGTAGCACGCTCGTAACGAAGAGTGCACCATTTTCTTTATGGGCCAAGAGAGTGGACAATGATTGGGAATGAATGTCCATAGGAACCTTTACATGGGGCAGTTATCAAGAAAGAGCTTTGGTGCAAGTGTTCATCCCCAATAATTGTCCCTATCCTTGGCCTCTGTAAAAGATCCTTTAGCCTCTATTGCTGTAATGGCAAAAAAGATTTATCTGCTTGATAACCCCTGCGCTGCCAGAGGATACGCCTAATTTATAATAAGGTGCACGCTTCATCATAAATCAGGCGCATACTCTGGCAGTCCGTGCACCTAAACAAAAATCTACGACCGGTCAGATCTGCCGTAGATTTCTGGCTTTATTTGCACCAGAAAAATGCTGTAAATAAGGATAAATTTGCCTAAGCTGTTGGCCATGGCCCTTTCCCGTACTTGTCACGTCCCCTTTTGGAAAAGTGGCAAAGGTTGGTGTTAAACACTTGCAACTTTATTTTATCTTTTTTTCAAGTCACAAACAGTTTGACTTTTTAAAGCCTCTTTTCTGGCGCAAGGGACATGATAAATATCCCCCAGAAAATATTTTTGTGCTGTTAAAACTAAAAGAAGAGCAGACCTGTACAAGCAAGGTGTCATTCCGATCACCGCTAGCAATTTCTGTTATTCTGTCGGCTCATGATTGAGATGAACGGTGCCGGACGGACCCAATTGCTAATATTTACCGCTTTGTAAATTGCCTTCCATTCCTCTGTCCCTTTTACTAGGCAAAGCAGCAGCTGAACCTGCGCACGCACATGGCAGACGAAAGCAAAAACGAATACGCGGCACAACTACAGAACTACAACGCAGAACAACACAAACATTTCTACATCGTTATCCCCCAGGTTTACAAGGTAAGCGGCGCCTGTTTGTGTTGCGTTATATATATTCTATTTGCTTCTCTGTTTGTCTTTTTTAAATATTTGCTGGGCCGGGTGTACAGGATAAAAGAAGGCATTGGTTGAAGCCGGGTGTGTCAGGTTATACATGAATATAAATATACCATTCAAACTTTAATATTAGAAGATAAACAGGGAAATTTTTTTGAAAAAAAATGTCATGTTTGGTATCGCTCTGGCCAGAACTGTGAGGGAAGACCCGCGCTTCCTTTTATGTGTGTACGCTGGCGGTCATCAGAAGATGTTTTGAACAATGACTTTCCTTATAGGTTTCCTGTTTATTTAACTGCAGATACCTGTTAACGGAGACCAAGTCAATGTTTTTTCATGCTTTGTGTGCTTAAACAAAGGAAGCCATTATTTTACCCTGCCCCCTCCCTATAATCGCCATAAAGCAGCATGTAACATGAAATAACATCAAATAAACTTGTTAAACCCGGCTTCTAATATTGTGTTAGAGAATTCAGAGTTAATAGAGGGGTCTCCCATTCAGGCTGCTCATCTATTTTGAAAATACGCTGAAAAAATCAGCACTGATTTTACTGCACAGTTGTTGTATTATTTTTTTTTTTGTTTCCTATTTTCTCTGCTTCCTCCATTTCAATGGGAGGATCCGTGCAGATTCTGCTCCAACACAGAACATGCTGCTGCTGGAAAAAAAAAAAAAAAACGGGGTGAAAAAACTAATAAAAAAATTCTGCCTGACGTTGAAATGAATGGGAGGCTTTTTTGAGACTTTTTTTTTTTTGCTGCAGCTTGAGACTGTTAAAAGATTGAACTAGCATGTGTGTCAAGTCAACCTCAGTGAGCGGGACAGAAAATTTTGACAAAGGGCAAACAGCAGGTGGCGCTATACAGATATAGAATTCAGTGAATAACTTACTGGTTATACAACATTTTTATTACATGCAATTTCGAAAGTATTCAGATCCAGGTGCTGGTTTGAAAAATGTAGAATATTTTTCACTGGATACCGCCTTTAATTATTGTAAGGATTGTAATCCGCCTGCATCCACTGCCACACGAGAAAAGGTGGTCCGTTGAAATGAATGGACTATCTGTGTTAGGCCTCATGCACACGACAGTGTTTTTTCACTGTCAGTGATTTGGCTTCAGTGGTCCGTGTCCGATTTTGCTTTAGTTGTGTTTCCTTATTTTTTTTGTCTGACGGGGGAAAAAAAAAGAACGTTAATGAAAAGTGTAAATTTTATTGCACCAAGGTCTTGTAGAAAAAAACGGACACGGATGACATACCAGTTGTGCACCGTTTTTTTTTTGACGGACCCATTGACTTGAATTGGTCCATCCTCCGTATTCCACTGACAATAGGACAGGTTATATTTTTTTGACTGACTGGAATCACGGACGCGGAGAAAAATGTCAGTTTTTTTTTCACAGCTCCATAGAAATGAATGGGACCTCCGCTAAACTGTGAAAAATGACAGAACGGACGCGAATGCACACAACAGCCTAATGCATGGTGTATTGGAAGCTCTGTAAGGTCCCACTGTTTCTGGGACAGGACGGCCCCTTTGGATTAAACAGTCTCTCCAACTATTAGCTGAACGCTGCAGTAATCCTTTGTGATCAGCTGATCTCTGGTTGAAATCTGGTATTATATAACGCCCATTCCTGCCTGCTGCTGTTCCACGAATGTAGCACGGGCTGACAAAAGTGGGAAACCATTCTAATATATTGGCGTCCATTAGTATATTGCTTTCTTTTTATAGAGACCTGCTAAATGTGAAGTCATAGTCTGCCCCAGACATTTCCATACATAGTTACTAGCATTATTCTTCGGTTTCACGGAAGTCTGATAAATAAACTGCAGCCTTTGTATCCTGTACTGATGCTGAAGGAAATGCCCAGACAGATGTACAGCAGGGTTACTAGCCCTCCGGCAGACATAGTAGTTGCACATGCTAAAAATACTCTACAGAAACGGCAATGTCCTAATTTGAAAGTATTTAAAGAATAACTAAACTTTTCAAACTTTTTTTTTTTAAATGTTCTAAAAATGATTAACCAATTTATACTGCTTTCCTGTTCAAATAGACATCCAAAGTCCTGGTTGCTATCACATCTTAAAGGGGACCTTTCACCACTCCTGACATTCCTTTATTATTTGTGCTAGAAGTTATGAATCATTGCTAGCAGTCTGCAGTAAGGGTACAGAGGGGAGGTTACCACTTGGGGAGGGGGGGGGGGGGGTACACTGTGCACTGTGCACTGTCCAGACGTGCTATGCCCGAATTTAGCCTGAGCCCACTCTGCTCAGCTTAAAGAGGACCTTTCACCACTTCTGGCATATTTTAATAGCTTCATGCATTCCCCATGTAATAACAATTCTGGAGAATCTATTCTTATGGCTCTATGTTGTGACATTCCTCTATTATTTCTACTAGACGTTATGAATAATTGCTAGCAGTCTGCAGTAAGGGTACAGAGGGGAGGTAACAAGTTGGGGGCGTGTACCTGCACAGTCTGAACATGGCAGCACTGATTGGATAGAGTCTGTGCAGGTACACCCCTCAACTGGTTACCTCCCCTCTGTACCCTTACTGCAGACTGTTAGCAATTCATTCATAACGGAAACGTCAGGAGAGGTGAGGGGTCCTCTTTAAAGGGCTTCTGTCAGCTGAGTGCAATCATACATGTCCTACCTTTGTCTGTGGCTTATTTCTTGTAAAAATCACACTTTTATCATATGCAAATTTCTTCACTACCAGAAAGTTGGGCGTGTACTTGCTGGTAGCTGCCTCTTCTAGACACACCCCATCTCCTCTTGATAGACAGGGCCAGCGAGCGCTCTCCTCCTCCTGCTGGCCCAGTCTGCTGCTGATTTCCCGCGCCTGCGCCGTAACATTCCTCAATCAGCGCAGGCGTACTGAGTGAAGGACGCGCACTTGCCAGCTCCTTCCTCAGTGCGCCTGCACCTATTACGTCACACTACACCCAGAAGAGAAGACTGCCGGCATTAGCGATAATCGGCAGTCTTCTCTTCCGGGGGTAGTGTCATGTTATCGGCGCAGGCGTACTGAGGAAGAAGCTGGCAAGCGCGCGTCCTTCACCCAGTACGCCTGCACCGATTGAGGAATGTTACGGCGCTGGAATTCAGCAGCAGACTGGGCCAACGCTCGCTGGCCCGGTCTATCAAGAGGAGATGGGGCGTGTCTAGAAGTGGCAGATGCGGCGGCTACCAGCAAGTACACGCCCAACTTGCTGGTAGTGAAGAAATTTGCATATTATAAAAGTATGATTTTTACAAGAAATAAGCCACAGACAAAGGTAGGACATGTATGATTGCACTCAGCTGACATTAGCAAATAGCTAATGTCGGCTAATGAAAATTGCACAATGGGGGGGTGACAGAAGCCCTTTAAGGCTCTCTATAGCACATTGCTACTCCTGTACCAATGTACTATGGAGAACCTTGCGCTCAGCAGAGCGGGCTCAGGCAGGAGCCTGCTCCCCTAAGCTAAATCCTGTGCCTCGGCTAAATGTGCTGTGCCAGAATTTCACCAAGCTTAAAGGCTATGTACACCTTTTGAGGCCAATTTTTTATTTTTTATTATTGCATTGTTCTCATTTTGAGCTAAAAATAATTTTTTCAATTGGAGCTCTTTTCTGTACATAGCTGAGATGCTGTCGTAGCAGCCTGTGGATTTTCTGTCTTTTCCGTCAGACCAGGAGCAGCTGGACTCCTTACTTCTGCTCTGACATTATAAACACTCATTACAGCTCAGTTTTTATTTTACAGATAAGAATGTGGCTTATATAAGTGTTTATTTCCTATTAGTAGTTTAGAGATGAGGTTTATTAGATGACCGGCACAAAGTGAAAGTACCAGTCACACAGTTAGAAAAACGGTTAACCCTTTGTGACAGAACGGCTCAATATTTTTAATAAAAGCCAATTTAACCACCTCCGGACCGCCTAACGCAGATGTGCGGTCCGGAGGTGGCAGCCCTGCGCACAGTCACGCATATATGCGTCATCTCGACGCGAGATTTCCTGTGAACGCGCGCACACAGGAACGGAAGGTAAGCGAGTGGATCTCCAGCCTGCCAGCGGCGATCGCTCGCTGGCAGGCTGGAGATCCGAATTTTTTTAACCCCTAACAGGTATATTAGACGCTGTTTTCATAACAGCGTCTGATATATACCTCCTACCTGGTCCTCTGGTGGTCCCTTTTGTTAGGATCGACCACCAGAGGACTCAGGTAGGTCAGTACAGTCGTACCAAACACTACACTACACTACACCCCCCCCCCCCCCCCCCCCCGTCACTTATTAACCCCTTATAAACCCATGATCACCCCATATAAACTCCCTGATCACCCCCCTGTCATTGATCACCGCCCTGTCATTGATCACCCCCCTGTCAGGCTCCGTTCAGACGTCCGTATGATTTTTACGGATCCACTGATACATGGATCGGATCCACAAAACGCATACGGACGTCTAAATGGAGCCTTACAGGGGGGTGATCAATGACAGGCGGGTGATCACCCATATACACTCCCTGATCACCCCCTGTCATTGATCACCCCCCTGTCATTGATCACCCCCCTGTAAGGCTCCATTCAGACGTCCGCATGATTTTTACGGATCCATGGATACATGGATCGGATCCGCAAAACACATGCGGACGTCTGAATGGAGCCTTACAGGGGGTGATCAATGACAGGCGGGTGATCACCCATATACACTCCCTGATCACCCCCCTGTCATTGATCACCCCCCTGTAAGGCTCCATTCAGACGTCCGCATGTGTTTTGTGGATCCGATCCATGTATCCGTAAAAAATCATGCGGATGTCTGAATGGAGCCTTACAGGGGGGGTGATCAGTGACAGGGGGGTGATCACCCTGATCACCCCCTGTCATTGATAACCCCCCTGTAAGGCTCCATTCAGACGTCCGCATGTGTTTTGTGGATCCGATCCATGTATCCATGGATCCGTAAAAAATCATGCGGATGTCTGAATGGAGCCTTACAGGGGGGGTGATCAGTGACAGGGGGGGTGATCAGTGACAGGGGGGTGATCACCCTGATCACCCCCTGTCATTGATAACCCCCCTGTAAGGCTCCATTCAGACGTCCGCATGTGTTTTGTGGATCCGATCCATGGATCCGTAAAAATCATGCGGATGTCTGAATGGAGCCTTACAGGGGGGGTGATCAGTGACAGGGGGGTGATCACCCTGATCCCCCCCTGTAAGGCTCCATTCAGACGTCCGCATGTGTTTTGTGGATCCGATCCATGTATCCATGGATCCGTAAAAAATCATGCGGATGTCTGAATGGAGCCTTACAGGGGGGGTGATCACCCTGATCACCCCCTGTCATTGATAACCCCCCTGTAAGGCTCCATTCAGACGTCCGCATGTGTTTTGTGGATCCGATCCATGTATCCATGGATCCGTAAAAAATCATGCGGATGTCTGAATGGAGCCTTACAGGGGGGGTGATCAGTGACAGGGGGGTGATCACCCTGATCACCCCCTGTCATTGATAACCCCCCTGTAAGGCTCCATTCAGACGTCCGCATGTGTTTTGTGGATCCGATCCATGTATCCGTAAAAAATCATGCGGATGTCTGAATGGAGCCTTACAGGGGGGGTGATCAGTGACAGGGGGGTGATCACCCTGATCACCCCCTGTCATTGATAACCCCCCTGTAAGGCTCCATTCAGACGTCCGCATGTGTTTTGTGGATCCGATCCATGTATCCATGGATCCGTAAAAAATCATGCGGATGTCTGAATGGAGCCTTACAGGGGGGGTGATCAGTGACAGGGGGGGTGATCACCCTGATCACCCCCTGTCATTGATAACCCCCCTGTAAGGCTCCATTCAGACGTCCGCATGTGTTTTGTGGATCCGATCCATGGATCCGTAAAAATCATGCGGATGTCTGAATGGAGCCTTACAGGGGGGGTGATCAGTGACAGGGGGGTGATCACCCTGATCCCCCCCTGTAAGGCTCCATTCAGACGTCCGCATGTGTTTTGTGGATCCGATCCATGTATCCATGGATCCGTAAAAAATCATGCGGATGTCTGAATGGAGCCTTACAGGGGGGGTGATCACCCTGATCACCCCCTGTCATTGATAACCCCCCTGTAAGGCTCCATTCAGACGTCCGCATGTGTTTTGTGGATCCGATCCATGTATCCATGGATCCGTAAAAAATCATGCGGATGTCTGAATGGAGCCTTACAGGGGGGGTGATCAGTGACAGGGGGGTGATCACCCTGATCACCCCCTGTCATTGATAACCCCCCTGTAAGGCTCCATTCAGACGTCCGCATGTGTTTTGTGGATCCGATCCATGTATCCGTAAAAAATCATGCGGATGTCTGAATGGAGCCTTACAGGGGGGGTGATCAGTGACAGGGGGGTGATCACCCTGATCACCCCC
This sequence comes from Bufo gargarizans, assembly GCF_014858855.1. Classification (NCBI taxonomy): domain Eukaryota; kingdom Metazoa; phylum Chordata; class Amphibia; order Anura; family Bufonidae; genus Bufo; species Bufo gargarizans. The sequence continues at coordinate 162,728,255 of NC_058086.1, forward strand.
TGTCATTGATAACCCCCCTGTAAGGCTCCATTCAGACATCCGCATGTGTTTTGTGGATCCGATCCATGTATCCATGATCCGTAAAAAATCATGCGGATGTCTGAATGGAGCCTTACAGGGGGGGGGGGTGATCAGTGACAGGGGGGTGATCACCCTGATCACCCCCTGTCATTGATAACCCCCCTGTAAGGTTCCATTCAGACGTCCGCATGTGTTTTGCGGATCCGATCCATGGATCCGTAAAAATTATACGGACGTCTGAATGGAGCCTTACCAGGGGGGTGATCCGGGAGTCTATATGGGTGATTACCCCCCTGTCATTGATCACCCCCCTGTCATTGATCACCCCCCCCCCCCCCCCCCCCCTGTAAGGCTCCATTCAGACATTTTTTTTGGCACAAGTTAGCGGAAATTTTTTGTTTGTTTTTGTTTTTTCTTACTAAGTCTCATATTCTACTAACTTGTGTCAAAAAATAAAATCTCACATGGACGCACCATACCCCTCACGGAATCCAAATGCGTAAACATTTTTAGACATTTATATTCCAGACTTCTTCTCACGCTTTAGGGCCCCTAAAAAGCCAGGGCAGTATAAATACCCCACATGTGACCCCATTTCGGAAAGAAGACACCCCAAGGTATTCGCTGAGGGGCATATTGAGTCCATGAAAGATTGACATTTTTGTCCTAAGTTAGCGGAAAGTGAGACTTTGTGAGAAAAAAACCAAAAAAATCTATTTCCGCTAACTTATGCAAAAAATAAAAAATTTCTAGGAACTCGCCAGGCCCCTCATTGAATACCTTGGGGTGTCTTCTTTCCAAAGTGGGGTCACATGTGGGGTATTTATACTGCCCTGGCTTTTTAGGGGCCCGAAAGTGTGAGAAGAAGTCTGGGATCCAAATGTCTAAAAATGCCCTCCTAAAAGGAATTTGGGCCCCTTTGCTCATCTAGGCTGCAAAAAAGTGTCACACATCTGGTATCGCCGTACTCATGAGAAGTTGGGGAATGTGTTTTGGGGTGTCATTTTACATATACCCATGCTGGGTGAGAAAAATATCTTGGTCAAATGCCAACTTTGTATAAAAAAATGGGAAAAGTTGTCTTTTGCCAAGATATTTCTCTCAACCAGCATGGGTATATGTAAAATGACACCCCAAAACACATTCCCCAACTTCCTCTGAGTACGGCGATACCAGATGTGTCACACTTTTTTGCTGCCAAGGTGGGCAAAGGGGCACATATTCCAAAGTGCACCTTTCAGATTTTGCAGGCCATTTTTTACACATTTTGATTGCAAGGTACTTCTCACACATTTGGGCCCCTAAATTGCCAGGGCAGTATAACTACGCCACAAGTGACCCCATTTTGGAAAGAAGACACCCCAAGGTATTCCGTGAGGGGCATGGCGAGTTCCTAGAATTTTTTATTTTTTGTCGCAAGTTAGTGGAATATGAGACTTTGTAAGGAAAAAAGAGAAGAAAAAAAAAATAATCATTTTCCGCTAACTTGTGACAAAAAATAAAATGAACTCACTATGCCCATCAGCGAATACCTTAGGGTGTCTACTTTCCGAAATGGGGTCATTTGTGGGGTGTTTGTACTGTCTGGGCATTGTAGAACCTCAGGAAACATGACAGGTGCTCAGAAAGTCAGAGCTGTTTCAAAAAGCGGAAATTCACATTTCTGTACCATAGTTTGTAAATGCTATAACTTTTTTTTTTTATCAAAGACATGTAGAACAATAAATTTGGCGAAAAATTTATATATGGATGTCGTTTTTTTTGCAAAATTTTACAGCTGAAAGTGAAAAATGTCATTTTTTTTGCAAAAAAATCGTTACATTTTGATTAATAACAAAAAAAGTTAAAATGTCAGCAGCAATAAAATACCACCAAATGAAAGCTCCATTAGTGAGAAGAAAAGGAGGTAAAATTCATTTGGGTGGTAAGTTGCATGACCGAGCGATAAACGGTGAAAGGAGTGTAGTGCCGAAGTGTAAAAAGTGCTCTGGTCATGAAGGGGGTTTCACCTAGCGGGGCTGAAGTGGTTAAAATATTTTTTTTGCCAAAAATCTGTAAAATTCAATGATAAAGAAAAATTTCCTCCGAAGGTGTACATAGTCTTTAAGGCGATCTTTGCTTCTGTCTGTGCAACGTTCACTGCGGCCTCCAGTGAAATCTGTGCTCCAGTACAGCGCTGTACTTGAATAATGATTTAAGACGCGATAGCGCCCAGGATTTTGTGTGCCTATTGAGTAGGAAACAGTATAATTGATTAATAAAGTATATGACAAAAATAATTTTTGGGCTATTTAGAACATTTTAAAAGAAAAGTTTTAGAAAAGTTTAGTTACTGTATTCTTTAAATAGTAACTAAGCTTTTCTAAAACTTTCTTTTAAAGTCTTCTAAATGGCACAAATTATTTTTTTTGATTCAATGAAGTCTGATAAATAAACCGCACCCTATCCTGCACTAATACTGAAGGAAATGGCTACAGAGCTGTGCAGCAGGGTTACTAGCCCTCCGGCAGAAGTAGTAGTTGCACATGATAAAAAATACTCTATACAGAAACAATAATGTCCTAATTAGAGAGTATGTGATCTGACGGTGATAGTCCAGATATTTTGCACATCAGGCACAGCACTGCATGATCATTTAGAATTGGAGGTGAAAAAACGAAGCAACGTGTTAAGCCGTTCTTGTTTTGCAGGAGATAACACCTTAGGGTACTTTCACACTAGCGTTAAAGTTTTCTGGTATTGATTTCAGTCATAAGGGCTCAATACCGGAAAAAAAAAATGCTTGTTTTGTCCTAATTTATTCTGAATGGAAAGCAATCAGTTCAGTATGCATCAGGATGTCTTCAGTTCAGTCCCTTTTTATGGCTGCAGTATTATCTCCGGCCAAAATTCCAGAACACTTGCCGAAATGCTGTATCCAGCATGAATTTCATTGAAATGTATTAATGCCGGATCATGTACCATTTTTTCGGGAAAAACTGATTCGGTTTCCCGGTCTGCACAGGCGCAGACCTTTTTAAAAATGTGAGAAAAAAATACCGCATCAGTTTTTCCTGGTGACACCGGAGAGACTGATCCGGTTTTTAATGCATTTGTCAGACGGATCTGGAAACAAATGGTATCTGTTTGCACACGGATTTCCAGATCCGGCAGGCATTTCCGGCAACTGAACTGCCTGACGGATTCCTCTAACGCTGGTGTGAAAGTACCCTAAGATTTCGCTGTACCTTCAACAACAAAAAATTTTTTTTTATTTAAATCTGATTTTTTTAAATTTATTTAAATCTGATTTTTTTTTATATAAAATGCTTTTTGAGGAAAATATATTACAATCCAAAGGTTATTCCATCATGAAATAAAGATTCTTTTTTTAATTATGTAGAATAAGGCTGTACGTGGACTCCCATATTGTTGAATGGATTAGGCAGTGGCTGAGGGAAAGGCAACAGAGGGTTGTAGTCAATGGGGTATATTCAGACCATGGTATTGTTACCAGTGGGGTACCTCAGGGATCTGTACTGGGACCCATATTGTTTAATATCTTTAACAGCGAAATTGCAGAAGGCCTCGATGGTAAGGTGTGTCTTTTTGCTGATGACGCAAAGATTTGTAACAGGGTTGATGTTCCTGGAGGGATACACCAAATGGAAAAGGATTTAGGAAAACTAGAGGAATGTCTCAAAAATCTGGCAACTAAAATTTAATGTTGATAAGTGCAAGATAATGCACCTGGGAGGTAAAAACCCAAGAGCAGAATATAAAATCAGTGATACAGTCCTAACCTCAGTATCTGAGGAAAGGGATTTAGGGGTCATTATTTCAGAAGACTTAAAGGTAGGCAGACAATGTCATAGAGAAGCAGGAAATGCTAGCAGAATGCTTGGGTGTATAGGGAGAGGCATTACCAGTAGATAGAGGGAGGTGCTCATGCCGCTCTACAGAGCACTAGTGAGACCTCATTTGGAGTATTGTGCTCAGTACTGGAGACCATATCTCCAGAAGGATATTGATACTTGATATTGATACTGGAGAGAGTTCAGAGAAGAGCTACTAAACTGGTACATGGATTGCAGGACAAAACTTACCAGGAAAGATTAAAGGACCTTAACATGTATAGCTTGGAAGAAAGACGAGACAGAGGGGATATGATAGAAACTTTTAAATACATAAAGGGAATCAACAAGGTAAAAGAGGAGAGAATATTTAAAATAAGAAAAACTGCTACAAGACGACATAGTTTTACATTAGAGGGGCAAAGGTTTAAAAGTAATATCAGGAAGTATTACTTTACTGAGAGAGTAGTGGATGCATGGAATAGCCTTCCTGCAGAAGTGGTAGCTGCAAATACAGTGGAGGAGTTTAAGCATGCATGGGATAGGCATAAGGCCATCCTTCATATAAGATATGGCCAAGGGCTATTCATAGTATTCAGTATATTGGGCAGACTAGATGGGCCAAATGGTCCTTATCTGCCGACACATTCTATGTTTCTATAGGTGTAATTTTTTTGGTAAATAAATTCCATTAATCCATTCACAATGTCATGCTCTTTCAGAGGTTTTTGTAAGATTATTGGGCAGTTTCTCTGCCTACAAGATATTATCACAGATGCTTGGTTTACTTTTGCAGTTCTCAAAACTGAATTTGACTCAGCAGAGATGACATGCCGCCTCTTCACAGCAAAAATGTTATAACATGAACCGAGTTGAGAAAAATACCTTAATCCTAACTTCTGAAAACCTATGAATGCAGAATCAACCTAATCAAACTAATATGAAAAGTTGTTATTCTAAAAATCTTCATCTACTTGCATTATATGTTATACCAGCAAGAATTAGTCTTTATGTAGAAAACTATGATTTAAATCAAGCCTTACTGACTAGTGATTTAAATCGTGATTTAAATCAAATCCAACCTGCTACTAAGCAAGGAACATATTAAAATCTTTTTCTGGGAATGGACATTATGTAATTTTAGGAGAGGACTAGTACATCTGCTTACATAACCTGTCTCGCTCATCTCCTTGGCAGGGCTGTACTGTCAGTCTCAACTGTGATGGTAGTAAAATCATCGAGCAACAGCCCTGTGGCGGAATAGGACACGTGTACTAAACAGTTATTGCCGGGACCAAGAACATAATATAAAATGAGCACAAACCTGTGAGAGGGGCTATAATTTATGTTCCTGGGTATCAGTAAGACTGTTCAGTATTTGTATACATTTTGAGCTACAGGGGAAAACAAAACAAAAACATGTATTTGGGAATGGAAGGATGAGCAACTGAAATGTTTTTTTTTTTTTTTTTTGGTCTGGTTACTCCATGATTCTTTCTGAAACGTCTATGTATCACAGTACATAGCAAGCTGCAAGATGCCATTCACAGTAAAAATCTGTCAGAAAACTTCTGACTGTCCAGTCCATCTCTCAACTTTCCTAAATGATCTTGTAAATTTTATTTATGGCCAAATCAAAGTTTATCTTTGTGATCAAAAATTTGTTTAGGCTACTTTCACACCAGAGTTAATATTTTCTGGTATTGAGATCCGTCATCGGGTCTCAATACCGGGACAAAACATAACAGAACAGAAAGGAATGCTCCACAATGCATTCCGTTCTGTTCTCATACTGGAGAGCAAACCGCAGCATTCCGTCCTGGGATGCGGAGCAAGACGGATCAGTCATGACCCACAGTGCAAGTCAATGGGGACGGATCCGTTTTCTCTAATACAATTTGACACAATACAAAACGGTTCCGTCCCCCATTGATTTTCAATGGAGTTCATGACGGATCCGTCTTGGCTATGTTAACCCTTTCATGACCAAAGGTCATTGATGCCCCAGTGTCCAGGTCAAAATTTACAAATCTGACATGTGTCACTTTAAGTGGTAATAGCTTTGGAACACTTTTACTTATCCACGCCATTCTGAGATTGTTTTCTCCTGACACATTGTACTTCATGACAGTCATAAATTTGAGTCAATATATATCTTTTTTTTTTTTTTTTTTTTTATCCCAAATTTACCAAAAATTTTTAAAAATTTGCAATTTTCTAAATTTCAATTTCTCCGCTTCTAAAACAGAAAGTGATACCTCATAAAATATTTATTACATAACATTCCCCACATGTCTACTTTGTTTGCATCATTTTGGAAATGTTATTTTTTTTTTTTAGGACATTACAAGGCTTAAGTTTAGAATCAATTCTTAAAATTTTTAAGAAAATTTCTAAAACCCACTTTTTAAGGACCAGTTCAGGTCTGAAGTCACTTTGTGGGGCTTACATAGTGGAAACCCCCCATATATGACCCCATTGTAGAAACTAAACCCCTCAAGTTACTTAAAACCAATTTTACAAACGTTATTAACCCTTTAGGTGTTCCACAAGAATTAAAGGAAAATGGAGATGAAATTTCAAAATTTCACTTTTTTAGCAGATTTTCTATTTTTTTTTTTTTTTTCTTTAACACATTAAGGGTTAACAGCCAAACAAAACTCAATATTTATTACTCTGATTCTGCGGTTTACAGAAACATCCGACATGTGGTCGTAAACTGATGTAAGGGCGCACGGCAGGGCGCAGAAGGAAAGGAACACCGTATGGTTTTTGGAAGGCAGATTTTGCTGGATTGGTTTTCTGAACGCCATATGTTTTTTATTTTTCTACCGATCGTCTTGTGCAGGGGCTCATTTTTTGCAGAAAGAGTTGAGGTTTTTATTGGTACCATTTTTGGCTACAAAGGATTTTTTGATCATTCATTATTACACTTTATGGGACAAGGTGGGCAAAAAATTGGCTGTTTTGGAACAATGTTTTTTTTTTTTTTTTACAGCGTTCAACTGAGGGGTTAGGTCATGTGACAGTTTTATAGAGCAGATCGTTACAGAGGTGGCAATACCCAATATGTATACTTTTTCTCATTTATTTAAGTTTTACACAATAATAGCATTTCTGAAACCCCAAAAATGATGTTTTAGTGTCTCCATAGTCTGAGAGCCATAGCTTTTTTATTTTTTGGGCGATTGTCTTAAATATGGGCTAATTTTTTGCGGGCTGAGGTAACTGTTTGATTGGGGTATATTCGCCTTTTTTGATCGCTTGGTGTTGCACTTTTTGTGATGTAAGGTGACAAAAATGGCTTATTTTTTTACACAGTTTTTATTTTTTATGGTGTTTATTGGACGGGGTTGATGATGTGATATATTTATAGAGATGGTCGTTAAGGACGCGGTGACACCTAATATGTGTGGTTTTTGTTTGTGTTTTTTTTTTATAGAAAAAGGAAATTAATTTTTTACATTTTTATTTATTTATTTTTAATTTTATTATTTTAAATTTTTTTTTTTTATCAGTTCCCTCTTGGATCTTGAAGATCCAGTGGGGCTGATGGTTGTACCATACTTTGCAATGCTCTTGCATTGCAAAGTATAATACAATCAGCTGCCTGTAGGTGGCAGCACTGGACGCCTTTGCAAAGCGTCCGGTTGCTATGGCATCCATCGGGCGCTGCGATCGCAGCAGCCCTGATGGTTGAGAGAGAGGGAGCCCCCTCCCTCTATTAACCCCATGGATGCCGCTACTGCGGCATCTATGGGGTTACAGCAGTGTCAGCATAGAGCTGACACACGCTGCTGATGGCGGCGGGTTCAGGAATGGAGCCGCCGCCATCACACACACAAGGGGGACCGCATCGGGGGCAGGGGGCAGCATTTTACTTGCAGGAGGGGGCGGACCGCATGGGGGGGCAGGATAAGAAGATTGACAAGAAGGGGGCACAGATCGGGGCAGGAGGGGGCGGACCGCATCGGGGGGCAGGACAAGAACAAGGAGGGGGCTTCAAGGGGGCACAGATCGGGGGCTTCAGGACACTACCGATTTCAGGCTCTGTTCTGCAGAGCGCAGATCAGAGCCTGAAACCGGCATTTTAACACTGCCGCGATCCGATTGGTTAAGACTAACCAATCGGATCGATTGCTGGCAAGGGGCCACTCTGAATGGTCCCTTGCTGGCATTACTGCACTGTATGCTGTCCGTGACAGCATACAGGGAAGGGGCAGAAGCTTTAATCCAAGCGCTTTGCAGCGCTTGGATTAAAGAGCTGCCAGAACGTATATATACGTGGTAGCTGCACGGGGTATGTGCAGCTATCACGTATATATACAGATTGCAGACGTGAAGGGGTTAAAGATAATACAACCGTACATCGGAAGCGTAATCGAAGAGTGTGTGAAAGTAGCCTTAGAAGATTGATCAGGAGAGAAGAGAGGGTCTGGAGACTGAGCAATCAGCCAGTCTGATGGATTTAACTGTGAATGAACTTCTGCGGCTTGATTTGTATTGTGATACTGACAAGTTGCAGATATATAGAAATATTTAGTTGTTTGTTTTTTACTAAAACAGTTAAGAATTTTACATGCGCCTGTAAAAAATGGGTATAAAGTTGTCTGTAGCCTTTAAACCCTGTATTTCCTATTCACAGCACCTTCAGGAAATGGATGAGAAGAGAACTGTAAAGCTGAGCGAGTGTTATAAAGGTTTTGCTGATGCAGAGCGAAAAGTTATCCCAATTATCTCAAAATGCCTAGAAGGAATGGTGCAGGCAGCCAAGTCTGTGGACGAGCGCAGGGTGAGTGTACTTTTATGTCCTTTGTTTTAAACCCTCCTCATACTGCACTCGGAGCATTTCATGACTTTCAGCGGTTAGTATCCCATGGTTCACACTCGTGCTTTAAACCTTGCCTTGGTCAATACAGTTACCGTATTTTTCAGACTATTGGAATAATATTTTTCTCCTTGATCTGATGCAAATAATAGTCCAAATGCTGGCATTAGAAGCAGGAGACTCTAGCTCTGTTACCGTAAGGTCCTGGTAGTGCAGCTGTGAGGACGCGGCATGTACTATGCATTGTGTACATAATATCTGTTATCTGCTCACTGAAATATCACATCTAACACAAATTTCTGTAAAGTGTGACTGTTCAGTGTGCAAATAGCACACTAATTGGTACTCACACCAGAGTAAATGTGTGCAGTGTCTGCCCTGCCAGGACCTCTGTAACCACAGCCCCCAACATGCTGTGCATGGGACAGATCCATCCCAGTAACTCTGACTCCTACCACTGCTTCTAATTGGGTACACCAAGTCGCTTATCAAGGCTAACCCTAATAATGATAGTGATCCTTGGCCGGCATAGCCAGGGGGTACTGAGACTGGCATTTTCAGGGGCCATTATGGCTGCTAATATGATGAGGCACTAGCTTGCATAGTCAGGGGGAACGTTGGCTGGAAATGTGGTGAGGCACTGTGGCTGGCATAGGGGCACAGACTGGCATAGGTCAGGGGGATTATGGCTGCTAATGTCATGAGGCACTGTGGCTTGCGTAGACAGGAACTGTGGCTGGCAGTGTTATGAGGTGTTGGCTTTTGTACTGTATCTGTACGGTATCAGATGTACATCACCCATTAATTGTAAATTCTACTTTTAATGCTTCTAATTGTGGGTGAGTCTTAGGCCCCTTTCATCCGTGCGGATGCGATGCGTGAGTTGAACACATTGCACCCGCACTGAATCCTGACCCATTCATTTCTATGGGGCTGTGGCACATGAGCGGTGATTTTCACACATCACTTGTGCGTTGCGTGAAAATCGCAGCATGCTCCTCTTTGTGCATTTTTCACAGGCCCCATAGAAATGAATGGGGTTTGCTTGAAAATCGCAAGCATCCGCAAGCAAGTGTGGATGCGGTGCGATTTTCGCGCATGGTTGCTAGGAGACGATCGGGATGGAGACCTGATCATTATTATTTTCCCTTATAATATGAATACAGAATACATAGTACAATAGCGCTGGGAGGTTAAAAAAATAAATAAATAATTTAACTCTCCTTAATCCACTTGATCACGCAGCCGGCATCTCTTCTGTCGTCTTCTTTGCTGTGTGCAGGAAAAGGACCTGTGCTGACGTCACTCCGGTCATCACATGATCCATCACCATGGTAAAAGATCATCTGACGGACCATGTGATGACCGGAGTGACGTCACCTCAGGTCCTTTTCCTGCACACAGCAAAGAAGACAGAAGTGAAGCCGGGCTGCGCGATCAAGTGGATTAAGGCGAGTTAAATTATTATTATTATTATTATTATTTTAACCCCTCCAGCGCTATTGTACTATGCATTCTGTATTCAGAATGCTTTTATTTTCCCTTATTCCCTTATTCCCTTATAACCATGTTATAAGGGAAAATAATACAATCTACACAACACCGATCCCAAGCCCGAACTTCTGTGAAGAAGTTCGGGTTTGGGTACCAAACATGCCGATTTTTCTCACGCGCGTGCAAAACGCATTACAATGTTTTGCACTCGCACGGAAAAATCGCGCATGTTCCCGCAACGCCCATTTGAAAGGGGCCTTATAGTCTAACAAATATGGTACATAGATTTGCAATTGCAAAATGTGATACATTTTTTTTTGAGTATCACATTTACACCTGTAGAGCTCACCCACATCAGCCATTGCTGTCTTTCACGTGTTGCAATATCATTTGTGTTCCTTAGGACTCTCAAATAGTTGTGGATTGCTTTAAATCTGGCTTTGAACCCCCTGGAGATTTCCCTTTTGAAGACTACAGTCAGCACATTTACCGAACGGTTTCTGATGGTACAATAAGTACCACAAAGCCAGAAGTAACAAGAATCGACCCCAAAATAACAATGGGAAAAGCGAAGGGCAAGCTGTGGCTTTTTGGGAAGAAACCCAAGGTAAGACTGTGCAATTTGAATGGGCTGCTGCTAATCTTGTTTCTTAAGGTTATTCTCTGTTTTAGACACCCCTATCCACTTGACCTAGAAATAAAATATAGGGAAGTACCTTGCCAGTCTTGCCTTGCCTCTATTAGCAAGATCAGAGGATTACGGCAATGAGTGGCTGTTCCTCTGGGGTAACTGGCTCATATTTGCAGCACATGGGTGTCCCATCATTTTCAGTGGGTGCCATATAAAGCTTTCTTAGAGGTTTCGCTTATAGTGTTCTCCAGCCACAACAGTTGATGAAGGGTGGGGGTACTTATTGGCAAGTCCATTTTGGAATTCAGACTTCATGGTCAGATGTAAGAGGAGTGCGAGTTTGTGGACTGTCTGTGTATTTTCTGCCTGTAATATACATTTTTTTTATCATTAGCTCTGTCTTGCGGTACATTCATTGGTAAAGGGACCTAAATGTCAGAAATTGACTTCTTACCAGTACTTTCTATTATTTTAATTTTTTTATACAAACTCAGAAATATTGCAGTTTTCAAATATTTTGATATCTATAGGCCAAACGGGCTGCATCACAGACTTTATTTACAGACACTATTTACAGCCTACAGTAAAATTTCATTATATGATCCATCATTCCATTGATTTATCATCAGCAGAGGATTAATAGCAGATCTTTGTACTGCCTCGTATTAGACTACAGATAGCGGCAGCTATCTGCAGAGGTCTGGCAGCGTCCCCATTCAGGTCATGTGTGAAGAGGGGCTGCTGGGCAGTGACCAAAAGGATTACCCTCTGTAATGAGAATATGTTTGGCCACTGTTTTTCATAATTATGAGGGTCAGGCTCTTCAGTAGATATACTGCGCCATCTAATTATTGTGGAATATATTATTGTATTCGCAGTGCCAGGCTTTTACACACATTTTAGTCAGATTGCTAATTACATGGTAAAGATCTGAGGAGCAGTCATCTGCATGTAAACACTGCACAAGCCGTGAGAAATGTTCCACCGCATCACTAGGTTTTCATTGATCAGGAGCGGTTGTTTACTTGTGACTGGCAAGAATTATATTTGAGTTGCTTTTGATCCTGGGCAGCCATTTCACTCCATGTGTCTGGAGGAGAAGCAGCTGCCTGCGGAGGAGAGGATATATCGCACTTCTGCTCTCTACAAAACCTTATGTTTTATTTATTTTTTGCCTACACAGATGTGCTTCATATACAGTAGCAAGTGCAGTAGGGTAGGAGACTGATACCATTTGAAGATGACATTTTGGTTCTATTTTCATCAGTTCTCCCTGTGAAATAACAATTCAGGAGCACAGTCATTTAGAATTCTGTCTTAAGTAGTTCCTCTGTTATTCCTTCTGGAAATGTATAATTAATTGACTATTGGGTGTCATCATTACTACCGTCAGTAGTGGGGGTCACGGACGCAGTCAGTAGTAGGTGTCACGGACGCCGCCGGTCCTGATAGGACGGTGTCACTTTTATTTGTAATAGTGTGGATTTATTAAAAATATGATTTAACCTCTTCAGGACACATGACATACCGGTACGGCATGTTATCCTGGTACTTAAGGACACATGACGTCCCGGTACGTAGTGTATTTCCGCCCGCCCGCCGGTCCTGGGGTGAGCTGAACAGGACCTGGGGTGAGCAGCTGCATTAAATACCGGTTAAGGACCTTTGATGACGTCACTCCGGTCATCACATGGTACGTCACATGATCTTTTACCATGGTGATTCACCATGGTAAAAGACCATGTGATGACCGGAGTGACGTCATCAAAGGTCCTTAACCGGTATTTAATGCAGCAGCTCACCCCAGGTCCTGTTCAGTGCAGAGGAGACACAAGGAGATGCCGGCTTCGCGATCAAGTGGACTAAGGTGAGTTAAATTTTTATTTTATTTTTTAATCCCTCTAGCGCTGTTTTACTATGCATTCTGTATTCAGAATGCTATTATTTTCCCTTATAACCATGTTATAAGGGAAAATAATACAGTCTTCAGAACATCAATCCCAAGCCCGAACTTCTGTGAAGAAGTTCGGGTTTGGGTACCAAACATGCGCGATTTTTCTCACGCGAGTGCAACGCATGACAATGTTTTGCACTCGCGCGGAAAAATCGCGCATTTTCCCGCAACGCACCCGGCTCTTATCCGGGCAAAAAAACTGACGCCCGTGTGAAAGAGGCCTTAAGGTGAAATAAGGCTGTGTCCTAAAGGGGTTAAATAAATGAGCTTCAAAGTACAATACAAACCACTGGTTAAAGGGGTCTTCGCGTCTTCCCATTAAGGCCACATGCACACGACAGTATTTTTTTGCGGTCCGCAAAAAGGGGTTCTGTGTCCGTTTTTGTTTGTGTGTCTTCTTTTATTTTTGAAGGATCTCTAGACATGAAGGAAAGTAAAAAAAATAATCTAAGTCAAGTTTGCCCTGCAAATTATAGGTAAAAAGCAGACGCAGATGACAATCTTGTGTGCATCCATGTTTTTTCACGGACCCATTGACTTGAATGGGTCCGCGAACCGTTGTCTGTGGAAAAAAATAGGACGGGTCATATTTTTTTCACAGACTGGAAACACTGATCACAGACGCGGATCACAAATGGTGCATTAGCAGAGTTTTCCACGGACCCATTGAAAGTCAATAGGTCCGCAGAAAATCATGGAAATCGGAACAACGGACAAGGGATACAACAACGGTTGTGTACATGAGGCCTAACCCTAACGTGTGTTAGCCTGATTAATTAAGGCTGGGGTCACACGTTTTTGTATTATGTTTAACGTATCCAAAAAACTTGTACATTAAATAGATGCCCTATGGATTCCATACAGTGGCATCCATCACCATAGAGCTCCATTGTAAAACAAGTATATGTTAACATATACTTTTTATTTTTACTGGACTACTGGCCTTTTTGTATAATAATAAAAAAAATAAAAAAAATTATATGTAAATGTGGGGAAAAACAGTGATGTGAACACAGCCTAATATGTATAGTGTTGTGTAAATGAGGCTGTCACGGTGGTCGTTTGGTTTGGTGGGGTGTTTTTTTTTTTTTTTTTTTTTCTTTTTAAATTTCTTTTCTTTTTTTTTTTTCTTTTTACTTTTGTTGTATATTTACAAAAAAAAATTTCTTTTTTTTGTTGGTCTAAGGCCTCTTGCAAATGACCGTATGCCCTCCGAGATTTACAGTCCATGAGCGGGCCATATATCCTGGAGCGGCATTGATCGGAAGCACACAGCATCATAGATTACAATATATGAGTGTTGGACAATATCCGCGCTGGCGGCTCGACATCCACTGCATCATTGTAATCTATGATGCTGTGTGCAACCTTGCACACGATCAATGCTGCTTCGGGACCCTATATCTCGGACGGCATGCGGTCGTGTGCAAGAGGCCTAATAAGTCTGCTATTCACAGACACCCGGCGGCCACATGATTCAGTTGCCACTTCCTCTATTCATTATGGAGCTCTTCTCCTTTTGATTGAAGCAGTGTTACTGCAGCAGTGCCAAGACATCGCTGCACACTTGTGACCTTCGTCATCCTCCATTGAAAGATGGTGGGCGATCATTAAGGTGTGTGCTGACAACATAATATGTAGCGCTGTTTTTGGTCACTATCACCTGTCAGCAGTAGATTCAAGGTGTACGGTCAGGCCCCACAACACTGGTAATGCTGCGTTGTCGGTTTCTTAATACATTTCCAGGAGGTGCCACAGAGAAATGACTCAATGCAGAGTTGTAGGAAGCTGTGCTCTGTCTTCTCTCTATGTACTAAGGTCTTATTCACTCGTCTGTGTCTGTTTTGTGGAAGCAAAAATGTCTCCATTGTTGGTCCATTTTTGCATTACAATATTTTTATCAATTTTCTGTGCAGTGGATCAGTGCAAAACCGAACCCAGACAGATATCCCCTTGTGCTGTCAGCGGCAAACCCATTGAATAGAATGGGCACAATGGACCAAAGCGGTGCATGCTTCCTTCACTTTCCTGCAGACCAAAGGAACTTGGAAAAGAAAGTGATGTCTAAATAAACATATAGGGGGATTTATCACACTCTGCACTCCACAATTCTGGGTTCAAAAAGTCTCAGAATAGGTGCTTTGGAACTTTTTGGGCTTACTTTCAAAAACTTTCGCAACTTTTAGCATTTTTAAATCACTTGCTCCAGTTTTAGAAAGTGGGCGTGGTAAAATATGGTAAAGGGATTTTTTGAAATATTGATCAGTGGCGGTCTTTCACCCGGGAACCCCATGATCAGGGGGTTTGTTAGACCACAGCACCCCAGGGAGCATGGCTGCCTCCTCTCGGCTCACCAAGCACAGAGCCATACATTATATAGCGGCTGTGCTTGCTATCACAGCTCGGCCCCCTTCACTTGAATGGGACTGAACAGCGCCAAGGACATGTGACCTATGAACATGATGTCACTAGCTTAGGGTAAGCTGCCAGGAGCCCGTGGCATTCACAGGAGCAGCGTGGCCTTCTCAAACAGCTGTTCGGCGGGGGGTCCCAGGTATCAGACCCACTGATCAGACACTGATGATCTATTCAGAGGGTCGGTCATCAGTATAAAAGTTGGAAAAACCCTTTAATGAGTTTTACGCAACGTTTATCACTGTGGGCTTTTTTTTTTTTTTTTTCTAGTGGCAAACTCCCTCCAGTAGGAGAGTGTGTCAAAAAACTGGAGTATGATTTTTAGACAAGATGTGCAAGGTTTAATAAATATAAAGTACTCCAATGCAAAACTGACTTCACATATCACCCTCATGATAGGTTGCTCCCATAGAATTCAGTGGCTCCGTGTGATGTCCACGGGGAACGCGGACAGCACATGGACTTAAATGATGTGTGAATAAGCTCATATCAACTGATATAATCCACTTAGGCTACTTAGGCTTTATTTATTTTTTTGATACAATTTTCATATTTCTTCCTTTTTATGCCATGTTGTGGGGGATGAAAAAGTGAATTTCATGCTGTTATTTAGGTTTTGGGAAGCTGGATTATATTTATAGCAAAAACAGAAGTGAATTCGGACTGCATTTGTCTTGTATTTTAGGAAACCACTTGAGATTTGTGAAATGCTGAGCATTGAATATTTTTTTTTTTTTTTTTGCTGCCAGGTCTCCGAGGGCAGTTCTGCATTATGCAGCATAGGAGAATGATGGAACTTAGGGGGTTATTTGCTTTAAAGGGGTTGTCTCGCCTCAGATATTGGGGGCATATCGCTAGGATATGCCCCAAAGCCTGATGGGTGTGAGTCACGCCTCTGGGACCTGCACCTATCTTTACATTTGAGCCTGCAAAGTTCCTATAGAAAGCGCCGAAAATGGCTAAGCGCTGGCTTGGCTATTTCTGTCAGCTGCATAGAAGTGAATGTAGCGGTAGCCGCACTCGCACTTTGTGGGCTCTGATCTGAAGATAGGTGTGGGACCCACACCTATGAGACATCAGCGGCCTAGCCAAGCAATATGCCCCCAATGTCTGAGGTCAGCCGACCACAGGCATTAGTCGGTGCAGGGTGCACCCTATACCAATTATGCCTGGGGCAGCAGCTTATTGTGGTGATGCAGGAGAATGCCGAAGCTTCAGACCCTCCTCATCCTCCACAATGTGGGGTGGCAGATAGACTTGAGACTGGTGCGTGTTAGTTTGGCCTTATAATATATCCGGTTTCTTGATGCAGTCTTGGAATCTAATACCAGGAGTGAATTATGTCCTTTATACTTTCTGTCCTTTTATGATACACTCCTGATTTTAGCTTCCTAACTGCCTAACCTTATGGCCTCTCCTTCTTGGTGTTAGTGTTTACATGTTGTAGTCTATATTGTTACGGCATATGTCTAGGAAATGTTGTAACATCATGATGGTGGAGGTCCGGCACCACTACTACCCCCTTCCAATCCTAAGAACTAGGGGGCAGAGGTCCTTTCGGCACTTCTCCTGCGTTGTAGCTTTCCCAGCCATGGCCCTATTAGCCACATCTGTACATCTGCATCCTCTTCATTCTAAACTTTGTGGGTGTCCTGGTTTAGTAGTAGGAAAACCCTGTAAAGGTTGCATGAGAAAACCATGTACATATACAGTAAGTGCTCTAACATGGCTACAGGTATAAATATAGCTTATTGGTAAGAAATCATTGCCCGTATGGGCACCATGGCACGGGCTATTTTAAGAGTAGTGTTAGCCTTTATTACCTTGGAGGCTACAGACTCCTGTACAGCATCTCACTCCATCTTCTTTGTACCCCAGTATCAGACTAGTCCCCCTCCATGTTCACCTCCTGGAGTCTATGGGTCCAGTGGTCCTCCTCACACTCTGTCAGACAGGGACTTGGTGGGTGAGGTGAAGGTGTGCAGGCAGAGGGTGGCTTCTTTTAGAGGCCTGAGAAGAGCGGTAAGTTGTACAGAGTTTGCTGTGTGAAGAGTGTAATATAATGGGGTTTCTATATAACCAGGCTGAACCGATGTTATGGTCTAGTATTCTGAGGTTATCCTTGCTGTCGAAAAGAGAAACCCTGAAACATGATGGACAATGAGATTCCTCAGGGTTTGAAGATGGATTAGTCATGGCTCCAGAAATTGGGTATTCCATTTCCCTAGGATATGTCCTCACATTGCGGTCAGTGGAGGTCTGACTTTTGAGGTCCTGAAGGGACCACATCGCAAATTCAGCATTGCGTCCACTTCTCAGTTTGTACAGGAGCTCTTTTGCGGTTCCTCTGGGCCGGGCACCACTGTGAGGGGGTTACAGCTCTAAATCTGCCCCTTCATTATTAGGATTGCTGAGGATCCCACAAATCAGATGGCATTGCCTAGCAGTACAATATTCCCCTATGAAATCTGAGTACCTATGTAAGAATAGAAGTCATCATGCTGCGGGAAGCAGAGCCTTAATTGTGTCTTTGCTTTATTTTGTAAGCCTAGGAATGTGGAACACGGGAGAGATGAAGAAGGCGCTGTTCACATGCAGCGAGTTTCCATCCAACACAAATGTGAACAGAATCGAAAATAGCAATTATAAATCTCCATTAGTCATCCGTTCAGCCAGGTTACTTGTGGCTTCTCATAGGAGAAGGTGTATGTATATCTATATATATCTATATATATATATATATATATATATATATAGTGTGTGTGTGTGTGTGTTTTATTTTTATAGTATATATTGAGTACTCAATATATAAGTACTTTAGTAATTTGAGTTTCTGGTTTGGGTGTGTAAGCAAGAGATTCCTGTAAAACAGCCCGTCTTCTCATGGTGTTTGCTTTGCTTCTGTCGCCTATGGATAGTATGGGTCATGTTGACACACACGTCCCGGCCCTAACCTTTGCACTGCATGGACTGCCGTGCTGTAGATCTCTGCCCGTACACTGTAGCTGTGTAGATGCAGTGTGACTGTTGTGGGATTTGTGGTTTGGTTTAATGTACTTTCATGAAGTGTTTCCCCTGATAGGAATTTGCCTAAAATGGGAAGTGCACTGAGGCGCCCCGTACCGTAGGTGTTACTCCGCCTGCTAGATCGCGCTGATGTCCAGGATTTCTAACGGGAGTCTCTCACCTACCTGCTGTCATGTCTTCTAGAACAGGGACGCTCAACCTGCGGCCCTCCAGCTTTTGTAAAACAACTCCCACCATGCTCTACTGTAGGCTGTCTGGGCATGCTGGGAGTTGTAGTTTTGAAACAGCTGGAGGGCCACAGGTTGGGCATCCCTGTTCTAGAGTATATAAAAAACTGGATTTTTCTTAAATCCCTCTTTTTTCATTTATTTATTTATAGTGCATTATTAGGTCTTTATTTGCAGCATGTACCATACCTGTCCGTATTGGGGGTATAGTGAAGCTGGAGATCTGCCCCTTATTTATTTCTGAGTAATTATTTTCTGTATAGACCTTAACATGAATATAAATGCAGAGACCACAGTCGTGGTTTATATTCATATTTCAGTGGTATACATAGGAACGAAAACCCTTAGCTGGTTATACACATACGATTGTCGGCTAAATCTGCCAATTTCAGCAGAACCAGACAACCATTTAATGTGGTAATGGGGGTCCCGACTTTCCCCCAAGGAAAAAAGGTTGAATTTCTTTGCCCCGATCTTTTGGTTTACAGAGGAGAAAATCCACCGACGGGTGTGTAGTAGCAGCTTATTCCAGTCTTCCCATTCAGAAGCAATGCATCCTTGGCCCAGCCAAGTGTGCAAGTGCCTGGAGAGGCGTCGGCAGGGACACCTGCCGGTCGACAGTTTCAGAGCTGGTGCGGTCACATCAGAGCCTCCATCATTTCTCATTTTCATCACGAATGGCTGGATAAATTGCCAATCCCCTATCTAAAGGGCTTGTCCAACGCCCCAGAGCTCTAGAGTGCTTATTGAAACTCATTGATGTACTTTAATTCTGATGGCCCAATTTCAGTCCTGACAGCGGAGCCTCCTCTGACAGTCCATGTTGGGTATTCTGCTAGTCGTGATGTCCTTTATTACCCTATTTTATGCCATCACTAGAGTAGGGGAACATACGCCGACCACCAGGACAGTATATATTGTCATGTGTTCGTATTGTCTCCTGGATTGTGACGGAGATATCTAGCAATATATTTTGACCTTTTTTTTCCCACAATATTGGAAGAGTCTGCACTGTTTCAGTAACTTGCCATTTCTTTCTGCTGCTGGGGAACGGTTCAGTGGTCATTAAGGATGGTAAGCAACGTGTGCTGGTCTGTGTCCCATCATGCCGATGTGAGTGTCACCGCTTGATACTTATTTTTGTCTGTTTTCTGTTCTATGACTTCTGTGGCTCTCACATGCTCATGAGGGTGATCCTCCATCTCTTCCCATAGCCAATAGATCCTGGAACCTCCTGGCCTGAGTGACGTACCTCTGTTATGTCAGCGCTGTCCATTTGTGTCAATCTTGCTTGCTTTTTTTTTTTTATAGACCTTTGCAACTGTGTAATAAGTAACCCGTTATCTTTATGACCTCCTAGATAAGTGAGGGTCCTCCTCCTGCTTTATGTTGTGTGTCCCCATAGCGCTGTATTTAAACAGGATCTGTCACCAGATTCCCTAATACATTATTAAATAGATCTTTTGGATTTTCAACGTAAGTACACCAGCTTCATCAGGTTGAAGAGATCAATTTAATAATGTCTGCAATTTGTATTGTAAAAGGAATCCCAGCGAGCGCTCCTTTTGTATAATAAGGTATATTCTTTATTTTCAACATATAATCTAAGATTCCTGGAGTCGTTTCAGCCCGTCCAGCCTTCCCGAACTTCCTCAAATAGCAGTGGAGGAAGGCTGGACAGGCCAAAACGTGTCCTGTAATCTTTGATTACCGTATTTTTCGCCCTATAAGACGCACTGGCCCATAAGACGCACCTAGGTTTTTGAGGAGGAAAATAAGAAACAATTTTTTTTTAACCAAAAAGGTGTGCTTTTGGTGGGTTTGGAACTAATGGTGGTCTGTGGATGACGGACACTGTTATGGGGGGATCTGTGGATGACGGACACTGTTATGGGGGGGATCTGTGGATGACGGACACTGTTATGGGGGGGATCTGTGGATGACGGACACTGTTATGGGGGGATCTGTGGATGACGGACACTGTTATGGGGGGATCTGTGGATGACGGACACTGTTATGGGAGGGGATCTGTGGATGACGGACACTGTTATGGGAGGGGATCTGTGGATGACGGACACTGTTATGGGGGGGATCTGTGGATGACGGACACTGTTATGGGGGGGATCTGTGGATGACGGACACTTATGGGGGATCTCTGGATGACGGACACTTATGGGGGGGATCTCTGGATGACGGACACTTATGGGGGGGATCTCTGGATGACGGACACTTATGGGGGGGATCTCTGGATGACGGACACTTATGGGGGGGATCTCTGGATGACGGACACTTATGGGGGGGATCTCTGGATGACGGACACTTATGGGGGGGATCTCTGGATGACGGACACTTATGGGGGGGATCTCTGGATGACGGACACTTATGGGGGGGATCTCTGGATGACGGACACTTATGGGGGGGATCTCTGGATGACGGACACTTATGGGGGGATCTCTGGATGACGGACACTTATGGGGGGGATCTCTGGATGACGGACACTGTTACGGGGGGATCTGTGGCTTGCACTGTTATATATGGGCCATCCACAGACCCCCCCACCCCATAACTGTGCCATCCACAGATTCCGTGTGCCCCGCCGTCGCCGCATACAAATATAAAATGTATTATTGAATTAAAAGTTATTAAACATGCCCCCCTCACTCCTAATAGTACCGTATATCCGAATTTCTTCTGTATAATGCCGGCCGGCGGGCCGGGCGGCCAGGGCGTCCCTCAGTGACGTCACTTGTCTGCACCACCTGCTTCATTCATAAAGCAGGCGGCGCAGGCACGTGACAGCAGTAAGTGACGCGCCGGCCGCCCGGCCTGCCTGCCGGCATTATACAGAAGAAATTAGGATATACGGTACTATTAGGAGTGAGGGGGGCATGTTTAATAACTTTTAATTCAATAATACATTTTATATTAGTATACCGGAGCGGTGGGGCGGGGCTATAGTACAGTGACCGCACCGCCCCACCGTTATTGCCAGCCCCCAGCTCCTCCTCCCAGTCCCTTCCCCGGCCCCCGCTCCGTACATCGTGTCCAGTGATGTTAAACTGTCAGCATTCGCCCCATAAGACGCAGGGGCATTTTCCTCCCATTTTTGGGAAGGGAAAAGTGCGTCTTATGGGGCGAAAAATACGGTATATGTTGAAAATTAAGAATATACCTTATTATACAAAGGAGTGCTCTCTGGGATTCTTTGTACAACTGATTGTGGGGAACGCTCCTTCCCATGCAGTGTGGGTCTGAATTTGGATGCAACTTGTATTGGGAAATCCGGTGAGAGCTCCTATTTAATGGTATGTGGCTTGTGACTACACAGATGTTTCCCAATGAACTCTTCAAATTGTCTTTCAAAGTGGCTACGGTGGTGCGGGATGCGCCATTCCTAGCCTGTTCAGGGTCACATTGCTATGGTATTTATATATTTGCTAGAATCACTTAGATTTCCAATGATTGGGTCTGTGCCCTTATATCTCCTTAAGTATGAACAAGCCATGTATGTTCCTCATAGAATAATGTGGTCACGTTTTAGGCTTTGCTTTAAGAACAGCTGGATACAAATGGGAAAACTGCTGCATCATAATATTGCAAAATCCATGTATTCATCCTGCTGCTTCCCTTCACTGCGCAGAACAGGAAGGTTCAGGTTACACACCATCCGCTTTAAAGATGGCCGGTCTGCTCCACCGCATGTCTGTTTTAGTAAATTTTTGCAACTGCCATAAAATAATTACTCTGAAGCATCTTTTCTTAGAGGTTTGTGGTGTTCTGTTGCTCTGTTATTCCTCATAGAAAATATATAGATATATATTTGTTACCAGTTGGGTGCGTCACTGCAGTCTGACACTATTTAATCAATGGAAACACAGAATTTCTTCATAAATTTCAAGGAGAAATAACAGTCAATGCTTATAAATCCCCATTAAATGATTCTAGAGTAAGTCTAATTAAAACCCTGTGCTGTTCCTCTATCAGACATGTCAGGAGGGTTGAAAGGAACCTGTCACTGGGATTTTGTGTACAGAGCTGCGGACATGGGTTGCTAGATGGCCGCTAGCACATCTGCAATACCCAGTCCCCATAGCTCTGTGTGCTTTTATTGTGTAAAAAAAAACTATTTCATACATATGCAAATTAGCCTGAAATGAGTCCTGTCCCAGGGACAGGACCCGTCCTGGGTTAATTTGCATATGTATCAAATCGTTTTTTTTTTTTTACACAATAAAAGCACACAGAGCTATGGGGACTGGATATTGGAGATGTGCTAGCAGCCATCTAGCAACCCATGTCCTCACCTCTATACACAAAATCCCGGTGACCGGTTCCCTTTAAAACCCCATTTACAGTATGTGTATATGCAGTGTCTTACATTATCTTACCAGTTTTGTGCTGATGCCGAGTTGCACTGTTGACAGAGCTGCGTTCACAATTCTTTAGGCTTCAGAGCTGAAATCGCCCAGACTTTCTGTCTGTATAATATTTGCTCTGTTAGTAATTTCCAATCTGGGCAGAGTCCTCTTCACATCAGAAATGTGCGGTAATTTGATATAGGAAAAAAGTGCCCTATGGGAGCTCACTTAAACTGTTTGGAGGGTTTCCTGATAAGCTTGTTGACTGTTTCCAGTGACAACCCGAATTGTTAACATGGCTCTGGACTGTAGTACAGCCTACAATACTTTGCGCTGATCAAATAGATATATACAATTTAGATTGCATAACTTTTAAAAGGCTTGTCCAGGAATAACTAATGGCGGGTTTACACGGCCCAATGCTCGGGCCGACTTTCGGGACTGAACGCGTGTTCCAGATAATTGGCCCGTGTAAAGGTGCCGCAGATCACTCTATGAACGAGCAAAATGATAATCTGTGCCGATAACTCAATCATCTTTTCTGGGCATCAGATTGTGCTGCCCAGAAACAATGAATTGTATGAGGACAATTGACAGTAGCCATCGCTCATCCCCATACAGTGGAGGTGAGTGCTGCATATAAATGCAGCTCTTCACTGCCTACTCGTTAGTGGAGGTGATCAGGAAGGAATGCTTTCTTCCTGATAATTGTCTTCTCGTCGGCACAGTGTAAATACCCCTCTACTTTTCCGTGTTGCCCGCAGCCTACCTTCACTTCGGAAAGATTCCTACTGACCTGCTCCCCGCCGCTTCGGTCCCGTTTGCTGGCTCCCGTGTGTTCATCCTACAGTCCTTGGCTTGATTACTTTCTCCCATGGTCATCCGCTCAGCTGTAGCCAATGACTGTCCACATGATACATGCCACAGCTGTACTGGAGCAGTTGACCATGCCAGGGAGGAATAAAACAAACCATGGACCGGAGAATGGACACACAGGAACCAGCACACAGGACCGAAGCAGCAGGGAGCAGGTAAGTATGATTCTTTCCATAGAGGAGGCAGGCTGCGGGCATCACTGAAAAGTGTTTTATTCCCGGACAACCCCCTTTAAGGTGTATAAGAGACTTTCTCTGTCCAATTCAGTGTTTTAGGAGGAGATCAGTGAGTAATAAATACATGATGAAAACCTGTCTGGCCTGACATATATATCGTAGACCCGATATAAGGGTAAGTTCACACGATTTGCCACCAGAAATATCCACGTGCGAAATATGTGGCAGAAACCCAAAACCTTGGGCTTCTGCAGCAACTCTAAATGTGGTGGGTCCACCTATGGCTTTATCTCCATGAGTGGACACCTGACCTATGGCGGTATGGGTGGCTGTGCAGGCTTCCTTTGACAACAATAGTAGATGGTTTTTGTAATGAAATGCGCGTGTAAAGTCCGAACAAGACCTTATGGCAGTACAGCGGTCTTTGGTCCTGCAGAAAAGAGCTAAACTGATGGAGAAGGTTTGGTATGTGCTATACTACTATTCTATATCTCCCAAGCATTGACCACAGATGGTGCACCGTGAAGCCGATTACTAGGAGGGCTTCATGCTCCTCTCCCTTGGTTTTGTGTTCTACCTCAGACACCACTGCAACAGATTAAAAATCACGTGTTGGATATTTGGTGTTTAAAATGCCGGTCAGACCTAATGAGTATGTTAATCACATTTAATATACTGGAAATCGGGGGTGTTCATACGGCATGTTCTAGGCCTGGATGGTGTCGGCTTAATCTAATTAATGACTTATTCCAGACGCTGGAACAGAGGAACTTGAGCAGAATCTTTCCAAGCTGAATAAACTAAGGTGACGCCATACACATTAGTCACATTTGCCATTTTTGTGTATTTTTGGCCTAATCCCAATACTTCTTTTAATTAAGCAGAGTTGCTTCAAGGTCAGTGGCTTAAGATCCAAGATGCCCTTCTATAATGCAGTGTGGCTGATGGACTGTCCTCCGCTGACTTTCATTCAGTTTATGCAGGAAAACCTCATTTAAAGGGTGGGGGTCCCGTGTCTCCCACTTTAGTGCAGCGGCGGCTGGGCATGCACACTTACAACTGTGCAGCACTCGGCTATTCCTACCAGTCCTCTAGAGTCTGAATGGAGCACAGCGCACATTCTGGACTGCTGCTGCATATTAATGGAGGACATAACACCCTATTTTGTGATCGGTGGGGCCCCCATTCATTACACTTATCACCTACCTCGGGGGTAGGCAACCTCTGGCGCTCCAGCTGTTGTAAAGCCACAACTCCCACCATGCATACTTCCTCTGCTCTTCTCAGAACTCTCACAGAAATGAATGGAGCATGCTGGGAATTGTAGTTTCACAACAGCTGGAGTGCCGAAGGTTGCTGAACCCTGACCTACCCTGTGGAAGTATTGTTCCTGGGAAAAACCCCATTAAAGCGAATCTATCATTACAAAAAAAATCCCAATAGATTGTTACGCTGCTGTACTTGTGTATTAGATGTAGTGCAGCCCAAAATATTGTGTGTACCCTGCATATATTGGGTCTTAGTCTATAAATTATCATTTTCTCTCTGTTAGCGTGCAGAGTGGGGGGGATTTTCCTGGCGCACGGGGCTGGAGAAGTGACCTGTTTACTCCTGCCAATTAGTTGTCTCCTTATGCGGCTCCCCCTCCCCTCTCACAGCACGACACACACAGACTTGGCAAAAGAAGCTACAACTGTGTCCTCTTCCTCCCTCTCCGCTCTTCCCTGGCCTTAATTACTCTGTAGCTAAAGAACTTTGTTAGTTTCCGAACATTTACTGAAAGCCTGCGGGCAGGGAAACCACAGGGAGCTGGAAGGTGAGACAGACGCCTCTTGTTGTATTGCAAGGTTTTACATATTGACATCTAACTGTGGTGCTCCGTGTGTCCGGCATGCTGAGCGGTCTTCAATTTGGACATCATGGCTATATTATTGTGTACTCTGTGTGGGTCTCTGACACCGGGCGTACAGCTTTAGGACCCTGCTTGTTCTGCAGATCAGAGGTATTTTGTTTGCAGCTCCATTCACTGTTCCTCTGGCTAGCATCCATTCCTCACAGCAAACCCTACAGAGAGGCACAAGCTAAAAAACACAAAAGACACATGATTAAAAAAAAATATAGATTTATGTGATAACGTGTGGAGATATGTGTGTGTGTGTGTGTGTATATATTTATATATATATATATACACACACACACACACACACACACACACACACACACACACACACACACACAAAATCACCTTTTATCTCCATCTTTATTATTCCAGTACTATATTTTTATGGTGTGACTTGTGGTATATGTGCCTTTCTGTAGCTTTTCTTGCTAGTTTATTCAGCCACACTGTGTTTTCTTGACTTGTATCGAGGTTCACTTTTGGCAGGTTAGGCTGTGTTCACACTTCAGTTATTTCCATCAGTTATTGGGGGCCAGTACCTGGTCTCTGAGTAGCTTCACTACCGGTTTTGGCTCACAGTAACTGATGGGAATAACTGATCAAATAACTGAAGTGTGAACTCAGCCTTAAATAGCTTCCGTTCCTGTTGTTCATTTTGTTGTTCCTCCACGCAGGGCCCGGCTTTAGAAGATTTTAGTCACCTTCCCCCAGAGCAGAGACGGAAGAAACTGCAGCAAAGAATTGATGAACTGAATCGAGAGCTTCAGAAGGAGATTGATCAAAAGTAAGTGACTGCAGGTCTTTACCAGCTGCTGCATCGCCCCTTCCTCATATACCCACCTCGCCAGGCCCATGCCGCAGCCATTTCAGTGGCTTTGTGTCCCCTGCCGGCCTCTACTTCCTGACGCTTCTGAACATGCAGGAAATGCCTGTTCTGCTAAATGCAACCAACCTTAGCTGGTATTTGGTGGAGCGGGAATCCCCTGTGTGTCGAGAGGCAGCAAAAATGAGACCAGCAGGGAACCAGAGAAGTGCCGGAACATCAATGGCAATGGATTTAGAAAAAAATAAAAATTTCACTGATCTGAAAATAGTTTGTATTGCCTGGACAACCCCTTTAAGTTTGAAAGAATACGCAGGCTCTAACATTTTTAATACCTTCAATTTCTGCTGCAGAACCCGTGGCGTTATGGAAGTAAAACTACTAGGATTTAGTTTAGTATGTAATGAAACCTAATATAGAAACACGCTAGGCTAGAAACTACTTCTGTTTAGTGTGGACTAATCCCTTCAATACTCTAAGCCAGGCATAGGCACTCCAGCTGTTGTGAAACTACAACTCCCAGCATGCCTACTTCCTCAGCCCTTCTCACAACTCTTATAGAAAAGAATAGAGCATGCTGGGAATTGTAGTTTCACAACAGCTGGAGGGCTGGACCTCTGCTCTAGGCCAACGATATACCAAAAGAGATGAGTATTAAAACATCATTTTTAATGAGTCTCCTAGTCGGTGAACGAAGCTCCTAATCTGTGTACTGGAACATATGCCGGAGGATGTCGTCTTTGTAATGCACAGTAAGTGCCAGTGTTCTCTGCAGACTAGAGTCAGTGCTTTTTAGTGAGGTAAGCCCCAGTCCACTGATTAGGAGCCTCTGCATATTTGGCCAGGACCCTACATATTATATAGGATAAAACACCAAAACAAAAATATCATGAATATCTCACATGGAGTTAATCGTATTATCACCTACACTGCTCAAAAAGCATCCACACACAGAGAATTATTATAATCAATTAATTCCCTTATTAGACATCCAAAAATGGTATATCATTAAAACGTACACGAAAGACAGCAATCATGGGAACACGACGGTGTTACTAATAATTGTATAAAAACAGAGAAGGCTCCAAACCAAAAAGGGACTAGTATCCCCCCCATACAAAGTTAGGGCACTGGGTGCATTTTTGCTATATGTGCCCCACTAAGCTGACACTGCCCTAACTTTGTCTGGGGGGATACTAGTCCCTTTTTGGTTTGGAGCCTTCTCTGTTTTTATACAATTATTTGTAACACCGTCGTGTTCCCATATATATTTAGGATGCAGTGATTATCTGTTGCTGCTCCTCTGTGTGTTATGCTTTTTTTTGGTACACACTTGTGTTATCTGAAGAGAGAACTTTTAGTGCGTCTCCTAAAAAAAAAAAAACTATTTTAAAACCTCCCCTCTTTTAGTATGTAATGCTATCTTATTGACTGTTCCAGTAATCTTTCTGGTAAAATTTCTAAAATGCATTAAACTGGTGTGTACAGGCATCGAAAACACTAAATCCCCTCATTACTTACTGTATCAAGGAAGTTCAAGGTCAAGCAGGACAAGTTACTTCACAACACTGAGCCAAAGAGCTGCCTCATCCTCCTCTCTGCTTGTCAGGGATTGTAATCCTTAATACAACTGATAAGATCTTCAGCTGAATCTCTGTAGCAATGGAGTTCATGAGGAGACATGAAGTACAGAGAGGATGGACAGGACAGACTGTGGTAATGGAGACTGCATTCAAGAGCTGCTGCCCATCAGCCACATCGCACCTTCTCTCTGTACTTCAGGTCTTCTCACGAACTCCATTCCTACAGAGATTCAGCTGAAGATCATATTAAACTGTATTCAAGATCATAATCCCTGACAAGCAGAGAGGAGGATGAGGTAGCTCTTTAGCTCAGTGTTGTGAAGTAGCTTGTCTGCTGTGTGATAAGGACAGGTTTTTTATGTACGAATATTACAGCGGCCTTTTTATTAACCCCCATTGATTGCCCTCTAGACAACACAAGCTATTCTAACTAATGAAAGAGAAGTCCTGTGTTTTCCTGGAGGACCAGTCTGACCCGTTTCAGCACAATCCTCTGCACGTCCTCTGGAGGCGCTGCTTAGGAATAAACATTTGAACAGTTGCTGCTAGGTTCCCCCACAGATTGCAGCTGATACTGGGGGTCCATTTTCTGCGTGCCTGTTTAACGACCAGTGTTTGTGAAAAAGCCGACAGCTTAAACACCTTTCAGGGTAATGCAGGTCGTGCAGATTGACAAATGAAGACTGAATTCATAAAGGCCTCACATAATTTGCAGTATTACATGTTGTATTATACATTAACACGCACATCTTTTAATTTTAATATTTTCCATAGCTACAAATGTGCTAATTAATATCATACTACCGTAAAGCTTTTTTTTTTTTCAGTTCCATGGCCCAAAATGTTTCTTTTCATCCATCTATAGCAGGGCTGGCCAACCTGCGGCCCTCCAGCTGTTGCAAAACTACAACTCCCAGCATGCCCAGACAGCCTACAGCTATCAGCCTACAGCAGGGCATGGTGGGAATTGTAGTTTTACAACAGCTGGAGAACCGCAGGTTGGCCAGCCCTGATCTATAGGGTTATATGATAAAATTCTGAATAAGTGCAGTGATGTCATAAAACAGATCCTCAGCCCAGTTTATTATGACAATTATCACATAGAATTTGGATCTGCTTGATGATGGCTGTACTATTCTGTGAATAAACATGTCCTCTGTTTTCTGCCATAGAGAGGCCCTGAATAAGATGAAAGATGTCTATGAGAAGAGCCCACAAATGGGAGACCCCAGCAGCTTGCAACCAAAAATAGCAGAAACGATGAGCAACATTGAGAAGCTTCGGATGGAAATACATAAAAATGAGGTCAGTGTAATACTGTTAAGGACTCGTTCACACGACCGTATGAATGGGTCCTCATCCGTTCCGCAATTTAGCAGAATGGGTGCGTACCCTTCCATTTCAATAGGGAAAAGATGGGGCCAGCACACCATGTGCTGTCCGCATCCGTTGTTCCGTTCTGCGGCCCTGCAAAAAAGATAGCGTGTCCTATTCTTGTCTGCAATTGTGGACAAGAATAGACATTTTTGTCAGTGCCGGCCATGTGCGGTCCGCAAGTTGCGGGATTCGTGTGAATGGAGCCTAAGGCTCCATTCACACGTCCATAGTGCATTGCGCATCCGCAATACACCCGGCCGGCACCCCATAGAAATGCCTATTCTTGTCCGCAATTGCGGACAAGAATAGGACATGCTCTATTTTCTTGCGGACCGGAAGATCGGGCCGCGCTCCGGAGATGCAGAGAGCACATAGTGTGCTCTCCGCATCTCTTCCGGCCCCATAGAGAATGAATAGGTCCGCACCCGTTCTGGATAATTGCGGAACGGATCCGGACCCATTCTACGGACGTCTGAACGGAGCCTTAAGGGACTGTGTCGCCTATTAACAGCATACAAAGATATGCTTTACAGCAGCCACATGGGCCACAGACACAATGGACAGGAGGGGACCTCATTAACTTCTATTGGCGTTTTCTAGGCATGCTCTATGACCTGTGCGGGGTCATTGTACAAGGAAAGAATAGATAAGATTTGACTTATTGTGAATGGTGGATTCTGTGATTTTAAATTGCCTGCAGGTTTTAACCTCTTTTGGCACCACACCTTATGTTTATGGCACTGGGGGGGGGGGATGTAGTTCACGTGCAGCATCTGCGTAGAGTGTCGGGTATATCCTGGCTATTTTACCCTTCAGATGCTGCAGTCAGTTCTGATCTAGACACCCTAGTGTTTTTACAGAAGGAGGCTGCTGAGCCCCTCTGTAAGCTCTTAGTCACCCCAACGATCACATAAAACACTGCCATACAGGAGTAACGCAGTTTTATTATTGACGTGATGAGACTGCATGGTAAAGTCTCCAAGTGGGATTTTAAAAAGGTATCAAACAAAGTCAAAGGAAGTGTACAAAGAAGGAAGAAAAACCCCTAAGTAAAAATAAAGTATAATTTTTACTTCCATGAATATAAGCATACCCTATATCCATTACCAGTATATGACACACACACATTGCAGATCTTGACTTATTCACTATAAAGATTCTTCTGTATGATCATAAGCCCACTCCGACTGGGTCCCCAAGACGTTGCTCAGTACTGTGCTCCACACCGATCCCCTGTAGATACAAGACTTACAAGGTCTTGGCTCTCTGATAATATCTTCTTGGTTCCATTTCCAGGCCTGGCTGTCGGAGGTGGAAGGAAAAGTGGCACAGAGAAGTGAAAGGAGGCACAGCTCAGAAGCTAATCACCTGGTGGCACAAGGAAGAGAGAGGTGATTATTGGAATTAGGCCCCGGCTTCAGTCGTTCTCCCATCCATAACCTGATGCGCAAACAAAAATGTTCTTTCTTGAGCCAAATACAAACTGCTTTCCTTTTCTTTCACTTAAACGTAAACCTCAGGCGTAGATACAAGCAACTTAATTACCCCCTGCTAGGTGTATGTGGGTAGGGTTTGCCCTGCTGAAATGAAGGAGCTTGAGGGTGCATTGAAATGGATGTTAAAAACAGATAAGGCTACTTTCTCGCTCACGTTTTGTGCGGATCCGTTCAGAATGGATCCGTTTGTATTATCTGTAACATAGCCAAGACGGATCAGTCTTTAACACCATTGAAAGTCGATGGGGGACGGATCCGTGTTCTATTGTACCAGATTGTGTCAGTGAAAACGGATCCGTCCCCATTGTGCCAGGACGGATCAGTTTGGCTCAGTTTCATCAGACGGACACCTGATGGAAGCTTCATGCAGCGTTTTGGTGTCCGCCTACAGAGCGGAATGGAGGCAAACTGATGCATTCTGAGCGGATCCTTATTTCCATTCAGAATACATCAGGGCAAAACTGATCCGTTGTGGACCGCTGGTGAGAGCCCTGAACGGATCTCCCAAACGGAAAGCGCCAGTGTGAAAGTAGACTAAACTGTCGGTTTTCATGGTCATTCTGCATCGGTGGGTGCATTCATTTTCTGTCCGTTTTTAATGTCCATAAAATAAAAGATGGATTTTGTTGGCAATTTATTTCAACCCCCAACCATTGCATTGTCCTTGGTATGTATAATAATGCCCCATAGGTGCCCATAGGACATATAATGGCCCCCATAGTGCCTACAGGATAAATGATGTCACTCAGTAGTGGCCACATTTTAAGTAATACAACAGTGAACTTTGTAGATCACAAATGTCCTTATTAAAATGAAGCACAAGAAAGGGGGATTTACACCAAAGAGGAGGAAATATCTGAAATTCACCTCTAATTCTGGAGCATATTGTGGATGAACAAATGAATTTTAACAAACGGATTGGTCTCATTAGCAAGAGCTCTTGTCTGGGAGGGGCTGTCCCCACAGGTAAAGAAGCACCCACCTGCCTTTTGATGGACATTGACGGACACCTTGCCCGGCCCTGACAATCTGGGCTGGATGGCAAATCTCAAATTCAGCTTCTGGAGCAGTGACTGCGCCAGTGGCGATACACTTCCAGATAGCGACGCGAGCCTAGTCGCTGCTTCTGAAGCCAAATATGAGCTTCGGGGCCCGGCGCAGGAGCCAGATTGCCAGGGCCGGACTGGATGTATGGCACTGTCGGTCAACAGGTAGGTGGGAGCTTCTTCACCTGTGGGGACAGCCTCTCGCCAGTGAAGAGCCATTGCTAATGAGACAAATAGATTTGTTAGAATTGATTCGCTCATCCCTAGAGGAAATACATTGTGCTGTGGAGACTGTACGACATATAGATGGCATTGGGGGTTTTACAGAGGAAATCTAAAGGATGGGAAAGTAGTAGATGGCAGAAGCATGGACGCCCCTACTGCCAGGAAAGAGGATAGACACAAGTTAAAGAGAAACTGCTATGTTAAAGGGTTGGTGCACTTTCAAACTTTTCCATCATCTAGACTTGAGCACTGAGACTTGGAAACCATCATCACCGAAAGTATTTGGTAAATAGCTGAAGACTCTCAGCTCAGACTTTTTTCCCGTGAATTCAATAAGCCAATGTGGAGTAGCCCTTTTGGGCCAGAGGGTTTCTGCGCTATGAATCCATCTGTAACATGGCCATCACTGGATGAGCTCTCGGGCACTGTGGCGGTCTCTGTCATGGAGTTCACTGATGCCATCACCACTGTCTGCCCAAGTGCCACCACTGAGTAGTGAGTAATGGTTTTGTGTCTCTCTTGTTAGTCCGGAAGGAAGTTACACAGAAGATGCGAACCAAGAAGGTAGAATCCAACCTCAGCCCGCCATTCATCCAGAATTTGATGATGAGTTTGACGATGACGACCCCCTCCCAGCCATTGGGCATTGTAAAGCGATCTATCCTTTTGATGGTATGTATAAGTACTCTTACAGTCTATGCAGAGACATGGCAAATATGGACTGACAGAGACCAGGGAACAATATGTAGCTATTCCTGCGTATTAAAGGGGTTGTCTCACTTCAGAAAATGGCTTTTTATTATGTAGAGGAAGTGAATACAAGGCACTTACTAATGTATTGTGATTATCCATATTGCTTCCTTTTCTGGCTGGATTAATTTTTCTATCACATTATAAACTGCCCAGCCTATGCGCGCTCCCACAGTCCTGCCACCAGAGAGGCCGGTGCTTTTTTCCTATAGTGTGCAAGCACGACCACCCCTGATGGATTGCAGGGTGGTCATAACCATGGAAACGACTTGTGTATAATGTAATGTGGAAAAATGAATCCAGCCAGCAGAGGAAGCAATATGGATAATAATACATATCTACAATCCTGTAACCTGCTTCCAGTTTCCCCCTCGTGTCAGTATTGCTATTTTGTCATGTATTGCCGTGGATCAATGTGTTCCCTGCAACATTTGCTACTGCAGCGCTTGCACTACAAAAAGCCTTAGAGCAATAAACAAGTGCGCAGTAAGGGTCCATTCACACGTCCGTTGTTTCTTTCCTGATCTGTTCAGTTTTTTGCGGAACAGATCTGGACCCATTCATTTTCAATGGGTCCTGAAAAAAAATCTGACATTGTGCTGTCCGATTTTTTTTCAGGACCCATTGAAAATGAATGAGTCCAGATCTGTTCCCCAAAAAACGGAACAGATCAGGAAAGAAACAACGGACGTGTGAATGGACCCTAATAGTGTAGTAAAACAATGCCACTTTCCAGAAAGCTACTTCCATTTCCTACCACTAGAGGGCAGCGTGGTGTAAGGGATCTGAGTAGTAACTGTGGTTGTTTAGGATTTTAGTTTATATTCTATGGGGTTTTTTTTTGCCTGTTTTTCTTTCTCATATTTTATATTTATATGCCCTGTGCACAATTCTACTGTTATGGAAAGGCATGATTAGATGTTCTTTCACTTAAAATTCTCTTTACCCTAGGTAATAATGAAGGCACTCTGGCTATGAAAGAAGGAGAAGTGATGTATATCATTGAGGAAGACAAAGGTGACGGCTGGACAAGAGCAAGACGGCAGAACGGAGAGGAAGGCTACGTGCCCACGTCTTACATAGAGGTTACTCTAGAGAAAAACAGTAAAGGTGCAGTAACCTATATCTAACTACACAAGTACACCAGAGATTGGGCAGAGCAAGATGGAGGAAATTACTTGCTGAACGGGAGAAACACTTGAATAGGATAATTTTGTAGCCAGACGGATGTCGTTCACTGTGTGAGCTCTGTGGGATATTTGAGGTTTCCCTGAAGTTAGAGGTAACAGGAGCGGAGTCAGTTCCCTTCACCGCTTGCCTTAAACCACAAAGTGCGCTAGGATTTTACACGTGTCCATTGAACTGTATTTCATAGAATCTCTTCTCTTCCTTTTGGTTTAAGCTATAAGTCAGGAAGATAGTGTTATATTTTATCCCTAAACCTGCTTTTAATAGACAATTAGTTTATAAAATCCTATTCCGATGTCTTTTATCATGTTTATATCCACGCTATGTGTCTATTTATACTGTATCTGTATGGGACAGGGGAATGTCGTACTTTACCTGCTCCCCAATCTTTACATTTATTTTAATATAAAGCAAAAAATACTGAGCCGGAATATCAAGAGTTCTTCTGAGTTAGTTCACATGTTTTTAATGTTCTTCGTTCTGGGGCATTTAGACTTTAGTCTCTGGGTGTATTATGTTCTCTGGTGGTTTAAACAGAATACCTGTTTAATAATGCTGCAAGTCGGGGTTTTAATGAGGCTCCTTAGTTGCCATGTCCTTTAGCTACCATCGTAATGGTATTTTCATGTGGGCTTTTTTTTTGCAGGAATTTACCTTAAGGGCCCATGTACACGAGTGTTTGTTTGGGTTCCGCATCTGAGCCGCATTTTTTGCGACTCCGATGAGGATCCATTCACCTCAATCTGCATCCGTTGCTCAGTTCCGTGGCCCCACAAAAAAAAAATAACATGTCTTATTCTTGTCCATTTGGCGGACAAGTATAGACATTTCTATTATGAGCAGCCCATTCCGTTCCGCTGATTGCAGAACGCACACGGGCGGCATTCGTGTTTTGCAGATCCACAATCTGCGGACCGCAAAACATGCCTCGGTCATGTGCATGAGCCCTAAAGGACTTGTGCAGAATTTTAATATTGATGGTCTATCCTCAGGATCAGCAGAGGTGCAGGGCGTCAGACCCCACTGATCAGCGGTTGAATGACATAGCTCCATTGACTGTGTAATAGTCAGAGCTGCAGCGCTGCCCCCTTTGCACTAAATGGGACCAGCACTACACGATAGATGAAGCTATGTAGTTTTGGCACCTGAGCTACATGGTAACAGCTGATGGGGGGTGGGGGCGAAGTGTTGGACCCCCACCGATCTGATATTGACATT
This sequence comes from Bufo gargarizans, assembly GCF_014858855.1. NCBI lineage: Eukaryota > Metazoa > Chordata > Amphibia > Anura > Bufonidae > Bufo > Bufo gargarizans. The sequence continues at coordinate 162,763,701 of NC_058086.1, forward strand.
GGGCCATCAATAATAAAATCCTTGTAACCCCTTTAAGGCTGTTGTCCAGACTCTACTGTCCAACCTGATCTGATATTGGGCATGGAGAGGGCACACTAAGCAGGCAACAGTCAGAAGGGCAGCTAGTACCATGCACATGTCCCACGGGTATCGCTGGGTATCGGACAATTGCCTCGGCTACTGCTCCACCCAGTGTGCACAACACGTCAGAAAAAAGTGCCTGAACAGCCCCTTGACTACATTCAGTCATGATAATATGGAAGATCACTTTACATTGAGCACCTGGGCTTCTTGAGGTATCGCATATCGGCTTTTATTTCTTTTACTTCTTTAGCCAGTATGTTCTAAATAAAACCTATTTTGACCACGATGCAATAAATCAAATTTCTTCTTGGATATCGTGTCCAGTTGGTACTTTGTTCCTTGGTAAGATGTTGCTAAGTAATAGCTGATGTGACAGGCAGCTTAAAGGGGTTTCTGGGATTTTAGTATTGATGACCAGCATCTCCGCCAATCAACTGGTAAAAGAGAAGGCGGCGCTCCGTGCCAGCGCAGTCTTCGCTTCATTGTTTATCTGCTCACCGTTGACATCGCAGTGGTGAGCAGATGTAATTCCTAACCGTCCCATTCACTTCTATGGGACTATACACTTGCTATGCACATGAATAGGAAGGAACCGTCCCATGGAAGTGCTCACAACTGCGATGTCGAAGGCAAGCAGGTAAACAATGAAGGGAAGGCTGCGCCCAAATAGCTGATCGGCGGGGGTCCAACACCCGATACCCACGTTCTGATATTGATGAACTATCTTGAGGATAGGTCATGAATATTAAAATCCTGGAAAACCCCTTTAAGGATTCTTTCCCAAAATTGTATATATTTTTCAGTCCACAAAATGTAGATCCAAAAAATACGGATGAAGTCTGTTTGTTTGTTTTTTTTATCCTTTTTTGCGGACCTATCGACTTCAGTGGGTCCGTGGTCTGTATTTTGTGACCAAGTATTGAGCTTATTTTTTTAAAATCTTTTACGGATGTCTTCCGTGTACTTTCTGCATCCGTATGTCCGTTGTGCAATTGATAGAACATATCCTATTCTTAGCCACAGATGCGAAGCATGGACCCATTAAAGTCAATGGGGCCGCAAAAAAAACAGATTCAACACGAACATCATCTATATTTTCCGGGCAGCAAAATACATACGGTCATGTGAATGCCCTCTGATGCCTCCTGCATACGTGTGACCGCACATAAGATCCGCATTCTCGCATCTTGATTTTGGTGGGGATTAGATGCGGTTTCGCCGCAGATCTCGCCCTTCATTAGAAAAGGGTGAAATCCGCAGCTAAAATCCCAAACATAATTGACACGCTGCAGATGTGAAAACCCGCACGGCAGGTGCAATCTGCAAAGTCTACAGATTTGTGTAATCTCATACGCTTGATTGGTGCTATACTACACAGCGTTTTTTCCGCCCGGGAATCCGCCCGGAAAAAACAGGTGAATTCTGTAACATGAGCAGGTGGCCTAAAACTGACCATACACTTCAGATAGCAGCGGACCACTATTTCCCTAGATGCCCCATGCATTTGCTTGCTGTGCGTGTTTGTCTGCTCCTTGGGGAGGGGGGAGAAAGCCGCTATACTCCTTCATTTGCATGTTCAAATTTAGAAAGGAAGATTAGAATACAATCAACTCTAAATGGCTCAAATTTGCTTTGATAAATTTCACAGTCTCTGCTGTTAGAGCAAAGCAAAATCATAGTAATGTTTAAGAAGTGCGCCTATTGTTTTCTTTTACTTTTCATCTGAAAGGTTCCAAAATTCCCAGCTAAATAATTCTATGATGGTGTTGTAAGGGTTAATGCTCTTCCTTTCTATTATAACCTCCCCCCCCCCAAATCCCACGCTTCCTTTTCCAAAGCTGGAGAGGTAACTATGATCATTTGGATGCTGCAGCCATCACCAGGTGGAGATTGATGCGGATGACTTTATACAGCTCTTCAGTGAGCCCCAAGCTCCCCCTAGTGGTGGCTGAAGGCAGCCAGAATTGCCTGTGAGAAAGAAGTGGGGGATTTGGAGCTCCGTAACAGAAACATGGAGGGAAACCCAATAGAGACATAAATTATGAAATTATTTAGCACAGAATTATAGACCTATTTAGATAAAAAAAAAAAAAAAAAGAAAAATAGGCACACTTATTAATATGTTGTATGAGCATAACTGAAGTCTGCAGTTTATTGAACTTGATGAAAATATAAATTCACTTTTCCTCCCCCGTGTTTCAGAAGTAATTAAAATGTCTCTGATGAGAACTTTGAAGAACCCTCACCAGATTCATGCTGCCCTACTGGAGGACGGCATAAAATATTGAGAGACCCCGATTCCAGCGCTGTGTCACTTAACTCTCGATACAATGACGTTTTCAGTAAATCATTGGTTATCGGGTGCAGCGGAGTCACCCAGGAGTCGTCAGTATTCCCCGCTGCTGATTGGCTGCTTTCTCCTAATAAGGCCTCTTTCACACAATTGATACGAATTGTCAGGATCTGCTCAGGAAAAAACTGAACTTGTGTGCAAAACCCTCCATCAGTTTTTCTGCCGTTGCCTTCAGTGTTTGTGTTTTTAACACCCATGAAGGAAAACTGAAGAATAACAACCAGTGAAAAATGCGTTGTATCTGGATGCCGCATCCACTTCTATATTGTGCATTTTTCCATAGAACATGCTGCAATTTTTTCCTGAACACAGAAATGATGCGTGAAGAATGACGCTCGTGCACAGACCCATTGAAAGGAATGGGTCAGGTTTCAGTCCGGCTGATATGCGTTTATTACACGCATCGCATCCGGATGGAAAACTCGCTCATGTGAAAGAGCCCTTACTGTGCACAGGGAGAACGCTGTCAATCAGCAGCAGGTGCGGCCAGTTGCTCTTGGATACGCCCGTTTCCTGAGCTCATTCCCTTGCTCACACTGCTGTATTGACAAGTAAGGGTTCATTCACACATCCGTATGTGTCTTTCGGATCCACAAAACACGGACACTGGCAATGTGCGTTCCGCATTTTGTGGGCCGCACATCGTCGGCACTATAATAGAAAATGCCTAATCTTGTCCGCAATTGCTATTTTTCGGGAACGGAATTGCGGACCCGGAAGTTCCGGATCCGGGCAGCACATAGTCTGGCCCCATGGAAATGAATGGGTCCGCAATTCCTTTCTGCAAAATGCGGAACAGAATTGCAGACGTGTGAATGGAGCCTTAGTGACAGACCACAGGAATCGGGGTGTCCATCACTGCTACATGCTGCAGCATAAACCTGGTGTCAGATTCCCTTTAAGGCCACCTGCACACAGGTGTGGGCGAACACGCACAAGATCCGCACAAAGATGTAGACGTTTCTCCTTTATTCTATAGAGACTTCAGGTATGTCATACGACATATTAGACTAGTGCGTTAATTCTCCGTTATTTATATTTTAATAAATATAAATATCTGCGACCTCCTTGTGTAGTGCATTCATAACTGTCCTCTTCTCTGTTTTTTCCTCTCGGACTGCAGGTTCCTGAAGAGGGTGTCTGTGAATCTGGGCGAGATGTGGAAGGCGTTTACATGCAGCTTCTTTTAAGGGGAGGGGAATTAGGCCGGGGACACATGTGAGAGCAGCAACATGCATGAACGCATGATACATACGTGTTATTTACTAACTTTTTTTTTTTTTATGGTGCCATTTTCGCTTGCAATGGGAAATGCACCTCCATTTTCACATTACATCATTCCATCCTTATTTTACAAATGACATAAGTGGAAAACAAACTAGTGAATGTTGTATCCTGCTGCACCTTGATGGCTCTCACAGGAACGTCCTCCTCCATCATCTGCTGGCCTACCCTCCAAAAGATGATGATCTGTGATAGTTTGAATATTGCACCTTCTTTCCAAACAGCCTTGAATAAAGACCTGACCCTCCCAATTTTTTTACCTTGACAATTCCATGTTTTTTACATGACCCTTAGTAATGACCACCGAGTGGCTTCATCTTTGGTGCAGCTCTGCAGATGTTCACTAGAGTGTTTTTTGTTGTCTCCTTACATCACATGGAGGCTTGTTGCCTGCAAGTTTTTATCTTGCTCGTGTCTGCCTGTGCCATCTACATTCTCGACCCTAACCCTTTTAGATTTGCATGAAACATGTTTCTCACCTTAACTTCTTTTCAGCCTCCATTTTCTTCTACAGTCTGTACAGCCTGATCGCCTTCCTATCAAAACCACTATATATTTTTTTTCCCCGTTGACTACCGATCATTAAATATCTTCAAGCCAACGCTCCCATATGTTGTTTTTGCTGCTACGACTGTCCATCCTTTCCAATAACTTATTACATTCCGGTTTGTATTTTGGACATCAATAACCTTGTATGTATCTGTATAAATTGCACCTGCATCATTCCTGAGCAAAAAAGAAAAAAAAAAAAGCTCTGAAATCTGGTTCAACTTGTGCTCTGTGATCCAGAAGATCATTCTGCACGGGGCACAGAGCAACTGGCCAAAGATGGAAGATCTTCAATGTTCTGTAGACCACCCTGACTACTTCCCATTCAGACGCTGCCTTAAACTGGAGTGCCTAGGAGGTCGCTGGCAACGTATTGCTACCAGATCAATATTCCATACTTAATAATTAGCTTGGCTCAATGATTTATAATCCTGTCCTCAGGGAATAACCTTTTTAAGATCATATTTTACTCGTTACATGGACCACGTGGACCAATTAATACATAAACTTTGGTTCATTGCAGCTCGTTGTAATGTGCGTGTGGTTTTTGCAACTAGTGGTTTCCGAGGATAGGGCTTGAGATGAGCTGTTTCGGCATCCTCCTTTTTATTTCTCCTCTTCAGTGTTTGAAGGTGTGACGCGACCCTTCGGGCACTGGAGATGTGTACTGTGCCACAGCTGCTGACGCAGCCATTGTAGGTATTTTTCTGTGGTTAAGTATTCTGCATAGATCAAGCTAGAATCGCGACCATGTAACACAATCATTGTATTTTGTTGATTGTCTTTAGGACTGTAGTGTATTTGGGGTTAGGCAGTAACCAGTCCATTTTATTGCAATGTTCAAGCTATTGCCAGGCAATCTTTTTATTTTATGAACATGATAAAAAATGACAGTAATACTTAATAATTCTGTGCACTTTTCTTTTATAAACAGGTGTATTGCTGTTTTATAATGTACATATAGGTGTCTGAGACCACTTTAATCACTAGTCTCTATCCAAATTTGTGAATTAATGTGTGTGTAAAGAACACTGCCTGGCTTAATGTTTTATTGGATGTATTAAACATAATGTATGAATTTTTTTTTTTTTATTATGTAGTTGCCAGCAAAGCGTATTTTTAGCTTAAATACTGGCGATCTGGCGTTTAAATAAATTGCTAAATTACTATTAAAATTATCTATTGTGTAAGGTTTTTCTCACATGACATGCAGGTCAACACCATTTACAATATATATTACCTAACTTTATACTTGGCACATAATGGTATCCGATTGATGCTTGAAAAAGTTGCGCAGTAGCACACCAATTACATTAAAAACATGGATTGAGCCCTGCATACCTAAAATATCTCGATAGAGAAAGCTGCCTTCCTGAACCGGGGACCCAGAATCCGCCCGTTCTAGTAAACTATATTTGAACCCCCAATAGCCATCCGTCCACTTTTCCTTTTGGATGCCCTTTTATTAAACCTAAAGCGGGAGATAAAGACTGATGTGTGCTGCGGCAGTCCTGACATCCCCTGCGCTGCCAGAGAATGCGCAAATTTATGGCGAGGTGCAGGCCGGGTGATAAATTAGATGCATCCTGCAGCAGTCTGAGCTCCAGTAGAGTTCAGTCTTCACTTACTCCAGAAAAGAAGATATGTTTCGGTGCCGAGCGAGGTGTAGGAACGCCACTTGAGATAATTTTGCAAACCCTGGCATAGCAATGGCACAAGGAGCTAAATTGCGGTTATAGCAAACTTTGGGTGAATCTCTCAATTTAAAAAAGTACTCTCATCTTCATGCACATCCACTGGGTAGGTACAGGTCCCACCTCTGAGTTGGCAGGCAGTTATGGCATATCTTGTGCCCAAATATTACACTCAGAATACTGCTAGCATTTAAAAGCGAAAACTCTTGTCAGATTCTATGCTGCAACAAATATGAAGAAATGATGCACGCTGTACATCGTTGGCGGTTAAGTGGTTAAAGGCTGTGGACACATTTGCCCTCTTTCTATTCATTTTATGCACTTATATAGCGCTACTATATTCTGCAGCGCTTTACAGACATTAGCATCGGGCTGTCCCCAATGGGGCTCATAATCTAAGGACCCTATCAGTATGTCTTTGGCGTGTGGGAGGAAACAGAGTACCTGGAGGAAACCCACGCAAACACAGGGGGAACATACAAACTCCATGCAGATGTTGTCCTTGGTCGGATTTGAACCTAGGACCCCGGAGCTGCAAGGCACCAGTGCTGACCACTGAGCTCTTTCCTAAATTCTAAATTGGGCAACTTTCTAAATAGTCATCTTTAAAAAAAAAAATGTTCACGTTGGTTGCTGCAGGGTCTGTGCTGCTCTTGTACATAACTGGCTGTGGTGCTGCTTTTGGGGAGGGGAGCAGAGCGAGCTGGCAGGACAACCTCCTCCCCATCCCTGCGTCTATAGCCAATAAAGGAGGAGAGAGATTGCATCCTGCTTGCAGTACTTTCTCCTGTCAAAAATAACTGATCTCTGGTGGAGGTGACGCAGGAACGGAATCCGCAAAAAACGGATGACATACGGAATGACATCCGAATGTCATCCGTTTTTTGCGGATCCATTGACTTTGTATTGTACCAGGATCCGATTTTTCAGGACAAGAATAGGACATGTTTTATATTTAAACGGACATGCGGAACGGAACAACGGAAACGGACAGCACACATTGTGCTGTCCGATTTTTTCCAGGACCCATTGAAAATGAATGGGTCCAAATCTGGTCCTGATCTGTTCCTGAAAAAACGGAACAGATCAGGAAAGAAAAAACGGACATGTGAATGGACCCTTAGTGGGGTAAATCATTGCTAGTGAAGCCTGGGGGACAAGTCTACAGCTAGGAACAGGTTGCAAAGTAATTATCCGGAGGTCTGATAATGAATGAACGCAACTTTCAAGTGTCCATAGACTTTAAGAAGGGTACGTTGTAAAACCAAACTGCACCTTTTGTAAGAGATTAAAGTTACCCATTTCATCCAAATAAACACCACACTATAGGCGACACATTCCCTTCAGTAAAGGTTTACTTTTCCAGGGGCGTTTATTCACGTGCACAGATTGTTTCTTCTTGGTAGATACATTATTCACTAAGGACTTGGTTTATATCTGTTATACTTACACAACAGAAGTCTAATTTATCCATGATTTTGGGCCTAATGCATAAAATAAGCCAGGTTAAAATAAAAGTCACCATTTCCCACAGCTTTCATTTCTCAAACCCGCTTGAGAAAAATAACATCTGGAAGCAGACTGCTATGGCAGTAACGACACTTTAGTAGAACAGGTTTATGAACGAGGCCTGTCCATTATGCTACTACACAGTTAGTAGCGGAGATCAAATTCATAGTAATATTAAATAAATAATTTGCTGTTATAGGTTTTTTTTAAAAACAAAGGCAAAATATACATTGTACATATACAGCAAGCTGTTCACAAAAACAGCTAAAATCTGGAATCAGTCTCTATTATACAGCACACATCGGAGGCAGGTCTGCTTCAAGAAGCTAAGGGCTCTAGTTTTCGGGACAAGGCTGTTAAGATCTGGCTGAATTTGTGGTATCTTTCAGCCTGGTTGACTTGGGCTCCTTTGCTCCCCCATAGGAGTCTCATTTGGAATTCTGTCTTCAAGATTTCACTCATCTCTTCATCTGGTGTAAATCCTAAAAGTACACAAAAAAAGGGGTAGATCTCAGAAATATATATATATAAAAAAAAAAAAAAAGCACACATTAGGCCTCATGCACAGGGCAGTTGCTTGGCCGTGCCCGTATTGGGGTCTGCAGTATACAGGCACCGGCTGAGTGCACACTGTATCAAGATAGCAGAACCATTCACTTGAATGGGTCTGCAATCTGGAAGGAGCGATGCGGAACAGAACAATTTTTTTTTATTTATTTTTTTAGGGTGCGGACAGATCATGGGCCCAATCAAATTGAATGGGTCTGCAGCAACTGCACGAATGGTGCCCATGGATTGGGGACTGCAAGTTGTGGTCCCCAATGCAAGGAATAGCCGGCATACGTTCGTGTGCATGAGGTCTCAACTTATAGCCGCCATATTCCAGCTTTTTAGGTTTACAAGGGGATACGGTTTGCTGAGATATTGCGCGCGTGCACACAGCTCATCCTGGCATAGGTCTCGCAGCCTGCCCAGTACTACATTGTAGGGAGATTTACCAGCATTTTCAACGCCAGCCTCGATATCCCTGCTCCGCTTTTACTTTATGATGAGGCACATCCTCCGGCAGTTCTGTGCGTCTAGAATGAAATCTACGCCAGCTCATAGCTGGATTAGATCTGTCATCATTTACACCAGTTTATGGCCGTCATAGATGTCAGTTAATCATTTACACCAGGCAATTGCCACAAATGATGATAAAGTTCAAAAAGAGAGATAGTAAGAAGGCGGCACTCACCCATGCAGTAATTTTACAAAAACGATCCTTTATTCATCCGGGATATGGTTCAACAATATCATCAAAATGCAGATGATCCACACATAGCGGCACTGAAGTGGCCTGAAGAAGCGCAATTTTGTGCGAAACGGCAGTCGCCGCTATGTGTGGATTATCTGCATTCCGCCCCTGTCATTTCTGCCGATATTGCTAAACCATATCCCGGATGAATAAAGGATCCATTTTGTAAATTACTGCATGGGCGAGTGCCGCCTTCTTACTATCTCTATTTTTGAACTTGATTGCAGTAAAGACGTGGAGGTGCGCGAGACACCCGTGTCGGTGTATGGATTGTTGTAGAGTGTACAGCTGTGCCGCCTACTTCTGTTTACTACATAAATGATGATAAATCTGCTGGGGCCAATGTCCCTACCCACACCTTTGCCCCCTTTTCAGAAGGCTCACAAACCCCAGATTTGCAATTTTCGGTTGTATAGAGATTATAAATCTCCCGCTATGTACCCACTGAGCCATAACACTCCCTTGTGCAACTGTTCTATGAAGATTGTATCTAGATATGAGCGAAGCGAGCTTTAGCTGTTACATCCGAAGGCGCTTCGCAAAAAAAAAAAAAAAAATCGTAATACTATACAGAGATTCATGATTCGGAGATGTATGGGCTCCAATGAGCCAAAGTTATTCACAAAGTCGTGCGCAACTTCGTTGAATAACTTAGATAATTGATTATTACAGTGCAGAACCACTTCAAAACTTGGAACCAAACTCGGCTTCAGTTCCGAGTGATACCTTGGAAACAAAGCAGAGTTCGGTCCCAAGGTTTTTCACTGTAATAATCCATTAACAAAATAATGGAACAAAATCTCGCGCAACTTCGTGATTAACTTACTTCGGTTCATCAGAGCCCATACATTCTAATACTCTACGGAGACAAATCTCCATACAGCATCATAATAATTTTTTTTTTAAAAGCGACTTCAGTTGAAGCATCCAAAGTCACTTTGCTCCTCTCTAATCGTATCCCATACAGCCATTGCAAGCAGAGCATGTCTATACTTTTATTAATAACCGGGGCGTAGTAGCGTGCCCTCATCCACGTGGCGGCTGAAGTCCCTGGTGTTACGCATTGCTTACCTTCCAAGAGCCGCTCTGCATTGCTTTGATACAAAGCTGCATTCTGGGCAATAATTCGTGCAGATTCCAAATGGTTGAACATTATTTCACATCCTCGGTCATGGTTCTCCCACCAGTCCATTCCTTCAAATATGACAGACTGACGCTCCAACAACAATATTACAGGCACCACGAGGGGGACTGTGAAATTTTCTTGTGTGTTGAGTATTGTACCTAAAAAACAAATGCATCATTTACAATTTTGTCTGCACTTAAAACCAAGTGATCCAGAAATTATACACAGTTTTTTACCTTGGGGCTGACAAAGGGATTTGAAGGGAATGGAACTCTCTTTCTGCTGGTTAAACCCAGATAGCAATACTTTTTCTAGCCAGTTTTCATTTTCTAAAGGCACATTTTCTTATTCTAAGTTTTGAACATATTTATGGAGGCCATTTTGACTGAGCTGTTCTTAACAGCATTTAGGCTGGGTTCAGACCTGAGCGTTTTACAGTGTGTACGATCGCGCTGTAAAACGCCCGACGCCCCAAGAAGTACAGGAGCTTCTTTGGGGCGTCTTGTCGCGCGTTCCCGTATATAGACTTCAGCGGGAACGCGCGACAATGGGCGTTCGCTTGTCTCTGTATGCGCGATTGCAAACGCCCGTACAATCTGAGCCCAGCGTTAGGAGCTGACCCCATTGACTGATATGGGAGAGTTTTCCAGGCATGCTATGTGACCTGTGCAGAGGTCAGGAGGGAGTAGTTCTGTCACCCCACTAAAGTCTTTTTTTTTTTTGGGTTAGTTAAATTCCTTATACTGCGATATATGAAAATATAATGGTGTTACTTACTTTTCGTCAGCTGTTTCTTATAAAACGAAGTTTTGTCATATGTAAATTAGGTCTCTACCAGCAAGTAGGGCGTCTACTTGCTGGTAGCCGCAGCAAAAAAAAAAAAAAACGCCCCTTCGTCGTGTTGATTGACAGGACCAGCTGCGATCTCCTCCACCGGCCCTGTCAGCATTTCAAAAATCGCACGCCTCTGTTCATTCGGCGCAGGCGCTCTGAGATGAGGAGGCTCGTCTCCTCAGAACTCCCTCAGTGCACTTGCGCCGATGACATCACCGAAATAGAAGACGTCATCGGCGCAGGCGCACTGAGGGAGTGCTGAGGAGACGAGCCTCCTCATCTCAGAGCGCCTGCGCCAAATGAACACAGGCGCGCGATTTTTGAAATACTGACAGGGCCGGAGGAGGAGACCGCGGCTGGCCCTGTCAATCAACACGACGAGGGGGTGCTTTTTTGCAGCGGCTACCAGCAAGTGCCTTTATGCTGGATGTTGAATAAGGCATTGGTGTACATTTTGGCCAAAGCGTAATAAGCCACTCACCACGTCAAGGTCGTGAGGTCATGAAAATAAAGAAAACTCTTTGAATGAGAAGGTGTGTCCAAACTTTTGGTCTGTACTGTATGTATATAATTTCTACCTAGATGACAACCCTACTCTGTTATAGAAATGCACTTTTCACTTACCTGCTCCTTCATACAAAGCTTTGCTAAAAGGCTTCAGCTGTTTTTCATAAGTGATTGCCGTCTGTGTATATTGATGCCTCAGGAATGTCCAGGTACGTTCCAGCCTTGTAATCTGATCCAAAGAAACCAGATATCATGTTACAATCATGAGTGATATCCTAGATTTTATAGCAAAGCAGCTACGTTCAGAACATAATAAATTATCTGTAATTATTTTTATTTATTATATATAAAAATCTGTTACAATATAATAATTTGCTTTTACCCCCCTAGTTATCCAAGTATTGCCATAAAGCTGCAGTCACTTGTAGAGATCTTAGTTTTTCTTACTTTGCAGACATAAAAACATATCCGTGTGTTAAAACGTGATCTCGGTGCCATGTGCCTAAGGACGGTGAGCCTTACATAATGGCTCCTGCTACATCCTAATGTAGGTATTTTCAGTGAAGCTTTTCTTCTGCACCCCGTGCATTATCATTATTTCCAATAAACATCACATTCTAATAGATGTCTAATGAACACAAATACACACAGACGAATATAAATGTGAAACTAGCCAGTCAGTTATACACAGCACATTGGCGTCATGGACAGTACGTCACCTGAGGCATGTCCAGTGCTTTCATGATGGAAGTAAAGGCAAAGAAGTCTCCCAAATCCTTCAGTTCTACTGCAAGTTGGATGATCTTGTTCAGTGTTACAACCCTTTCGTCTAAATTACCCGTACATCCCAAAATGTCCACTGCAATCCCTATGGCCATGGTTGTATGCCTGCAATGATAATATATTACAATCAGGTCATCACTGTATAGCTGTCAGATAGTAAATGGGTTCTTTACATGTGATGTGGAGCCATGATTCTCAAATTCAAAGTAATGTACAAACTTGAAGGGTAAAGGGTATTTCCTAATCATCCTATCCCTTCATGTATACGGATTTCATTCCATACCAATGTAATAACGTCTTAAATGGGTTGGCCCATCTCAGACATTGGTGGCATATCGCTAAGATAGGCCATCAATGTCAGATAGAAGTGGGCCCCAGAGGTGGGACCTGCAGAAATCTCCAGAACTGGCTCTCTGTAATGAAGGGAGTTCCAAAAATGCTAAACGCTGGCTCAGCTATTTCTTGTAAATTCTTTAATTTTTGAAAAAGTTTAAGATTACAAACATGAGTTACGTCACTCTCAATAAAATATAAGGAAGCAGATATATAGATAATGCAAATCACATAATAATGAAAAAAGGGGGAAGAAAAAAAAAAAAAATATGTATGAACATCAATTAGCATTGTATAAAATACAAATTTAACTATTAAAAGGGCTTCTGTCACCCCACTAAAGTCCTTTTTTTTTTTTGGGCTAGTTACATTCCTTATAGTGCGATATAGGAGAATATAATGTTGTCACTTACTTTCATGCCACCGTTTCTTGAGAAAACTAAGTTTTATAATATGCAAATCCGGTCTCTACCAGCAAGTAGGGCGTCTACTTACTGGTAGCCGCCGCAAAAAACCGCCCCCTCGTCGTGTTGATTGACAGGGCCAGCCGTGATCTCCTCCTCCACCGGCCCTGTCAGCATTTTAAAAATCGCGCGCCTCTGTTCATTCGGCGCAGGCGCTCTGAGATGAGGAGGCTCGTCTCCTCAGAACTCCCCTCGGTGCGCCTGCGCCGATAACATCACCGAAAGAGAAGACGTCATCAGCGCAGGCGCACTGAGGGAGTTCTGAGGAGACGAGCCTCCTCATCTCAGAGCGCCTGCGCCGAATGAACAGAGGCGCGCGATTTTTTAAATGCTGACAGGGCCGGCCGGAGGAGGAGATCACGGCTGGCCATGTCAATCAACACGACGAGGGGGCGTTTTTTTGCGGCGGCTACCAGCAAGAAGACGCCCTACTTGCTGGTAGAGACCGGATTTACATTATAAAACTTAGTTTTTATAAGAAACGGCTGAAGGAAAGTAAGTAACACCATTATATTCTCATATATCGCACTATAAGGAATGTAACTAGCCCAAAAAAAAATAATGACTTTAGTGGGGTGACAGAAGCCCTTTAAGTGTAACTTCATTACATAGGACAGTGGAGGGGAAGGGAAGAGGAAGGAGAGAACAGGGGGGAAGGAAGGGAAAAGGTAATGAGGAGTAAAAGTACCAGTCAGGAACCCAATGATTATTTCTCATGGTTCAGAAAAAAGATGTTGAAGGCATACGACTCACAATCATAGAAATAGAGAGGAAAGTAAAACAACTAAAGTGGTGAAGTTTTATAGCAAACCTCAACACAATGTATCAGTAAACTAGCCAAATAAGACTAAAGTTCAAACAGTTGGAGTGCTTTAGTGGGAGTTAGAAAGTCAGTCCATTTGCTCCAGATACTCTCACATTTCGTAGGTTTGAGTAGGACTCGCCATCTTCTCTCAAATCCTTGTACTTTCTGTGAGCCATTCCCGTATTGTGGGTGGATCAGTTTGTAACCATTTCCTGGGAATTAATATCTTAGCTAAGGAAATACATGCACAACTCTGAGTGAATGGAGAGGTGGCCATGGATGTGCAGTGCGCTCTCCATTCACTTCTACAGGACTTTCTAAATTAGCCCGAGCAGGCTGACTTGGCTATTTTTGTAACTCCTATAGCAGTGAATTCACAGCATGATGCTCATGTGCGGTGTGCTCTCCTTCACTTTAGGAGGGGATTGGGGGGGGGGGGGGGGGTGCCAAAACCTGCGAATTTTAGTGGGTTCCATGAGACCATCTAATGTGTATTGTGGCTTCTCAACTCTTTCCTGATGGAAGATGTTGGTGGGTGAGGAGTCCGGAGTTCTGGCAGCAGCACGGCAAGCATTCAGGCCGCCTCTCGGCATGTTTGCCGTGCTGCCACCGGAACTCCGGCCCGCCCTGCCAGAGTTCCTTGCCGCTAGTGTGAAAGTACCCTTAAACATGTCCCGCATTCTGTCCTACACATACTGGCGGTCTTTACAATTGCGTGGAGCCCCTTGACAGACGAGTTAGACAGCACCATAACCAGGGCCGCCTCACCTCAGCCAATGGGGCATGTGGCTCCTGTCGCCACTGTTCACTCTCATAGGCCGCTAGACACATGGCGGTAAAAAAAAATACTTCTTTCTTTACATTAGGTGTATTGTTTTAGTGACAGGAACAGGTGCTCATACCTATCAGACTAGGTAAATATCTAGATAGCTGCAGGAGAGGAAGTTTACCTTTCGATTAGGTCCAAGCGCAGTTGGTGCCCATGCGGTAGTGTCATTAGTTCCAGGCCACTGCTCACTCCCATCATCTTTTCCATCTCTGACGAGACATCAAGTATCCTAGCGACCTGTAGGGTACAAAGGTTTATATGCGCATATTCAGGAAGCATCATGTGATGGGCTGATAAGCATATGTTAATTAACCCCAGCTTCTAATTTTACAAATTAGATTGGAGCTCCTCATGGACACTGGGTGGCCACTACAGAATTGTACCAGACCTTTAAATGTAATCAATTCTCACAGTTCTGCAGAGACCAGAAGAAGAAAATTGTTAAACTATTGCATGAAGTTACAGGCCCAAAGCCTGAGCTGCATTACCAAGAAACTCTGTGTCAGGGACAGGAGTCCCGGACACATCCATAACGCTGGGAGTTATAGAAGCACGGTAGCTTGTTCTCTTACGCTGGTTGCATAGCTCCTATTCACTACAATGGGAGTTATGGAAACAATGGAGAATGGTGTAACTAGCAAACTTGTAAATCACTTCATTTAAAAAATATGCCTGCATCCACTTCAATAAGCTGTAAAGTCATAACCACTAGGGGTCTCACTTCCACCTAGTTGTAGTCCACTGTCTGGTGACAGACTCAGAAGCCGGCTGAGAGGAAGTGGGGTGGGGTGTCAGAGCCAGCTGAGACCCGGAGTCTGATAAAAACAACTGCTTCTACACTCCTTCTGAAATTTAGAGGAGCCTCCTGCCTTTCTGTGATGTGATTTCTCCCTCCTTATCTGTTCTGTCAGCTTCAGAGCTGAAAACAAACAGTGGGAATTAAGGAAAAGGATGGCACAGCAGGACAATGCTGGCAAATTCCACAGAAGGGATATGCCCACTGCTTCTGAGTGAAATGCATCTAACTGTGCAGCTGAAACGAAAAACATTATGGAAGCCTAAATAGACATTTTAGTACAATCATAACTGTGAACTAAGAGGCACAGCAATCATGTAAACATTAAAAAAAAAAAAAAAAAAAAAAAAAACTCACTTATGCTTTAAGTCTGGCCACCTGGAGCTGGCGAGACACGACAACTCCTTTAACTGAATATATTAAAAAAAAAATTAAAGTAAGCTTCAATAATAGCTGATGTCTATATTCATGGAGTAACCTTTGTTGCTCTAACCCTTCTACATACTCTATCATTACATGAAAGAGGTTTTACCTTACAGTCCATTCTGAGGATGTGCTTGGCAATAGTCCTTGGGTCATTGTTTGTAAAAAGTTCCTTGGCCCGTTTCAGTAGGGCTGTTTCCAAGGGTTTGTTTTCAGGGGGTAGTAAAATAGATTCAAAGTCTTTAAGATTAAACGAGGATACATTCTCATATACTGGCCTAACAAACTCTACCTCACCCCCCTTCTCATTGGGTTCTGTTTGAGAGCATTGAGATATACTGTCCTCCAACGTGTGGAAGCTCAGTTCTGAGTTACTAAGAGAGAGGGACTCCTCTTCATCTGCTTTCTGACTTTCTATCATACTGCTGTGTGAGGAATGGGTCTTTGCCCACACAAAGTCCTCTAGAGGTGTAGGTTGCAGTTCACAATAGTTTGCTTCTGAGTTCTGCCATATTGTAGGAGACTGTGGCTGCTTCACATACAGCGACTTGCTTGGCTTTGGAGGGGCTCTAGGGCAGAGTTGACTGTCTGATCCCCTCAATGCTTCTGCAGAGTGAGCCTCGGAGCTGAACCTCCGGATTTCCGTCGGGCTTAGAGTGGGTTCACTTCCAGTTCTGAAGACATTCGGTCTCGGCGTTAACCTCCCATCCATTCCTGGTGACAAGTATTGCTGTCTGTTACCTACAAAATATATACATGTTAATATGGTGTATCTCTACATATTGGCAAATGTTTATCAATGACCTGCCCTTTACCCTCTGGACCATTCTCATAACCTACTCATTGTGAGCAAATTACAATCCCATGCAGATGACCTGAAGAAGACTTGTCCGCAGGTTTTTAGGATGGTCTCCAGACTAATGCAAAGCAACAATTTTCCAACACCTAAATGAGGTCCTTCTGAAAGCATCCTATAGCAGTTCTGAGGGTTGAAATGGGCTGGCAGAGTAACTACATACTTACCTAGTGGTAGGTAGCTTTCTGATTGATGCGAGTTGAGTGGCCGTCTCTTTTCTCGCATGTTATCTAAGCAAGATGGATGGCTGCCGCTTTTCTCCTTATTTCTGGAAGGACCAATATACAAACAAATGCCAATTATACAATCGGAAATGTCAAGCCCAGTGTCTACTACTATATGTTTCTTAAATAAAAATATATTATAAATATGTTTATATACCTTTAAATGGGTTTTCAGAGACTTTTCTACTGGTGATCTATGTTCTGTATAGGTCATCAGTGTCTGATCGGTGGGAGACACCCGGGACCCCCGCCGATCAGCGGTCTGAGAAGGCAATGGTGCTCACAGCTTAGCCTAGGTCATGCGACATCATGTTCACCGATCACATGGCCCCAAAATGAATGGGGCTGAGCTGCGATATCAAGCACAGCCGCTAACACATGGACGACACTGTGCTTCGAGAGCCGAGAGAAGACAACCACTCGACTGTGCGCACCAGTGCCTTCTCAAAAAGCTGATCGGCGGGGGTTCTGGTTGTCAGACCCCACCAATCAGATACCGATGACCTATCCAGGATAGGTCATCAGTAGGAAAGTCTCAGAAAACCCCTTAAATTTTACATGCCACCGTGGCCACTAGGTGGCGATCTTTTAACAGACTACAGAATGAAACTAGCTATGAAAATGCTATAGACGGCTAGCCTAAATAGATATTACAGCTTCAGCAAATGAATGTTATTTTTTGTATAATGAAAGGTAAGATAACTAAAGGTTCCTATTTAATAACAGCAAGCAGAGATCTTGGACACTGACAAATGAATACATAAACTATATTAGAAAACTATACAAAGAAAAAAAGATTATTTGCCAAAATAATACCAAGGCTGCAAAAAGATACGAAGAAGTGGTCGTGACCGGAGATATTTTTGAAACAGTAAAATTTTACATTCACTTTTTGTAAGGGAAGTGCTCATTATCTGCTGCCATTCATCCAACACATACAAGTTTTCCTACAAACCTTAGCAGATTTTCCCGGATCAGGCTTTGCTCTGGTGTCAGGCCATGGCCTATATTGAGACTCAGTCTTTTAGGGGTTTCTGCTTTTTCTTCCAGTGCTCCCATTTCCAAACGTCTAGCTGGGGAGACCCCATACTTTTCCTCTATACACCTTAGCGGCACAGTCCTGTTGATCGGCTGAAAAATGATGGCTCCGCTCTGCTGCGACACTGGCTTGCGATTCCCCACGTAGAATCTCACCAATGCTGGGATACTGTCAAAGCTCTCAAGTTCAAACTGGTACTGAATCCGACTGTAAGCTTCATTGAGTCTGATGATTACTTTATTTATCTTGAAATGCTGGGAGAGGTTTTTCCACTGACAGGTGAGCACAAAGTTTCCAGGGCTGGACAATGAATCCCTGATCAGGAAATCTCCATCTCTTCTCACCAGGCTCTCAGACACCTTGAGAGAGAGAAGAACAAGCATTGTATGCATTTCATACTGACCCATCTTCAGTGGCTGTAAACTAAGTTAATCAACCAACTATATCTTATCCTGCATAAAATACATGTTATCCTGAACAAGAATACTAACCTAGATCAGGGCCAAGCAAAGTAGGCAGCTGCCTAGGGCGCTATTGAGGAGAAGGGCTATAAAAGCTGAGAAAATGATTACCACTCTTTGTAGAACCAGTGGATGTTGTGCCCGAGTTGCTAATACTTTTATAGAGGATGTTGAATGCTTCCCTTCAATATGACAGAAGACAATTAAAAGGCATCTGTCAGTAGATTTGCAAACGGGCTGACCTGTTACATGTGCTCTTGGCAGCTGAAGACATCTGTGTTGGTCCCATGTTCATATGTGCCCCCATTACTGAGAATAAATTAAGTTTTAATATATTCAAATGAGCCTCTAGGAGCAATGGGGGTGTTGCGGTTACTCCTAGAGGCCCTGCAACTGCCACACCCTCTGCACTTTGATTGATATGGTCGGATGTGATCACTTTTCGGCACCTTTCACACGGGCGTTGTGAGGAAAGATGCAGGTGCGTTGCAGGAACATGCGCGATTTTTTCACGCGAGTGCAAAACATTGTAATGCGTTTTGCACGAGCGTGAGAAAAATCGGCATGTTTGGTACCCAATCCCGAACTTCTGCACAGAAGTTCGGGCTTGGGATCGGTGTTCTGTAGATTGTATTATTTTCCCTTATAACATGGTTATAAGGGAAAATAATAGCATTCTGAATACAGAATGCATAGTACAATAGCGCTGGAGGGGTTAATAAAAAATAATTTAACTCACCTTAATCCACTTGATCGCGCAGCCCGGCTTCTCTTCGGTCTTTGCTGTGTGCAGGAAAAGGACCTGTGATGACCGGACGTCACCACAGGTCCTTTTCCTGCACACAGCAAAGAAGAAGACAGAAGAGATGCCGGCTGCGCGATCAAGTGGATTAAGGCGAGTTAAATTATTATTAGTATTTTTTTTAACCCCTCCAGCGCTATTGTACTATGCATTCTGTATTCAGAATGCTATTATTTTCCCTTATAACCATGTTATAAGGGAAAATAATAATGATCGGGTCTCCATCCCGATCGTCTCCTAGCAACAGTGTGTGAAAATCGCACCGCATCCGCACTTGTTTGCGGATGCTTGCGATTTTCACGCAACCCCATTCATTTCTATGGGCCTGCGTTACGTGAAAAGCCCACAAAGAGGAGCATGCTGCGTTTTTCACGCAACGCACAAGTGATGCGTGAAAATCACCGCTCATGTGCACAGCCCTATAGAAATGAATGGGTCAGGATTCAGTGCGGGTGCAATGTGTTCAACTTACGCATCGCATCCGCGCGGAATGCTCGCCCGTGTGAAAGGGGCCTTACACTGCCTGGCCATGTCAAAGTGGAGAGGGCATGGCAGTTGCAGAGAGAGCAGAGCCTCTAGGAGTAACAGCAACGCCCCCATTGCTCCTAGAGGCTCATTTGCATATATCAAAACATCTTTTTTTCTCAGTATTGTGGGCACATATGGACATGGGACCAACACAGACGTCTTTAGCTGCCAAGTGCACATGTAACAGGTCAGCCAGCGTCATAGGTACAAATCTGCTGATAGAGGCCCTTTAAATGGATGAGTGTCCAGTTATCATGCCAAACAAGGGACCAAGGGGATAGGGCTCAATATGAAGGGCTTATCCCGATCCTGACCGGTGAAACTTCACACTAACCACCTCTAACACCACTTCTTACCGCAGAACAGAATTACGCCTGAATTCTTTGTTGTAAAAGTACATAGAAAATCGCCAGCAGAGTCTCGGGACGTGAATACTTTTGCAATCCAGAGGCCTACAGTGGTGCGGCTGACTACTCTGTCTCTGGTAACTGCGTTTCATTTTAAGCCGTGACATTTTTTTAATACTATTAGTGACGGGCGCGACATGGGAATATAGTTCTTGTAATGGAAGCGCCTCCTACCGTCTCCTCTGACCTCATGTCTGGGACCGGGCACAGAGGTCACCGCCAGTTGCAGCTGCGCCTGATAGATTACAGTCACCAGTGATGGGGGAGGGAGTAATATTTGCTTGACATTGTACATGCACAATACGGAGAGATCATAGGAAAATCAATGCACTCCCTGCTTTCATGTACTGTGCATCTACCAGCAATGGCTGTGCACTCATTTACTCATTTTCAGCTTATGCTGGAATTCAGTTACTTATTAAGAAGCAAACACGTGTGTTCATGTCACATGCAATGACCAGAAAAAAGGATTATAAACATACATGAGGATGACCGCTATAATCCAATTATAATAACTAATACAGCAACCTGTGTGCAAAACTACAACTCCCAGCATGCCCTGCAAGCGACAGCTTTCCTGGATGCAACAGAAATGTACACAGGGCTCACTTGTACTGTCTTTATGCCTCCATGTCCATACAAAGAATGTCGGTTTTAACACAAAAAAAATAAAAAAAAATAATATGGTGGTGTGCTTCAATGGACTCCCAATGCATTGTTCCTAGGGAAATATCCCTGTACATACCAAACCTGACTGAAGCTTTATGGCAGCACATGGAGGCTGTGCGGCTCCATACTAAGGAGACATGCAGCCTCTGTGCATTGCCGCACGGGTTCTGTGTTACCAGCTTTAGCTTAAAGGGATTCTGTCACCTCTTTTTACCCTATAGAGATGCGGACATGCACGGCTAGATCGCTGCTAGCATGTCCGCAATATACCTGTCCCATATCTCTATGTGGTTTTATTGAGTGTAAAAAATTATTTCATATATATGTAAATCAGCCTGGTAAGGGGCCCAAGGGGCCGCACTAACCGTTCTGGAGCCCAGCCACGCCCCCCTGTGAAGGAGCCCAGCCACGCCCCCCTGTGAAGGAAACCAGCCACGCCCCCCTGTGAAGGAGCCCAGCACCGCCTGTATCCAGGAATCTCCTCCTTGCTCACAAAGTCAGATCGCCGTAATCTCGCGATGCGCAGTGCCGGCATAGTGTTCCTTCCCTGCGCTAGCATAAGCCTCAGGGAAGGACCTGCGCATGCGCAAGCTCACGGCGATCTGACTATATGTGCAAGGAGGAGATTCCTGGATACAGGCGGTGCTGGGCTCCTTACCAGGCTGATTTACATATATATGAAATAATTTTTTACACTCAATAAAACCACATAGAGATATGGGACAGGTATATTGCGGACATGCTAGCAGCGATCTAGCCGTGCATGTCCGCATCTCTATAGGGTAAAAAGAGGTGATGGAATCCCTTTAAGTATTTATTCAGGGTTGGTGGAAAGCTGGGTGACAACCATTGTGGGCATTATAATGGCTGCCATTAGTGGTTGTCACCCAGCATCCATTACCCGAGGCAGAACAGAATTGTAAATTCATTTTAGAGTGACGGTCAGTACAAGGTACTGGTTCTGTGAGGAGGGGTCATGATGGCAGAGGTGATCTAGACTGTTTTACCAGCTCATTAGATGACGCTTAGCATATAATAGCATGGCCCGGTTAGTAAAGCTTGTATTTTATCTGACTTTTTGCTCAGTCACTTATAGGGAGGTGTGTTAAGCAAACATGTCAGGCCTGGTGACCTCAGTGACAGTACGCCCGTACACCTGCTGCTTACTGTACACCGGTCTAGAAAAGATTCCTCATCAGCAAGATCCAACCTTATTATTCTGACTGGACGCAACCCATTCATACAACAGTTTCCGTCAACTTTTTTAGACTGCTTTACTCCAAGCCATTTAACCCCTTCAATCCCTCTTGCCACACTCACCTGGCGAGGAATCCTGCCGTGGTACCAGGCATGACTGCGTAAATCTTCGCTGCTCAGCTTCAGCTCCTCCTCCAGCTCCTTCTTTAATTTGTCTGGTGTCCCTCCATCCATAATATATCGATCCTTAGAGAACTGAAAGACAGAACAGGTGAGCGTGAGCCCAGGCGAGACTCTCCCCCGTGCTGATATCACCTGGTTACCTCTACAGCAGCCACAATGCAAACAGGAACTTTCATTTTGTCACTTGTCACATGCTCTGTCACCAGCCCCGGGACGTGGGTGTTCCTAAGCCTGCCTGCCTGGGAGATCAAAGGCCATCACGTAAGGATCGGATGCACAGAGGCTACACCTGCACTCATCTGCGGCTTACTTTCAAATTTCCCAGCCGTCCTTTGTACTAGGTTTATGAGACAACCGCCTCTTATCACTTAACCCATTAACAACCAGCGGCAGCAAAAATAAAGGGGTTCTATGGTTTTATACAGTACGAGAAAAGACTATATGTAGTCTATACTGTTGAAAATTATATACCCCAAATGCCGGTTTTGTTAACATACCCCGATTTATATGAATACATTACATATAAAGATGTATCCAATATCAATACGCACTTAAAGAAATAACTCCCTCCCACGCAGCACTGAGTAGTAACCAGGAGTATATTAGATATCAGAAAACATCCTGTGATTTTTTGTATGTGTCTTAAAGGGGTTCTCTGGGAATTACGGTATTTTGTATCTAATGCCCGAAGCCTGCCTCCTGAAACGTCATACTTTCCTGCTCCCCATGGCTCCAGTCCTCCGCGCTGCCTCCATATTCTGGTCCCCAGTGCTGTGTGGGTATGATCACATGCACCACTGCAGTATGTGACCATGCCCGTGCAACAGCGTGGAGGCCGCAGGGAGGACTGGAGCGGTGGGCAGCAGGAACGTATGAATCTTCTGTTTCATGAGGCAGGCTGCAGCCATTAGATAAAAAGTAATCATTCCCAGAAAATCCCTTTAAAAAAAAAAAAGGTATAGATCTGCCCTTTTGAACTCAAAGTTCCTTAGCAAGCAAAATAATGTATAAAACAATCGTAAATGTCATTATTAATACTTTTGGCGGGCAGGGTGAGCTGCATATGGGGTTTTGAATACAAGTGAAATAGGAAAAAAATATATGTTTTATTCTTCACATTGACGAAAATAGAATATAATAAAACTGTCACAAGGTATCGTATAAAATAAATAAAACTATGGGAGACAGCCAGCAGATCCGAAAATTACTGCTAAGACAACTATGTTGTGTCTCACAGGGTCAGACTAAAACTTCTAGAGTGAGACACTTAAGATGCTCTTTCAGTGAAGACATTCTGGCTGGTGGCAGCCGCCTCTAGAGGAGCACACAGTCACCGTGTACTCTTATTATGGAGTTGTATGTATCAAGGGTAGGGATGAGCCAACCCGACGTTTTCAGGTTTGGGTTTGGCGTTCGCGGAATTCCGTTGAATATATTGGAATATATTGAATATATTGGAATTCTATGACGGAATGCCAAATGGAAGCCTTTAAGAGGCATTCTGTCTATGGGCAGCATTACAGATCCGTCTGGTTTCCGTTATGCAGGACAGGACTTTGTCTTCCATCCTGCATAACGGAAACCAGACGGATCCATTATGCTGCCCATAGACTTCTATTATGACAGAATGCCTCTTAAAGCCTTCCGTTTTGCTTTCCATCATAGAATTCTATTATATACCTCCACCGCTCGAACCCGAAAACGTTGGATTCACTCATCCCTAATCAAGAGTATGCAGTAAGTTTTTCAGCATGCCCTAGTGGTAACTGCAGTTAGCCAGAATGTTCTGATTTAACTCTGGTATTTGAAACTTTGTATCTGAAAACAGAGCTCTAACTGCTATAAAGAAATATTAAGAAAATAATCAGAACAGGGCTTTGGATCTATTAAGATAAAAAAAGAAAAAATGGTCCTCAAGGGTGGACCAATTTTAATAGTCCCTTATTTCACATTGTAGTATAGTATACATGATTCCACAAAGCAGAATGGTCCTACATTTAGGAATACTTGTACTTGACTGTAGAATTTAACAATGAAAGGGGTATTTTCATCTTAGACATTTATGCCACAAGTGACTGATATTTGCAGGTACAACCTATCTATAGAACAATCCCCTGAACTTGCCCTTTTTCTGCCGCATCCATGCTAGGATAGTGGACTAGATTTACAGAGCTCCCTGTGCCATGTTGTTTCTGTAACTCCCATAGAAGTTATGGAAGCAGTGTAGCACCTCAAGCACAGATGTTTCCATAAACCAGGCCACCTCGCACAGATTGGATACAGTGGTCGCCCCTTGGAATGGGGGCCCCTGTTCTAGAAACAGGTGCAGGTCCTACCTCTATCAGGTGTTTATGGCATATCCACAGGATAAATGTACGAGAGGAGAATTACCCTCTAAAGGTGTATTCCAGCTTTTTGATACGGATGACCTGTCCTCCAGATAAGTCATCGATATCAGATTAGTGGGGGTCCGACAGCTGTTTGAGATAAGGCAGTGTTCACGAGGCAGCCATGTTTTTCTAGACCTCCTGTTACTCATCTCATTCAGCCTCTTCCCGACCTGAAATGGACAACAGGTAACAGCGCAATCACTGACTTATTAGTGTCCCTTTTTAGTAAGCCAATTGTGTGTCACTCAGCAAGGCCCTTCCCAGTCCTCCGGCTGGTAAACCACTGGCTATTTTCTCCCTTGATACACAGAGATTGTGTTGCAGTAAAAAAGGAATCAGCACAAGATCTGCTGAACAGCTGCCGGCCAAACAAGCTCTGAAAGATACTCATGCAGATCAGATGTGAAGAACGGACTTCAGTGATGGAATCATGAGGAGGAACGTCTTGGCAACGGATGAAAGCGCCGACGATATTCCCATTTCTCAACAAGAGCCTCTCTTATAGTAAAGTTCAGTTAGCGCCAAGATTATTAATGCATTATCCATTAAAGAGAAAGACATCCATAGACCCTTATAGAAGTACTACTCGTCTATAGAGAAACCCCACCCCATAGGTGCCCCCCCAAGATCAACATTCAGCCAAAGTTAGTGCCCAACTTAGCTTCATTAATTTACCTACTCTACTGGAATATGACTTTAAAGAGGTTCTGCCAATTTTGCTAGCTATCCCTTATCCACAGGGTAGGGAATAACTAACTGATCGGTGGGGGTCCGACCACAGGAACTTCCACTGATCCAGAGAATGGGACCCCAGATCTGTTGAAGTGGCAGGTTGAGCATGTGCCCGGCTGCAGAGTACAGTGCTCAGCTATTTCTAGGGGTCATATAGAGAATGAATAGAGCGGCAGTGTGCATGCTTTACCTGCCACTCCATCAGATCGGTAGGGATACCAGAAGTTGGATCCCCAGCAATCAGTTGGTTATCCTGTCCTGTATAAAGGGGATAACTTGCAAACTTGGCACAACTCCTTTCAGGGAAATTTCCCAGTGAGCCATTGGCCGTCTGAGCCCTTCCCACAGTTGGCCAGTGGAGGTATTTTGTGATGGACTGTGATATTTGGCTCTGTTGGGGTGGTATAATGTGCCACAATATGGTATTTCTGGCCCTGCCTTCCATCAGTTGGGACCCGACTACAAACCGGGGCCACTTTTAGTATTTTTTACAGGACCACTTTAAGTTCCCAGTCTGCCCCTGAGCTCTTTAAAACAAGAACCAACTAAAAATTACTACAACCTGAATTATTAGTATTTTTTTGTTACAGAAAGCCACCCTCCCCTTTATGTGGATTGGCCATGACCTAATAATAGGACTGTCAGCCATAGATGGGGAGGAGCTCATCAGAACACAACCCCCGGTCATTTTAATGCAGTGCAGAATGAAAAAATGTTAATTCCAGGTGACAGGCCCAGTCTAATCCTCCCATTACCAATCACTCCTGTACCAGTTACCATTGTGGGACGTTAAAGGCACAAAGGAGTCTTTAGAAAATGCTTAAGAATATGGAAAATGAGAGGATTGTGCAGCTTACGTTTCAATTTTACATAAGCCGGGTCTGGAACCACGAGATCTCCTCCAATTAAGAGCAATTTCTAGAGAAAGTAAAATGTCTTCATAAAAAATAAAAAAAAGTGCCACGTAACAGGCTTATATCATAGGAATGTGTGTATTTCAAAATGTTAGATCCCGCCACAGTGAGGAAGTGCATTGAAGAATTTGTACAAAACACAAATTCTCCTGCTTGAGGATTTTAATAATGATAATTTCCCCCCTTACACTCCATGATGACTCCAGTAGTGACTGATCAACGGTCATACTGGCCCATGTATCTGCAGGTCTGTGACCAGTATCTGCAGGTCTGTGACCAGTATCTGCAGGTCTGTGACCAGTATCTGCAGGTCTGTGACCAGTATCTGCAGGTCTGTGACCAGTATCTGCAGGTCTGTGACCAGTATCTGCAGGTCTGTGACCAGTATCTGCAGGTCTGTGACTGTGACCAGTTTTGCTGCACTGATCAGTCTGTCTTGTATAGTTTATTAAGGTGGAATCATACAAATCCACTTGTCATTCACTCTACTGCATCCTTGTTCAGTAGGCCTCACCATAGTAATAGGACTTCTCTTCCCTGTTGGGTTGCATCAGTCCCTTGGTGAGGTCATTGGGAACTCTAGTCTG
The DNA here is from genome assembly GCF_014858855.1 of Bufo gargarizans. Lineage (NCBI taxonomy): Eukaryota > Metazoa > Chordata > Amphibia > Anura > Bufonidae > Bufo > Bufo gargarizans. Next base: position 162,790,360 of record NC_058086.1, read on the forward strand.
GCCTGCTGCTGTTGCCTGTGTGTTTGGTCATCTGCCCAGCCTCTAGTTGTTCCTTCACCATTACTATGGTTGTCCCAAGTTCTAATGAGGTCTCTGGCTCCTGGCCGATCTTATTCCTTTGAATGTTACTTTGGTTGGTTCACTCTCTTCGTTCCGCATTAAGTGCCTGTTGGTTTGATTTATTCTTTGACTCCTGTCTATTGTCCACCAACTTCACTCATCGGAAGCTGAGGACAAGGACTTGGGGATTTTCATTGCATAAACCTGTGAGGGCAAGTCAAGGTCAAAGACCAGGAAATGCCTTGGACTCCACACTTCAATTGACCTAAAGTAGTTTGTCCACATGCTTCACGGCTTGACCATCTGTGGTTCCTCGCTTGTCATATTAAAAGTGGTGAAAATACCTATGGACCAGGTGGTAATGTCCACTGAGAACATGTAGTTTTGTACAAATCAGTGTTTCTACTGCTGGAATCTCATTTACCATCCTGGATAGTTTAGTAACTTGACAAAAATAAAATAAAAAATGAGAACATCTTTGCTGTGAACGCTCCTTCTGAAACCGGGTGAAAGCCTTTCAGACATCTCACAGCTGACAATGACTGGGATACTGTGATGTGCTGCCAGCAGAAGAGCATGCCATACTACTCCATAATAGTCCTGGGGTACGGTCATATATATCGCTCTCATGCAGTAAGTGTATGTATAGACACTAGAATACAAGGCAATAGCTGAAAGGCCCAGCTAATTATCTAGATCCGCATGGATTATTGCTGCTCATGCACAGGATTACTACAGGATCCAGAGACCAGCATCTGTCCTCCTGGACCTTCACCTCCAATTAGCGCAGTATTAGCGGTGTATTGATTACATTGCTTTGGAAGCACAGCTCTGCATGTCAATAATGAAGCTCCAGCCAAGGATCCTGTTCCGATGTGTAATGTCTTAGCCCCTGGATACATATGGATAAGTGCTGAGCCCATTCATGTACTCATGCTTCGCTTTCACTCTGCAATTGGTTAGACATAAATGACGTTTCAAGAAATAATCCCATGAAGACAATTTTAGGAATATTTACAGCAAAGGTTTTTCCAAGACGTTTTCCCGCAGTTCCAGATGCCCTGTGTGCATTACTGACCAGTGCACTTTTAGGGGCGTTTAAATATATCAGGGAACTGCCCTGTAAACAAGTGCAAGATATAAATCTATTACCCACTTCAATCGTCTCTGCTCTTCGCCAGTCGCTGCTGATTGTAATCTGGATAATAGATGTACAGTATATATTAGAGCATTGCTCCCTTCAAGACTGCAAAACCCCCTGCGTGCACTGCAGCACCCTGCTATACAGTATATATATATCCTGCACTACCTGATTTATAATGCTACAAGCAGGCAGTATGGGACAAATGATGAACAGAACTGTGTGGTCTGTGAAAAGCTGATTGACAAACGCTATGCATGGCTGCCATTGATGGAGTCCCCCTTTAAAAATCTGGCATCTTTAAAAGGGGTTTTCTAGGAATAAAGATATTGATGACCTATTCTTAGGACGAGTCACCACCAGCTGATTGTTGGGTTCTGACCTCTGGCACCACCACTGATCAGCTGTTTCAAGATGCTGCTGCCTTCTCACAGGTTACCCAGCACAGTGCTGTCCATTGGATAGTGGCTATGCTGGGTACTGCAGCCCAGCGCATTCACTTCAGTGGCACCGAGCTGCACCTAGACCCCGCGACTGGCTGCAGCGCTCACCACAGATCGTCGGGTGCTGGGAGTTAGATCCCCGCCCATTAGATATGAATGACCTATCCAGAGGAAAACTCCTTTAAGTCAGACAGACATGGCTAATATAAAAGGTCACATACATGATGTCTGACCCGCAGGTCGCATGTGATAGAGCAGGAGGAGCTGAACAGATTGATATATAGTTTTATAATAAAAGATTCTGTACAACTTGTATTTATTAACTTAAATGCCCTCTATGTTTAGGAGTCCAGTGGGCGGTCCTACTCCGTGATTGACAGTTCTCTCTATGTACATTCATACAGGGAAAGCCGTCACTGCTAACAGATACAGATTCATATAGTTGGGTTCAATAACTGAAGATTTGCAGCAGAAGTAACCGTCCTCCATTTATACCATGTACAGAATAAGGTCTCATGCACACGGCCGTTGTTTTGGTCCGCATCCGTTGCCCCACAAAAAAAGAAATAACATGTCCTATTCTTGTCCGCGCTTTGCCGACAAGAATAGGCAGTCATATTAAAGGCTGTCCGTGCCGTTCGGAACGCGCACGGACGCCGTGTTTTGCGGATCTGCGATTTGCGAACCGCAAAACACACCACGGTCATGTGCATGTAGCGTTAATATAGTAAATCCTGGGTTATGAATATCCAGCAATTCTCCACCATCCACACTGTTATAATACACCACATCCGCTGCTCATGCCCAGTATGTCCTCCAGTGTAATAGAATTTTCCCTAAAGTACACAGATGAGCCTTACAATAGCGGAGAGGTCTCGCACATCCTGTGTGAGTGTAAGCCGATGCCCACCAGAGACCGGGGTGTCAGCCCATCCGCGGGCCGCTGCGATTCCTCAGGGCTTGATGTCATTACAGTATATGTATGAGAGGGGCTCGCATCAAGTAACCTGTAATCTAATTATCATTACATATCGGATTATGAACTGCTGAAAGATTGGATTAGAAACACTTTGCGTGCTGAAATAAATATCAGGTCTATTGTCTATATGTATTTCTGACATCTTTCATTCATTGCACGTACCATTTTATTCACAGAGGATTTAAAGGCATCGTGCGCGATTTGACTTTTTTTAATTATTTTATTATGCCCGGGATTCAGATATTGTTAAAAACTTAGTAATATATTACAAAGCCTATTTTTGTAATGTCTGAATTCCGGTAAACCATTTTTCTCCATTCATAACTAATAGATGTTCAAGATTACAAAAAGACAGTATGGGTTCTTACAGAAAGAGCGCCACCCTTGTTCCGGGGCTGTGTTTGGTATTACATGTAAGCTGTATTCAAGTAAATGAGATGAGCTGCGATATCATACAAAACCCATGAACCATAGGCCCTTATCTCTTCTCAGACAATGCCATTAAAGGGCATCCGTTATCAGATTTGTCCCCATGACACTGGCTGACCTGTTACATGTGCGCTTGGCAGCTGAAGGCATCTGTGTTGGTCCCATGTTCATATGTGCCCGCATTGCTGAGAAAAAGTTATTAATATATGCAAATAAGCCTCTAGGAGCACTGGGGGCGTTGCCTTTACTCCTAAAGGCTCAGCTCTCTCTGCAGCTGCCACGCCCTTTGCACTTTGATTGACAGGGCCAGGTGTTATGATGTTTTCACTGCCTGTGGACATAGGGATGGGGAAAGCACATTATCTGTGTGCTTTCCGCATCTGCATATTCGTTCCGCAAAATGATAGAACAGGTCTTATACCGGGTGCAAAATGCAGAACACAGACCTATTGACGTCAATAGGTCCGCAAAGAATGTTGATGCAACATGGACTGTATCTGCATTTTGCGGATTCGCAATTTGCGGACCTCAGAATACATATGGCCTTATATCAAGTTTAACAGTAGACTATTGTAAGTTCTTTCAAAAGCAGAATACTCCCAATGGAGGTTTATTCTCTTGTTCCCACTGAAAGTCTTGTGAAGACCACTTGTACTTGTCAAAAAGACAACATTAGTCAAATACGTTCAGGTGGAGCCAGACTGCGGAGAATGGGGCAGGAATTCTTTATCTACAGCACGTTTCTTTTTATGGCTGCTGTAAAATCTAACATGTGTCAGCAACACAAAAGGTGGTGGCTGCACTTCTCATGAAGGCATTGCGATAATAAAAGCTTCTGCCATTGTCCGAGGCTGAGAACCTAGAAAGCACATGGACCTCAAACAAGAAAAGTTTCAGATTCTTACTACTGGCCGAGTAGATGCTGAGAAAGTTTTAGGAATGTGTCCTGTAGGTCAAGAAATCTCAGCTGTGCCTCTCCAACTAAAACAACATTCAGGCCAGGGTCCTGAACGCCCACCCATCTTCTGCCCACTGGATCTCCGGTTGTTCTTCCAAAAACCTAAACCGGATCAGTCCACTGTGTCTGAAACAAACACGTCTTTCTAGCGTTCCACAGACTGTTCAGGCCCCCCAGAGCGTTTCGCTTGGGGGGGGGGGGGGGACACATGGGGGCAATGACATCATTCATTTTTGTATTTTGGTATGGTTTTGCTCTTTTTTCTCCCCCCCCCCCCCCCCATTTTTTTCTTGCTTTCCCGCTCTTTTATTTCAGGTTTACATGAAATGGTTAAGTTCTGTCAGAATCAGCTGGTTTTATCCGGTCTCACCTGAGCCTTGGATGACAAGCAGGGATCTTCTGATTGGTGCAGCTGGTTGCTGAGGGAGATTTCCGGACAGCTGATTGGTGTGGATGCCAGCGGCGGGAAGGTATGGTCCTTAAAAAGAGGGTTTCGGCGGCGCTTCTGGGCCAGTTTTATCAAGACTGGATCGTCTCCCCGCCCTCCCTCCCTATTCTTATGCTTTATGACGCTTTGATGAGAGGGGCTGTATCACTCAGCTATTGCTGAGTGTATTTCGGTAATTTTTTAAGGTTATTCATTTAATGAATTTGAAGTTTTAATTATTTATTAATTTATTTACCCTTAATAAAGCATTGCAGCCATTTTTATTCCAACACAAGGTGTCATGTCATTATTTTATTAATTACTATGGAACAGTTAAGTCTGAAAGGGGTCATTTGCCTCCATGTACTGAAGGAGGACGTACTTTGTCACGTATACCTGTACATATTATATGAGCTTTGTCACGTGGTAACCTCTGCCATACTAGTTATTCTTTGATACTTGAGGGAATTTGTGTATGGGCTCAGTGTCACTAGTCACCTGTCATTTATAAATGACATAACAGACTTCCTGTGAAAACTTTGCACTAGAAAAACAGGTTATGTGAATTTCACTCGAATATTGCCCATAAATACAGACATGCAGTGGATAGGGTCAGACTTACCCAACAGAGGACCAAAGGATCCTTCAGTGCAAGGGGCCAACATTCGGACACTGGAATAGGCCCTTACCACAACTTAGCAGCACGAGACGCCCTCTGACGCCAGTGAGGTTGTCACCACGATTTATTACTGTTTTTAGGTTTATTCCTAATGTTTTACTCCTTTTTTAATAAATGATAATGCGTGAGGTTACTATGAGGGATGAACGAATCGACTTTGGTTTAAACATCTGAAGTCAATTCGCATAAAACTTTGTTCCAATACTGTACATGGCAGGAGCTCATTACAGTATTAGAATGTATTGGCTCAGATGAGCTGAAGTTATTGCTTCGCGAAGTCTTGCGATACTTCGGGTAATAACTTCATAAATTAAATTGTACTGTAAAAAACCATATCCCGAACTCCGGTTCGGTTCCAAGCAATAACTTCAGCTTATCGGAGCCAATACATTCTAATACTGTAAGCGTCACCCTATTTATTGGACAATGCCGCAGTCTCAAAGTTGAAGACCAGGGCAGCACATGCATGTGATAAGGAATCTGGCATCATGTAAGAAGGCTTCATTCCAACATTTCTTCATTCGAGACACTCAAATACCCCTAAAGACGTCCCTACCTGGATGGATCTCATAAAACATTTTGGACCGTATTAGGCTGTGCTCTTTGTTTCAGCATTGAGGGAAATACAAATGACTAAAATACCATTAGCTTTCATGTTTTCTCCTGAACATGGTCTATTTTGATGCTTTTCCATTGTTCTTTATGTGGATGGAAGGCAAAGGTGAAGCACCTAGTACAGTATACCTTGTACTTTATGTATGTTTCATAGTATAATTCCATACAATTTTAGTGTCTATTAAACAATTCTTCAACAGAAAATACACAATAATTATAAAGTTCTTCTGACACATCCCTCAGAATATATAATGGCTACTTATCATCATTCTCTATTTACTCTGCATTTCTAATCTCCCCACCAGTGTCCAGTATTTGCCACAAAAAAGGCGACAGCCCTGCTCTACAAATGTCACTACAGAGAACCGTCTAGTTCGCAGCCTGACTTTATCTCGTTTGTCGGCTCTCTTAGAACGTCCTTCAGCTTGTCTTAAGAACTTTATATTTGTATCCTATTCATAATTCAGGAGAACATTCCTCTACTGTGGATACTAGGAACTGCTAGGCTACATTCTTCCAGTTGTTGACCTCCGGAGTTTAAGGGCAAAAGACATGGGAACTGCATGAATGGTATGTTCAGCTGGATACAAAGAGCAGATGAAAACACTGTAGATCTTAATTAAAGCCTTAATAAGAGTGGGAGACGACCGTCAGGAGCTTGATAATGACTATCACGTAATAACTAGTTCTGCATTCCATACTGTAGAATACGTCTGCTTTACTAGATGAATGTCATGAGAAGGCTCCACTCTATGGACCTTTGGTTGGAGTTTTACACGCCGATTCTCCTTCATCTAATGGAGGCAACAACACAAATCTGACTAAGGATATAAATACTCCGCTGAAATGTGGAGAATCAAGCCTGCTAGATATAGCAGTGCGTCTGGTTGTGGAGCAACATGTAGAAGGAATCAGATTATAATGTAGCTTCACCTTTGGTGAACCTACCAGAATATTTTTAACAGTGCCTTGCAGTGTAGGCTCGCCAGAAATAATACCAGTATATTCAGGACTTGCTATTTAAAGGGATTTCTTGTTGAGAAAACCATTTTCAACTATCCTGTTAGGGAATTCTTAATTGGGGAGTTAATGGGGTTGTCCCAGATTAGGAAAACATAGCGCCACACCTGTCGATAGGTTGTGTATGGTAATGCAGCTTAGTCTCATTCCCCTCCCATTCCCTGAGCTGCAACCCATGGACAGAGGTGGCAATACTTCTGAAAGTAACCATTGGTTTTTATTACTGTACAACCCCTTTAATATGGGTGGGGCACTCATCTAATAGTCAACATGGAGGACTCCACCTATTCATGTATTATGCCTCATTCACACGTCAGTGTTTGATCAGCGATTTCCATCAATGATTGTGAGCCAAAACCAGATGCGGCTCTAAATAGAACAGGAGCAGATCTTTCCCTTATACCTTATGGCCTCATGCACACGACTATGTATTTTGCGGTCCGCAAAAACGAATCTGCAAAAAATACAGATGACGTCCATGTGCATTCCGTATTTTGCGGAACGGAACAGCTGGCCCCTAATAGAACAGTCCTATTCTTGTCCGTAACGCAGACAATATTAGGACATGTTCTATTTTTTTGCGGAACGGAATTACGGAGTAACTTCCGTTTTTTGGGGTTTTTTTGGGAGGGGGGGGGGCCCATTAAAATAAATGGTGCCGCATATGGTCCAAAAAAAAAAACCCCGGAACGGACATGGAAAGAAAATACGTTTGTGTGCATGAGCCCCATCTCTGTGTAGCTCCAATCCTGGTTTTAGCTAACAATCACTGATGGAGAGCACTGACCAAAACACTGACGTGTGAATAAGGAATTTACCCAGTCTATTGATTTTAATGGGAACTATGTAATGCTTAATTTCCCTGTGGTAGTTCTAGAGTGGAGCTGCACTCCTACCAGAGATTACAGCTGATCCCTTAATGTAGAGGCGAGACACCGTGTGAACAGGAAACACCTCTTACAAAAAGGCTTAAGGATACTGCCCAGGGAATACAAAATCCTTTAAAAAGCATCAAAATGGTATAAAAAAAATAAAAAACCCACACACCTCACTGATGCCCCGCCACTCCTGTTCAGATGATTCCCTGGTCCCCTAACAGGTTCTAATGCCTCTTGACACACAGGAAGTGACTGCTGACCCAATCACTGGCAGCACCAACGACTACACCCAGTCAATAATTCCTGCATGTTGAGAGGGACCAGGAAGCAAAGACCAGCCAGGGACTGGGACGCTGGAACGGGAGCAGCAGGGAATCAGTGAGGAGATAGTTTTTTTTTTTTACATTTTCTTTAAACCACTTTGTAAATAATTTGTACCTGGACAGCCCATTGAAGTCTAAAGACTTTTCTCAAATGTTCTTACAAATTCAAAGCTTAAATACAGCAAACGCCTTCATTTACCGTATGTCCTCACAAAAATACATCTTGGCATTGATCCACATATATAATTGTAGGTGAGCAATTTAAATGTCCTTTTAGTGTCCAGTAGGCCACAAGCGGAATCTGTTACCACAGCTCAAAACTAACGGGGGGCCCCCAAACTGCAATACACTGTCGCTTTCAAAAGTGTTGTATGTATTGCAAATAAACGTGTTGATAAACACCCCGATTACAGTAATAACTCACTTTGCCGGTGGCAAATGCCTTCTCCATTTTCTTACCTGTGAAATGATGGCTGCCATTTTGAGCAATTCATGAGAGATGAATTACAAAAGTTTTGGATTTGCTAAAATATATATATTATATACATACACACACACACACACACACACGCCTTGTATCCTTCTCTTGTGCAAACATGTCCAAAAACAAAAAATCATAGATGACTCGATAGACACTAGTAATACTGTCATGTGCAGAAATAATCTTCTGGGCCCAAATCCTCATAGGATGAGCTTTATCTAATGTCTGCTGAAATAATGAATACCGTGGACAGCAGCTACATATAATGAGGTCTCAATATAGGGTGATCTTCACAGAACTATGTGTGGACTATCAGTCACAGGCTATTATTATAACACCACAAAATCATGAGGCATCAGCTCTTCTATTCTGTGCTGAAATTTTTGTCGGAGATTATTTTTCCCATGGAATGCCGCAGTATTAATAGTGCATGAAGTACATGAGCTGCGCAGGGGACAGGCAGAGGATACATCCGTTCTAAGAAGCGATAAGAAAAAGGGTTGTTTTTGGTTGGCAAGCCTCCGATTTCTAATGTGTTACAGCTTTCTGGTGTGAATAGGAGCAATCTGTACAGTAACAAAATCGTGTCTCAGCAGGTGAGCAAAGTGCTATCTTAATCCCCCCCCCCAGGTAGAGGACATCAGGCCCATTACACCTGAAGATACCTGACGTACATACACGGAACATAGGGAAACACCGGCAACAGCAAATTCTCTTATTTAAATACCGTCCTGTGCTGATGACTAAACTCTGTGTACACCGTGCAGCCAGTATAATACTAGAGATAAGCGGCACATAAATCAGCTACACACCAAGACTCTAGAAATAAAAATGCAAAGTTCCACAGAGGGGAAAAAAACAAAAACGGGGAAGCATATTTGGGGTTTTCTTCCCAGGCTGTACACACTCATAAATACTATCTTACTCTCTGGGGAAGGATTATTTCAAAGGAAGTGACTCTGGGAATCTCAGGACTATTTTCCAAAGAATACATTTTATAATCAGCAATAGAAATAAAAGAGAGCGTTTACTATTTCTGGCATGTCCCATGCATCTGAAATGAGCTTGGCGCACAGATTACACGGCCAACCCTTTCTTTTAATGGTCTCTCTGCTGCACCAATAACTCCCTGTACGATTGTACCCTCTGACCACTTTCACGTGGTCAGTATACTGCATCAGTATTTGTAAGACAAGACAAAGAATGGAACATCAACAGAGAAAAAATGTATAAGGCCCCATGCACAGGACCGTGTCCATTTTGCGGTCCTCAAACAGTTGGTCCACATAATATAGTTAAGGTGCATGTGCCATCCGCATTTGTTTTGTGGACCCACTGACTGGCCATAGACTTCTATTATGACGAATATAATACAGAATGCCTCTTATGGGTTTCCGTGGTACATGCAGTCATAGAATTCCGTTATGGTCCGTGGTAGCAGAAACTATAACGGGATTCCTTCATAACCCAAACCTGTACGCCGAACTTGAAAACACAAGTTCGCTCATCACTAGTAATGCGTCGTCCGTAATGCTGGTGCAACCAGGGATTTGTGCTCACACGCAGCCTGAGAAAATATCATTGCTGCAGGAGGTGATGGGGGACCCTGGGAGTCGTAGTTTAGGAATGGTGATAATTCAAAAGGGAATGGCCCCTTTACATTGCTCCAAGGAGCGGACGACTGTTGGGAAGAGTTCCTTCCTGACAATTGCCTGCTCGTCGGTGGAGGTGACCTCTGAATTTACATGCAGCGATCTCCTCCACAGTATGGAGAGGAGTGATCTCTAATACCATCTCTCATCCCTATACAGGGTCTTTGTTGGCAGCAGTGTTCACTTCAGATGGCACGAACTGCTGCCCACAAACGATAGCTTAGGTGACTGCACCAATGATTATTACCCGATGGATGAGCGTTTCACTTGTTCATCGGCAGCAGCCTTAAACGGGCTGATTATCGCTAACGAGTTTTCGTACAAATGCTTGTTAGCAATAATCTGCCTGAATATCGGGCGGTGTAAAGGGGCCTTTAGTATGTTAGAATGGTTTCCCATTTCATCTTGAGCTTGTGTAAGATTTAGGCCAAATGCACGCGGCCGTGTTCCGCGGCCGAGAGCGGTCCGTGGTATACCGGGCTGGATTCCTGTTCATAGCAACCAATGACGCCGTGCGCTCCTGCTCTGAACAGGAATCCAGCCCGGCATACCACGGACCGCTCTCGGCTGCGGAACACGGCCGTGTGCATTCGGCCTTAGACAATGTGACATGCTGCGATGCGACAGTCACAAAAAAATGCAGACATGGATAGAATTTGTGCCGCAGGTCTCCCACGACTTTTACTGTATGGACTGCAATATAAGTCGTGCACCACATCGACTCACCTGCGACTTGGCTACGTTTTTGCAGCCAAATCTCAGCTCTAAAATAGTTGCACGACAGCAAAACGGAGACAGGTTGTGCATATTTCTTTTTGTTGAGCCCCAGCTTTAGTAAGGGTACGGCCACACAGACAGGTTCCGGGTGCAGTTTTGGAAACCAAATTCAAGAATGAATAAAAAAAAAAAGTCGTATCTGTCCTTTTATTCACTTCTGATTATGGCTTCCAAAATGGCATCGGAACCCTGACCGTGTGGCCGTACCCTAAAGGTTGCTATACATACAATGGTTTGGTGGGGTTCACCATGCATTTTAGCCCTCTCTTACGGGGTATAAAGCCTGATTCACACGTCCATGCTTAAATCCGTGATGCCTCCGTGAGTCCGTTTTTTGATGTCCGTGTGTCATCCGTGTTTTGCTAACACTGAACAGCTGAAAAATTATTTTTAAAGCATCTCTTCATAATGATCTGTAAACACGGATTAAACACAGATGGCATCCGTGGTTTTCACTGACCCATAGACTGTTATGGGTGTGATGTATCCGTTAACATAATACAGCATGTATCCATGCTAAAAAAAAAACTGACCTACAGACCGTGTAAAATTAAGTATTAATGCCTGAAAACTGGTAAATATAATATAAAAAGAGTAGAGGGACATGTGGTCTTCTTTTGCCCTCGTTTTTCTATCAGAGAATCACCTCTTGTAATCGGAGGATGCACAAGATGAATGATCTGTACATTGATCTGCCGCCTTAAAAACAACAAGCAGACAATTGGAACCCGCACTCCGCACCCATCCTAATGTCATACAGCACCACTGTGTCTGAGCACAGGCATTAGCTGTTTAAAAAAAAACTTCCTCAAGGCTCCAGCAAACATAACTACAACCCCCCACATCCAAAAGTTAATATCAATATACAAAATTGTTCCTCTGAGTCCTATGTCTTACTTCAGTTCTCAATGGAAAAAAATTGCAAAAACCTGCTATCACTCCGACAGACCGACGAAGCTAATGAGGGCGATAGACCTAAAAATAAGGGTATTTGGCAGAATGTAAATCATCTGGAGAAAGTCAGCATTGTCCACTCTATAGCGGCAAATATTAATCCAAAAAAACCTAAATAGATTAAAATCCTAATCGTCACACTTACCTTAACCCCGATGACAGATTTGCCCTGGTAGAAGCAGCACAACGCCGCTGTGACGCTCTCAAAGACATTGCAAAAACAGTCCTTGGACATTTTCAGATCTTCTCTATGACTCTGATTAAACACCAAGGAGACTGAAGTGTGAGATGCTCCCCTTCCTCAAGCTGCTACATCTTTGTCCGGCAGGACATTTGTCTTGGTTTATTTGCTCAGATGGAGCAGTGTCTATGAGCTCAGTGCTTTCTGGCATGTGAGTCCTCAGCCTGCCATGTATAGAGTGCAAGAATCCTCATGTGATTCCTCTTACTCACCAATGAAATTCTAACCATCTGAGAAGCCCTCACACCAGCTGAGCTCCAGGGGCTTTCAGAGCTGGACACAAACCAGCAAGGATTCTCATACTGTCAGTGGCATACCTGATGCACCATGCCTGGATCATGACTCTCATCATCATCATCACCTCTAGCTCCCCATCCATAAGGGCATGCGGCATGACCCAGAGCCCACTTAAGTGATTAAAGGGCTAAAAATCCCAGCACTTCTATTGATCGCGGTGTCGCTTATATATAAGGGATTATCAGCACTGGGGCAGGAGGCGCTGTATACCTCATTTTGTTTGCTTTTAATTATGGGGTTTATATTGGAGACCTGACAGATAAAAGCAGCTAACATGATCCTGTTATAACTATGATCCATTGGTTAAAACCTGCAGTGTTTAGTTAGCTGGGAGAATGGCAAACAGTAACCCCACGTCCCATCAGAGTGTTAGGTACAGCTAGAAAACACGCCACGAGCCGCTGTATAATGTCGCACGTGGTGGAAATGGTGAAGAACAGGGAGGAGCGTTACATCTATTATACAAAAGGTCATCCAGACCAAAAAATCCCTTTAGGGGTCCCAAAAAAAGGTTTGACAAACAGCAATTCCAAGACTACAAGTGACATATTGCCAGTCCCTGATAGTTTTAATTGTTCATGATCTGTCGTCTGTAGGCTTAATTTTAAAGGTACAATTAAATAATTAGTTTTATATACATTAAACTTTTTTGTTGGGACCCCTAAAGGGATTTTTTAGTCTGGATGACCTTTTGTATAATAAGTGAATTTTCATCCCGAGGGCTCCAACCTAGGGCTCATCTTGTTGTGCATTACATCTATGGAACTGGTTGGTTGCAAAATCTTGGCTAAATTATTAAAACCTTTAGAATTCAGCTACGTGCGACATTTCATGTAATGTTTGTCAATGGAGTCGCAATGCGACATGCAGCGACTGCGATGCGACAGACGCAAAAAAAATCCATCGATTTTGTGTCATGTGACTTTAAAGCCTCATTCACACGTGTTCCACGGACGTGTGCTGTACGCGTTCTCCACGGACAGCACAGTCCCCATTTATTTTAATGAATGTATTCAGACATCAGTGTTTTAGCACAGTCCGTGGGTCCGTGTTTTTAGCACGGACGCATGCTCTATTTTATCTGTGTTTATGGATCCATCACGTCCATTATTAGTCTACGGGTCCGTGAAAAGCACGGATGCAACGCGGATGCCATCCGTGTTGCACGGATCATTGAGAAGAGATGCTTTGAAAATTATTTTTCAGCTGTGCAGAGTCAGTGAAACACAGATGCAACACGGACAGCAAACAACGGACACACGGAACCCAACACGGATCCTTCATGGACAGCTTCGCGGATTCATCACTGACCACCTGCTCACGGATTTGAGCACAGACACGGACGTTTGGGGGAGATTTATCAAACTGGTGTAAAGCAGAACTGGCTTAGTTGCCCATAGTAACCAATCAAATTCCACCTTTCACTTTCCAAAGGAGCTCTGAAAAATGAAAGGTGGAATCTGATTGGTTGCTATGGGCAAATAAGCCAGTTTCCCTTTACACCAGTTTTGATAAATCTCCCCTATTGACTTTAATGTAAGGGGGGCTCAACATGCAACTCGCCAGCGACTTGGCTGTGTTTTCACAGCAAAATCACATTTCTAAAATAGTCGCGCGGCAAATAGTTTGGTGTTCCACGACTTTTCTGCATCTGTGTGTAGCCAAACCCTTAGGGTACATGCAAACTGGCTTTTAGCGCCAGAAAAGTGGTGCAAACGGCATGTGGATTTTCTACATGGAATTTTTGTACGTTTTTCACTGCATTTCCTCACCAATATCCTTGTGGATTTTCTTTTAGACTTACCCCAGATCTCATCCTTTGCGTTGCAAAGGGTTAAATCAGCACTGAAAGTCCACACAAACAATTGACATGCTGCCAAATTCTAAATCTGTACAGCAGGTCAATTGCATCTGCTTAGCTGATACTGTATTAGGCTACATGCACACAACCATGTTTTGCGGTCCGCAAATTGCGGATCCGCAAAACACAGATGCCGCCTGTGTACATTCCGCAATTTGTGGAACAGATTGACCGCCCATTATAGAAATGCCTATTCTTGTCTGCAAAACAGACAAGAATAGGACGTTATATTTTTTTGTGGGACCAAGGAACAGAGCAACGGATGCGGACAGCACATGGAGAGCTGTCCACATCTTTTGAAGTGAATGGGTCTGCATCCGAACCGCCGATGTAGACCCAAACAAAGGTCGTGTGCGTGAGGCCTTATGCTCTGGATTTTCTGCACACAAATCCGCGCCTAATACAAACCATGGGGGATAATTTATCATTCTTCGTGCACCACTTTTCTGGCGCTAAAAGCCAGTCTTTGTAAATGACCCCCAATTTCTTGCACGGCTAGCTCAGCTGAATGAGATATTTCATTTAGTGACCTGTTGCTTCATTTTGGAAAAAAAGGTACTTGTAATCCATATGCAAATGAGGAGTTAAGTGCACTGAGGGCGGGCCCAAGCCACACAGTGCACCCTTTCTCCTCTGTCTTTCTCTGCCAGTTCCTCCCTCTCCTTCCTGATTGACATGCTCAGGCAACATTACTATGCAGGAAACTGGCCCTGCCAAGCAAGAAGGAAAGTGCCTGACAGAGGAAGCAGGGGGTGCACACAGTGGCTTGGGACCACCCTCAGTGCACTTAACTGATGATTTGCATATGGATTATAAGTACTTTTTCTCCAGAATGAAGCAACTGAGCTAGCTCTACAAAGCAAGGGGCAGATTTACTAATCCTAAAGATGGCGTAAACCAGTCTATCTAGACCTGCACCAGGTTTATCACAGTGGCTCAGGCTGGATAGTGAATGTGGTGCAGGAACAGACACTTTTCTCTGACTCCATAGCGGCTATTGGTTGGTTTAGTTTGAGACTGAATTTTATGTCATAACTGTGATGCAATTTTAGTGCTAAATGTTGGATATTAGGCCACACCCAGTCCATGAAGCCACACCTCTTTTACGGTAAGCCAAACCCGCAAGATCTAGGGAGCAGACATAATAAGACCAACATTACAAACGCCAATCTCAGTAGAAAGTTCGTTAGTGCAGAATGTGCAAAATTTACAGTATCTGAAGTACCTCAGGGCCGTCCGTGCGAGGAAAATTCGAATCTACGCCATCTGTGAGTTGCCATAGATTTGAACAATCATTTATGTTTGTTTTTTGCGTAAAATTATAGCAAATCTGTCTGTCTGTGAGAAGCCACACCCACTCCACTAAACCCCACCCACTTTTCCTCAGCACTTTTGAAAAGTGGCGAATCTCGCAAATTATGGTGTGTGCCACTATTTAGTGCCTTTTTGTGGCATAAAATGCCTC